>NW_023597054.1:24777560-25104609 GCF_011947565.3 Pollicipes pollicipes
CTCACCCACTAACCATTTCTGTTCCTCCATTCCAGCCGTGTGTCATTGGTTCCTGAGGATGCAGAAGACATATGGCACGCATACAACCTTATTCATCCAGGGGATACCATCAGAGCATCAACAATCAGGTACCATACTCCTTGTGTGGGTTTTTTTATTGCAGGCTGCCACCATATTTTGACAAAGAGCATCACATTGGAATGCTGTGTGTACCCTAAAGGTGGCGTTTTATGTACTTGGGATTCAAATCCTTTAATTTTTAGTCTCACTTTACATATGAGTTTCAAATAGACTTGACCGCTCCAAATTCGTGGAACATGAATATCTAGTTGTTCTCACTTTTAAACTGATTTTCTTGGTCTCTGGCTGACTGTTCTCAATGCTTCCATCAGTGATGTATTTCAAACTTAGTCAAAACAATGGAGGGAGACATTTTGTGCCATTCGGCATTGGTGATAGCTTTAGTTTTAATGAGGCATGGAGAAGTTTATGACAAGACAGGCATGGTACCATGCCATTTCCCTCAAGCGCCTGTTGGGCTGATTCCGGTGATGCAAGTGGCAACCTACGGTACTGACCCGGCTACCTCTGTCTCTGTCGGGAATGGGGGCGACGCCGGCGTAGGCTTGTTGTTGGGCCTCGTGAAATCGCAGCCTTCTTCATTACCTCTGCTTTGGCTTCGGCTTCATGCAGTTTTCCACGATTGACTGGTTTCGGCCCCCGACTTCGAGGCGTTCTTAACAGCTGGCTTGGCTTTGGTCTCGGCTTCTAACAAGTTTTGAAGTATAGTCCGGCTGCAGCTCGACATGATCTTCAAGTGCTGGGTTCGGATTGGTCATGGCCATTTCCTCATTGCAGTGGCAGCTTTACTTTACAAAATAGTCTTGCCCGCCCTATTACCCAAGTATGCCGCAACTCTTTAAGGCTGTGGCGCATGCATGGCTAGCAGTCCAAACCAGTTGGTCATTGTCAGGACCAATTAACAACTTATGACCACCGGAGAGCTATACGTTGTACACTGGGTTCGGCTTTGGCAATCGTCACTTTGACTGGTTGTGTTTGGCTTTGGCTCCGCGTTTCTAAGTTGGAAGACGCTTTCTTCAGGTTTGGTTTCGCGTGCGCAAATTTCGAAGCCTCGGACTCACATCTCACAAATGCGAAGCAATTGTCTTTGGCTTCGACCCCGCAGTTTTTAAAACTTCAGGCCACTGGCTTCGGCTTTCAGCTGCGCTTCATGTAATTGTGTGGCTTCGGGTGCAGCTTCAAGGTCAGAAGCCTGGCTTCGTCCCCATGTCTGGTCCATGTATTTTTTCCTGATCATGTTTGTGTTGCTGTTATTTAGCACTTCTGTAGGTAACCAGTGGGGTACGTTTCCACTCTCCGGTCACCCCTTCTCCCCTCACATGGTGTTTTTAAAAACCGTCTCATGTTTGGTCAGTCGCCGTTGTACGGGATCGTTCGAAATTATTTAAGTAGGTCAAAGTCATGAGCTAGGGAAACGCGTCAAGGTTGGCAAGAATTGTTCAGGTAGTGAATGACACCTGATTATGTTCTCTGGACATATATTGCCGTGTATATTGTCGTGTCATAATCCGCCTTTTCTCTGCATTTTCGTGGTTGTAAGCACAGTGCACTCAAGGATATCAGTAGGATGTTTTTTTTTTACCTTTCCATACAGTCCTTGAAGTTTTCAGCAATCTTATTGAATGGTGTCGTCTGATCCCATTCAATCGCCCAATGTGATCTGTCAGGCGTGCGCGCCAGAAGAGCGTGTCATGCGTGGGCGTGGTGCACCGCTGGGCGGGCGTGCCGGGCCGGCGCAGGCCGATGTCCCGTGCCTTTGTGCCGAGCTGGGCGCTCGAGGGACTGCCGTCACCCCGGTGCGCGCGCCTCTGCCGTGCAGGAAGGTGCAGACCGAGTCGGCCACCGGGTCATCCTCCAGCAACCGGGTGCGGACCACGCTCACCATCCAGGCCGAGGACACCGACTTTGACACGCACGGCGCTGTCCTCCGCGTCAAGGGCCGCAACGTCGAGGAAAACCAATACGTCAAGGTGAGGCCGACGGGCCGCCGAGCATCCCTGTGACGTCACACGGTGAGGCCGGCCGGCCGCCGAGCGTCCTCGGTGACGTCATAAGGTGAGGCCGCCGGGCATCCCCTAGGGACGTCACAAGGTGAGGCCGGCCGGCCGCCGAGGAGCCCGGTGACGTCACACGGTGGGGCTGGTCGGCTACCGAACGTCCCCGGTGACGTCATACGGTGAGGCCGGTCGGCCGCTGAACATCCCTGGGGAAGCCACACGGTGAGGCCGGTCAGCCGCCAAGCGTCCCCGGTGACGTCACAAGGTGCCCGGATGAATCCGCTTCTTATGTTAAATTGTTCCGTCCGTGATGCTAATGCCCCGGCGCATTCCTTCCGTAAAAGTATGGGCAGTTATGCCGGTGTGCTGCAGAAAGTTGTCTTGATGGAGATATCTGCGCTGTGGCTTGTGGTCCCGATGTCCGCGTCCGCGGCTGCCCCATCTTGTACACGATCGTTGGGCGGTCCTGAAAATATTCCAGGGATTTGATTCCGTTTCTCTGGTAGTATATTTGCATAGCCGATAAAGAGACGGGAATGTTTGTTTTTTCGAACCGGCAGGGGTTCATTGTGTGATCAGTTTCACAGACACATTTCAGCATGACGGAGTACACTTCCCGCTGCATTGTGTCCCTTGCATTTTAGCCATTATCGAGGACATTCATTTAGTTGTCTAGACACATCTCGTCTCGTGCGCCTAGCTTATCTGTTGTCACGTACCGCATTGAAGCAAAACAGACGTATTGCGTGATTTGCAAGCAATTCGATTGGGTGGTCGATCAGTCGGTAGATTGAAGAGTTACCGCATTCAGCTGGTATGGCTAGATTGTCACCCAATCAGAGATACCTCCGATTGTTTCAAAGGTTTGATCATTGGCAAAACACCACTTTGGGTGCTGTCTATTCAGTTGTGTTGAGTGGTACACAAAACTCCTCCACAGATGGGAGCCTACCACACCATCGATATCGAGGCTAACAGGAAGTTTATGCTATACAAGACCTACTGGGACACCGTCTCCATCGAACGTGTGGAGATGGCGTGTGACCCCACCCAGGTAATCTATCAGGTCATTTGAATTGTGCAGCCGCGTTGTAGTCGGGTCACGTGCGTCGCATTCTTGTAACTGAAATCGGTTGTGCTCGGCCTTAAAGTGTGCGATTGAGTCACGACAGCCACCAGTGCCACCATGTGTAAGCGACCGACGTGTAACGTGGCTGTGTGAGGCAGCATGTCATGGTGCTTGATCAGCTGCGTCACGACGCCACCTTCACGCGCCTGTGTGTGAGCCGTGCGCCGATGTGAGCCGCGCCCCTGTGTGAGCCGCGCGCCGGTGTCCCCGTGTGAGCCGTGCCCCTGTGAGCGGTGCCCCTGTGTGAGCATTGTGCATGTGCCTTTGTATCAGCCGTGTGCCGGTGCCCCCGTGTGAGCCTCGTGCCATTGCCCCCGTGTGAGCCGTGCCTCTGTGTCAGCCGTGTGCCGGTGTCCCCTGTGCAAGCCGTGCGCCGGTGCCCCTGTGTGAGCCGTGCCTCTGTGTCAGCCGTGTGCCGGTGTCCCCTGTGCGAGCCGTGCGCTGGTGCCCCTGTGTGAGCCGTGCCTCTGTGTCAGCCGTACGCCGGTGCCCCCGTGTCAGCCGTGCGCCGGTGCCCCTGTGCGAGCCGTGCGCCTGTGTCCCCGTGTGAGCCGTGTCCTTGTTTCCGTGCAGCACGCGGACTTGGCGGCGGTGGTGATGCAGGAGGGGATCGCGCACGTCTGCCTGGTCACCTCCTGCATGACACTGGTCCGCGCCAAGATCGACCAGCCCATCCCCAGGAAACGCAAGGGCCACACGTCCCAGCACGATAAGGTGAGCGGCTGACCGCGGCCGGCGCCGACCTGGCACGCGTCAGACGCGCGCCGGTGTCAGGAGCGGACGTCAGGGCCGGGCCGGGGGGAGATCGGCGGCCATGTGCAGCCGTCGCCGACTTTCCGCGGGGCGGGGGTCACCCGACTTTCCGCGGGGCTGGGGGTCACTGAGCGTCCGCTGACCGCAGATCACTGCCCTCGCTTAGTGTGATGTGGGTGCTGCTCGCTGGACGGGCGTTCATGCGCTGCAGCTGTCTTCGCGTTGGATATACGTGCCACCGATGTCTTCTGGACGTGCACGCATCTCAGCATGTCGAGCGGTTGTCGGGTGTGAGTGTCGCATCAGCTGCACGGGTGTGAGTGTCGCATCAGCTGCACGGGCGAGCGTGTCCCGGACAGCTGATGGCCGCGGATTCCCGATAACATGTCGAACGGTTGTCGGGTGCGGGTGTCGCACCAGCAGCACGGGCGAGTGTATCGCGGGCGATGGCTGCGGGTTCCCGACCATGGTGACCGCTGAAGGCCGACTAATGGAGCTGTTCGCTTACCTTTACGGCGTCGCATCTTGTACCTCTGATGCTGTCGTCACTGTCACGAAGGTGCCGATGATTATTGTGGCTATGAGGCAGTGATGGCAGTAGTAGACATGCTGACTGGGGAATCTGGTAGCATTGGACAAGGTCTGTGGTGACTGCTCAGGGTGTATAGGTATCTGAGATCAGGGCAGGTGTGAGCCTTTTTGGCCGCCATTGGCCATTTCAGAGCTATAGCGTGGCACTAGCATTGCATCATTGGTTTAGCCGGTGGAGCGAGATGAGACGAGACGCGAATGTAAGGCAAAGTTGGAGAACCTAGAAACGTTTCGAACTTGCCCGTCTTCAATGACCGAAGGGTGGGTGGAGAGATGCTTGTAACGGCGAACCGGTTAGACGCTGGCATCCCCCGAATGGATCGCATTCAAACGTCAGTAGTTGAAGGCGCGGCCGCCAGTTGGCCGTGAGGTCTGCAGTCACCAATAGATGGCAGGCCATTTTACGCGGCTGCGGGGTGCTGGTGGTAGTCTTGAAGGCGGATTAGGCTGTTATTTTAGGGCAAAGTTGTTCTATCAGAGGTTATTCCGATAATCATGCTTATAGCTATGCATATATGTTTGTATGCATCCATGTATGCATGTACGTTAATACTTATGCAGGTATGTATGTATGTCCGCGTGCATGCACGTGTACATGCATGTACGTGTGTGTGGGTGTGGGTGTGAGTGTGTGTGGGTGTGTGCGTATGCATACAATCATTTTCAAGTTCCATTCACGCGGACATAACGTTTTGAATACCGTAGTCAATATAATGTCCACTCTGACACGTTAAAGATAGAGGTGAAACTGATGAAAGCATGTTGAGTACTGCCTAAGGAAGCAAGTAGACTGTATTTGGACGAACTGCGATAAGTCGCGTGCACAAAGCTGTATGTATGTGGCCCAACGTTATCACGGCACATGGCCGACGGCTGCAGCATTCTCACAGCGGGAATAGGCGTTGCAAGGACTTTTGAAGCGAGGATCTAGGTACGACCGCCGATACATTAGTAGTCTTAGTAGTCTTCGGCAAACAGCTCCTAAAGAGTTACAAGTCACGTAACTTCTACAAGGCTATGATGTCCGGACTGCTGCGTCATTTTTAATATCCCCGGCCAAATGCCCTGGACGAGGATGTTGGGAAACAGGTATCTTCTTTGTGCTGTTTGCCGGTCCAAACCCAGCGCTGCTTGCCTCAGTTGTCGATCACTCCTCTCCCCTTTGGTCTGGACCATCCAGCGCGACCACTCCTCTTCCCCTGGTCTGGACCATCCAGCGCCATCACTCCTCTCCCCTAGTAGTCTGGACCATCCAGCGCTCCAGACTGCGCGGCGCTAGCCAAATGCTAAACTTGCCGTTCTTGACGCTAGATGACATCACTGTACCGTGGGCGTCGAGCTTTACCTCCTGCGGTTTCGACAATCGACGGTAGCATTTATTGCGTTAGCTCATCACATTGGTGATAGCACTTGTCCTCTATCTTAACTGCTGATGAAGCAAATCACCAATCACAAACCTGTGCGAATAATTTGAGAAAGCTATTTATGTTCATATTTCAGAAAAGGACCTACTCATATCCCAATGTCTGTCACTCCTGTACGTTTGCAGGACCTCCAAGAAATAGCAGGGTTTACCTCTGCAGCCCCTAGTGTCGTTTTGAGCGGTTCGAATGCAATCAGGTTACGCATTTCTTAGCCGTGCAAACATCCTAAACAAAATACAAACCCCTACTGCAGAAAGTAGTACGTTTAAGGAAGGTATCAAAGGGGTGTTTAGGGAGGGGGCTAAGATGGCGTTCGGGGAGATATATTGGGAAAATCTGACGTTTTGTTTGTTGTGAAAAAGGTTGCAGTCAGGTGGAAAGTCTGATTACTTCGAAAGATGTCCTCAGGTGATTCTGTGTTCAGAAACGAGTTTAAACGGAGCGATCGCAGTGAATTTAGGGAGTATAGTTACCTTTTTTTTGGGCATGAGATCGGCAAAATTACGACTACAGGTGGTTTGCTTTCATACTCCAACCTGGTTATTGATTTTGAAAAGAGCGTTTAGGTGGTTTTAAATCGCACATACATCGGTGCTTTAGTTTGGACTTTTGAAATTTTCAGAATGTCATTTTTCAGACAAATTGCTTGTCAAAAGGTGAGAATGTACCGAAAGTTAGTCATGCCCACGACGAGGCGCCCACGTTTTGCGGGCAGCCACGTTCGAAAGAGGACATCCGATGGCTTCCTCACGACCCACGGAGTCCCCGTCGAAGACTGTCACTAGCAGATCCACCGGTTCCCTTTTCCCCTCACACAAGCGCATAACTTTCCTTGTGTCCTTGTTTTCGGCATGTGCTGTAAAAGCTCTTCGAAGAAATGACAACATATTGAAAAAACTGTGTTCGGATGAAGCCCCAGCAAATTTCAGACGAGGCATACTGCATCTGCCCGCCTTGGAATTGTCATTGATCTGGGTCAGCTGGGGTTGACATGGAAACAAATGCACCGCTTGGACATGGCCCCCGGCAAGGCCTTGCGATAATGACGCCGGGCTTGTTGTGTTTCCGATCTGCTGTAGCGCTATTGTGTTCGCAGTGCCATCCACATACGTTTGTGGCAAAAAACGTTGTTTTCATCGATGAGGCCGGGTGCTTCCAGCAAACTTTGGGATCAGGCGCTTTGACAAGCAGGTTACTGGATGCGACCGGACACTGATGAATCCAATCGTTTAACACCCGTTCGGTTGGGGTGTCGGCTTGACCTCCCCCCCCCCCCCGAGGGTTTTTCCGGAATAGTTTCCGAACGACGCGGCGCAGCCGCACCAAATTGTGCAGAGCTGTAGAGAATTGAACAGCGGATCGTATGCTATCAAAAATTGGATTTACCTTGTGAGATCGCTGACCTGCGGCAGGTCAAAATCGGGTGAGGGATTCAGCGTAGTCAATTTCAAGGGAATCGTTCAATCTGACGGAACAACGGAATGTTAGGCGAGGCCATACATCTCATCTCTAGAGATACTTTCTTAGGCAAAACAGCAATTGAATGATCAAATGTCATTGACCTAGGGTCAGATATGAAGGTCAGACCAGGGTCAAAGCTAGTCTGTTTTATTACTCTAGGGCTTCCTGTTTGGGGTAGTTCCTGGTGCTCATTTCGGATTTATTGATAACATGAACCGCATTAGACATATTCCATGGACTTCTTATGGGTCATAATAGATCACTGACCTAAAATGACACAGTTCAGCATTCATTTTTTGTGAGCATATTGCCTAACTTAATGTTTGTCGCGTGTCCAAATGCAAAACTCAAAGCGGTATTCTATGATTTTTGTCACCATGACCTTGGATAGGTCAAAAAGGTCACTGACCTTGAATGAGCGTGTGACCTTTCGCGTAGAACAGGTTTTGTTTTGTCCCCCGCTGCGGTCGTGCTATGTGAAATGTCGTTACTGGGCGTCGCCCTTGTGGCGGTGCCGCTTCCTCTGCCGTCCGGCCGTCAACAAGCTTGCTTAGCCGTTGGCTTGCGGGTCTGGACCTAGGCCTGAGGGTCCTAGGGGACCTAGGCCTAGGCCTAAACCTAGGGGTTGGAACTGGAGCTGGAGCTAGGGCCGGAGCTGGGACTGGGACTGGGACCGGGACTGGGACTGGGACTGGGACTGGGACTGGGACTGTGACTGACGTTAGGACTAGGACTGGGGGCTATAATTTGCTTTAAGGCCTTACTTTGCATCCTAGTATGCATATTATGCTCTCAGATATTTATTTTCCGCACCTAGGAGCATTTGTTTCGGTGAAGTAATCCGCCGGCATACCATACTCAGCACTGCATGCCTTTAATGATTACGAGTTGTATACCCATTTATTGCACGGCGTTTTTGGGGTACCTGCTGCCTTTTTTGTTGTAGGAAGAAAGAACGTTTTGCTAGAAAGAAGTCACGTGACAATTATTTCATTGTAATTTTTATGGCCAGAGTTACAGGACAATTCCGTGTGAGATGAGTTTGTTTGCGCTTGTGAGTTGAGTAATGAGAAGGCGAAACATAATATTTTGGCTCCTATTCTTTCCTGATTTATTGGAATTTCAGTTATTTCCTCTAGTTACACAGCAGTATCATGCTGGTTGCGTGACATAAACTATCGTTTACCTGACTGCCCAGGTTAAAAAACAAGATGGCTTCTTTTCAATGTAGAGTGAAAACCTTGATGAATGGGCTATTTGCAAGAAAGTATCGTGAGGCAGCTTTTGTCGAGTACCGTTGCCGGATACGGCAGACACCTTTGGTACTGAAGGCCTCCGCGGCCACTGCGAGCCCATTACGACACGGTGCGCGTGCTGAATCAGCTGCAGTCATGCCTCCACGCCGTGAACGTGCGCATTGAGACTGATGGCCGTGGTGGCCACCGCAAATGAGGGGCGCCGAAATGCTATGTCAACACCGGTCAGGCTGTCAGACGGGCAGGCGCACGCGCCGACGTGGCCGCACATCGCTTCTGAACGATGGGCAGTCGCCAAAGGCGGCAGTGCATGGGTCGACATGCGTCGGTGTAAAGCAATAAATCACTAGCCGGTTTTACAATAGATTGGCGCGTTCACAAACCGGTCAGGGAAGCTCAGTACTGGTCCGAACGGCCTGAGCGTCCGGTAACGCTTTGCTTGCAGGGATCCGGAAGAAGCTGACATGTTGATAGGCATCTGTACTAGAGAGCATAACTTGGGCTTGTTGTGCCAGTGGGTAGCGCTGTTAGTTCTGAACGATATCTGAAAGTCAATTGGCCTCAAAATGCCGCCGTTAGCTGAAATCAATGGGACCAGGTATCAGCTGGCGGCGTGAAAAAGAGTACATCGAAACGTTTAAGAGAACAGCTGTCGGTAGTCATATACAGTATTTCATCTGGGTGCAGTCTTCGGATTGTAATGAAAAGTTAAGTTGGAAGTCATAAGCAACCGTAAAAACGACCCCTAAGAGAATCCCTGTACTGTTGCAAGACTTGGGCGGAGAAATAGGGGCCACGCAATCGCGGCTGGGGCGTGCGGTTGTCGTCAGAAGGCCTCCAAACTTATCCGCGAAAAGACGCCGCTGGAATACCGACACAGATAAACCACCTCCACAGCGATATCACAAATTAGGAAGCTCGCCAGAAACTGCGCCAAGCGGACGAAGGGTCTGTTGAAACCTTTGTCTGCCGCTCGGGTGATAGTGAATGATGAGTCACATTTTCCCCTTAAAGGCGACACATCACCAGCCAGCCGAGACCGCGTCAATTTAGGACGGCGAGGAAAATGGTGACACTGTGGCCAGAGATACGACCGAGGAAAAGTTTTCCGACAAAGTCATGGTGTGGGCTACAATCAGTATGCGCGTTGTGAGCCAGCCGCTGGTCGCTCACGAGAGTTCTAGGAATGAGCATATGCACGACAAGGAATGCATTACCAGACGAACAGGGGTCCCGTCCGAGATGCTCTGGAGCGCAACCACGTAAGGCCCAAAATTCCTGGCGTCCAGCTGCGGCCACTTGACAGCTTCTGGTCTGTTCTTAAGGCAATGTTCCACATTTGCATGGGGTTTTGTACTGAAACAACCGTCTCGAAAATCATTCGGTGCAGTTTCCAGCCCGGCCCTTTTTAAGACCTAAACCCCGCTAGTTTCCCAGCCACACAGCCACATTTGCACCACGTTATCTGTCATCAATGGGTGAGCCGCAACCTGCATGGAAGCCGCCGGTTTCCGAAGTGCTGGTGAAAATCTTATCGGAAATGATCGCGGAAAAAAATCTTTTCGGAAATGTGTGAAACTGCGTCACTGCCAGAATTGCTTTAGCATCGTGTCGAAATACGTCATCTTAGTGCGGTATTGTTCGGGATCCTAAGACGTTGTCTTGGGATCCCAGGATGTCACCGTGTGACGTTCTCCACCGCTGTCGCAATTGGTTTCTTGCTCTCCATCTATGTCACCGTAAGACGTTCTTGAATGGGAACAGAAGGGCAGCCGGCAGCTGTGGCGAGGCCTACCAACCGTGACCATAGTCCGTACTGGGCTCTTCCTCAGGGGCTGCAGAAGTTCTTCGAGACGGTGATGCAGGCGCTGCTGCGACATGCTCGGCTGGACGTGGTCAAGTGTGTGCTGGTGGCCAGTCCTGGCTTTGTCAAGGACCAATTCGCCGAGTACATGTGGCAAACGGCCTTCAAGACGGATAACAAACAGCTGCTGGAGAGCAAGAGCAAATTCTTGCTGGTGCACGCTTCCTCGGGCTTCAAGCATTCGCTGAAAGGTCAGTCGGTGTTGGGTGAGACTCCTGGGTGGCAAAGTGCTGACTAAACTTGGCCGCCCCTGTGGGTAATCTGGGAAACCAACGTGGTCTCGGATGCCCTTTCAGTTGCGTTAGCGCTCAGTAAGACCATACGGGGTTTCGCTCGTTTCTTCCTGCATTCACTCTTGTCTCACGAGAGTTTTTGTACCTTCGCCCTACGAGTATTATAGTTCAAGCCATATCAGCGAATTGCGTTCACAGCTCACGGTACTTACGGGATTTCTCGAATAGAATTGCGTGGCCGCTGTTGTTTCAGACCAGCATCGGGGAGAGGGGGGGAGGGGTTCGTCAAAATGGGTCATGTTTGATTCGAAGGTGAATAGCGGGCGCTTCCCCGGGACTTACCGTGCATAACAGCGTAACGCGTGGTTAAAACAGTGGCCAATTCGAAATATTCTTGAAATTTAGCAAGTATTTATGTCATTACTTACGTGTTCACTTTTTGCGCTTTTTCATGAGCGCGTTTGCTCTGAACATTTACTTGGCGTTGGGCTTACAGACACTTCAGTATGAACAACATCAAAAGTCGCACTGCCTGACGCCCAACCTATTTTCATGCATACGCGATGTAAGGTGGCTTTGATATATTGCGTTGAGCATAGTCAAATCTTTCCCCGGCATTGCATTCCGTTGAAAGCATGTCTTTTGTGAAACATTGTACAGGTCACTTCGCTGGTCTGTCTACCACTGACGTTACTACCCCGGTGGCATGGCTAAGGGTTGATAAAGCCACGCATTGCAGCGGAATGCTCGCGGCCTACGACATGTCACGGGGGCCTGTCGCCTGATCCGCCGACCTCCCCGCTACCTCCCCCCCCCCCCCCCCCCCCTGGTGGTGACGGCTCGGTAAGACCGGGTGCCGTGTGATCGATCGAGTCACGTGCCGCCACGTCCAGACCGCTGAAAAATGGGCGTCCGGCAGCCTGTTGCGCCGTGGAGCCCTGGCAGAGGCTGTGGTGCTGCCGTGCTCAGCGGCAGGGCAGAGACTGCAGTGTTCTCGTCGCGCGCGTCCCTGGTCATGCTTGGCACGCGGTCCCTCCGTCGTGCTCGTTAGCCCGTTAGTAATGAGATCGGGCCGCATTTGCGCAAGCGTCGGTGCATGTGCTTGTCAGCCCGGCGCTGAACTCACGGCAGCTGTTCCCGTCGTGCTCCAGCTCTGGGCGCTGGGTTCTCCCCCAGCACCGGGGTATGTGTAACTCCTAATGCGTCTCGGTAAGAGAACCCCGGGCTGAGAAGATGGCGTTGGCAGCTGTAACGGCCTTGAAATTTGTGGACGGAGTTTCGGCGCAGGGTGAAAACGTGGACTGGAGCTGTTAGCGCATAACACAACCGTACGAATTCCCCGCGTAAACAGCATTTAACAAGTAGTGTAATGTTGTCTCTGTTTTATTTTCGCCAATCTTTTTTATTTTGCTCGGGTCACTCCAAGCTTGGGGTACGTCGTGTTCCCTTTATCGGCGCAGTTTGATGTATTGCGTGGAATAAACATGCTGAAAACTGGCCTTGGGCGTGCTTGTGTATGTTACTTGAGGTCATACGGCTGCAGGCCACTATTCATCGCGGTGAATTGCTGTTTTCTGTCGCCTCAAGCTGTTCCAAAACCAGTCCGAAGCGAAAACGACCCAGCCGTGACCAGCCTTAGCTTTTGAGCACAAATATGGAAATGTAGAAGAAAGCTTGAATCCAGCGTAGAATCAGTCAACGTCCAAGGCGATTTTTAAGTCCGTTTGCACCCACGCATACATAAAGACGTGAAGTCAGATCCCGCTAAGATCCATTAGATCCTCATCCGCGTGCGGTCGGCCCGACTCAACTTTCCCGGCATTTTCAAACCCTTTGCGCAAGTGGCCGGTTGACCAGGGATAAAATTTCAGACTACTGAGCCTAGCTTTTACCACTTCCAGTTTTTGTCGGTTGATACACATGTACATTTTGTCAGATGTTCGTGGCCGATGGGCCGCCACATCCGGCCAGGGTGCTACCCTTGTTAGTGGCGACGGACGGCCCCCAGCAGCGCCGTTACCGCGCACCTTACGCTTGCGCAAGCCATAGGGCAAGGCGAGACAAGGCAAGGCAAGGCAAGGCAAGGCAAGGCAAGGCAAGGCAAGGCAAGGCAAGGCAGGCAAGGCAAGGCAAGGCAAGGCAAGGCAAGGCAAGGCATGGCATGGCAAGGCAAAGGCAAGGCAAGGCAAGGCAAGGCAAGGCAAGGGCTGATGGCCAAATGCAAGGCGCGCAAACTCACTACGACTGAAATCGAAAAATAATTTCTGTTAAGGCGATACGCCCCTTCATAGTGCACAGAATCACTCCCGACCCGATCTCGAAGCCAATGCTCCCCGGCGCGGGTTGTCGGACGCCGGCACTGTGTCCATACCGTGCCCGGCGCTGCGCCGGAGCGGCGGCCCCCGTCAGCCGCCTGCCGGCTCCGGACGGGTGGATGACGGGCGGCACGGCCCGCTGCCGCGCCGGAGTGGCGGCCCCCGTCAGCCGCCTGCCGGCTCCGGACGGCTGGATGACGGGCGGCACGGTCCGCTGCCGCGCCGGAGCGGCGGCCCCCGTCAGCTGCCTGCCGGCTCCGGACGGCTGGATGACGAGCGGCACGGTCCGCTGCCGCGCCGGAGCGGCGGCCCCCGTCAGCCGCCTGCCGGCTCCGGACGGCTGGATGACGGGCGGCACGGTCCGTTACGGCCCCGAGCGCACGGCTCCTCGCCATTCCCGGCTCGCGGCTGAGGTGGTTGATGGTGGCTACGTGCCGCGCGGTCCCGCACGTACGTTCTGATAACCGGCGGCGTGGACAGGCGCGGACCGGGCTGGGCAGTTGTCACGTGCGTGTGAGACGGCGTCCGGGAAACTGGGGGGATTGCGCGCGGGCTCGGGATCATTGAGAAGGGCCATCGCGAGAGCCGCTGCAACTGTCATTTCGGAAGGGTTCCCCGCTTGATCTGCTCTGGCGTTCCATTTATAAAGTCGGGAAGTCGGTTTACCGAACAAAATGGCAAAACCAGGTCGCTGGTAGAACTGGCTTCCGTCCCTCCGCTCGCTGATGGTCGCTGCCAGGCCCCCACGGCACGGCCCGTTAGCGTTACTCGGCGTGGCCAGCTTGCTCGGAGTGGTAACATCCATTTATGCGTAACGGTTTCATTTTTATTTTCGCACAGCCAGTTGTAAGGCAACAGTGGTGTTGAGCGCGGCGGCGTCCAATTTCGGTGCAGCGCTCCCGAATTCGGCGGGATTGCAGAAGTGGCACGGCTTTGGCGCAACTGCAAGGTACTTCGACGCGGTTGAACTTTGTAGCAGCCTGATAGCGTGATGCGCAGTCTTTGTAGGAAATGAAAACAAATTTGACAAACTGTAAGTAAATTCGGCACGATTAGTTTTGGCTCTACGTCGCAAAAATGCACGGTGGCACTAATGTACACCAAAGTAAGACAGCTGCGATTTATGCAGCCGTGGTAGGTATGCGTGAAAGGATCAATAATGGCGGGCAACTTTGAATCCCCCATATGGAGCGTCTCCAGGAGATCCTGGAGGAAAGAACAAAATGTTTATGGCGGACACTGAATTCCGCTGCGGCACCATGCCTGAATTACATGCCACGATCACCTTTGATCTCCTGGTTTGAGTCGATATTTCAGTCGTCTCATGATGGCGCTGTTCCACAGCAGGAGGTGTTGTGAAGCCTGGTAACTGACGAAGTGTTGCATCAGGGATTATCCAAGCCCTTTTTAGGAGGCTGCTTTCTAGACCAAATACGCTATACGTGATTTGGTAAACAAGTTTAACACTGATGCTGTTTTAAGGCAAGTAAAGTAAAAAAAAAACTGGTTATGCTCATCCATGTACTGACATCCGATCTCATAAAAGACACGATTCAATGACAAATATTGTAACCACGTTGTATACTGAGTGGTTTCTCCCAACGTTGAGAGCATTCGAGTACTTTACAAGTTTTGTACAGTTTATTTTTGTACGCAATCGCTTGGTTCGCTTGCCTTTTGACAGTCTGTAGCAAGCAATGACCAGATTAGAAGAAGTGATTCAGCCCAAACTTTACATTTATTTTTCGAGCGAGCTCATTCAAAATGCCTTCACGCTTCGCATAATGACACAATAAGCTATCAAGATCATCGTTTTTCGCCGCAACATATACGCTGTGGGTCATACATTACCTCCGTCATTGCAAGAAGTGTGCGCCAAGCCTGGGCCCCACGAAGTTTTCCAGCCCGAAAAACAGGGTGGACCGACCGGGCGGAAAAAAATTGAAATTGTTGCCAGATGTGCAGAAAGCATCTAGATCTGGTAACCCGGAATTTTTAAAGCTATTAATCGCGTTTGCGAGGAAAATTGTGCACAGATAAGACAGTAGACGGATATAAGACAGATAGACAGCCTTATTCCTCGTAGAAGAAAACAGGAGAAGGGAAATATAGATGCATATATATTTCGGCAACAAGTTTTTATCGAAACGATAAGCAGAAGTAACTTTAAGTTAGCAGAATTAAATAAGCGGAGTTGAATTTAAATTTGCTTCTGCCGTTCGTTGAGATGAAGCCATGTTGTCGAAATATCAAAGTATCTATATCTCTATTCACCTGGTTTTTCTGCTAGGAGTAAGGTTATTAATGCTGTTGTAACCGGAATTTCTTTATGGATTTCTGCACCACCTGTGCGGACATACACCGTAACGCGTGACAATACTTTTGAGCGTACCTTTCAAAAAGAAACTAAAAAAGAAGGCATCTTATTCGCAGCTATGTTTTATTAGAAATGTTGCGGGGACAGAAAGACAGTGAGAGACAGAGAGACGGGGAAACTGAGAGACAGAGACACAAATAGAGAGACAGGGAGGCAAAAATAGAGAGACGGGGAGACAGAGACACAGGGAGACAGAGGAGACGGAGAGACAGGGAGAAAGAGGGAGAGAGAAAGAAAGAGAGACCGAGAGACAGAGACATTATCAGCAAGTCTGCACACTCAACACATACCTGCCTCATCTTACAGCCCGTTTCCTTGGTCACACTTTCACACGAATCGCACGCTTCACAGTGAATGCCCGTCCCATTCCGGGCCCTGCGCCAGCACGGTCCGGTCAAAAGTTGAACTGGAGTCAACTTCCCTGCCGGCCCCGTCGGATCCTTGCCGGGCGGTGGGAGAAGCCGGCCGACCGTCGGCGATCAAGTCCTCCCCGGTTCCCACCGCCAGAGTTATTCCGGCCCGGTATCCCAGGCGAGGCATACCGGTTTCCCGGGCGGGAAAATTCGGTTGGAACCGGGCCTGCGCTTAGAGACGGGCAGATTTTAGCCACGTGGACTAACTGTATTTCCATCGCGCGTTTGATAATGCTTGAATGACTTCCGCATTGCTTGAGGACTGAGCAGATACCAGCATTGCCACAAAGCGGAACTTGCTTGGGGTAGGGCCGAAGAGTGAAACGCTCTATTTGTATGCTGCTCCGCCACCTTTGACCGCGTTAGTCTGAACGTGACACACCATTTCTTGAATGTGCGCCACCACGCCGCATACGGATGGCAACATGTGAAGACTCTTCTGTTCCGGCCAGTGACGACTGTGACCGTACTCGAGGCGCGGGCCTGGTACGTCCGTCGGCTGTTACAGCCCTGCGGTCTGTCAGGAGTTTGTACGGGACCATACTCGAGGCGGCGGGCTGTACGTCCGTCGGCTGTTACAGCCCTGCGGTCTGCCAGGAGTTTGCACAGAGCTGGGACGTGGAAGGTGATCGGGGAGTCACCAGATGTTGAGGTGGGAGGTGATGGGGAGTGACTGGGATGCTAGGTAGGGGACGATAGGGGAGTGCCAGGGAGATGATGGGGGAGTCACCGGATGTTTGAGGTGGGAGGTGGATGGGGGAGTGGCGGAGACGTGAGGCGGGAGATGATAAGGGAGTGACCGGATGGTAGGTGTGCGATGATGGGGAAAGTCACTGGGATGTGAGGTGGGAGGTGGTGGGGGGAGTGGCGGAGACGCTGAAGCGGGAGATGATAAGGGAAGTGATCGGGATGTTAGGTGTGAGGTGATGGGGAAGTCACTGGGATGTGAGGTGGGAGGTGATGGGTGAGTGACCGGGATGTGAGGCGGGAGATGAATAAGGGAGTGTCCGGGATGTGAGGTAGGAAAGCGATGCAGAATGAACGGAATTGAGGTTGTAGGTGATGGGGGAGAGAGAGAAGACCTTTTCCCAGACCGATCGCAGGCGGTAAGATGTTTCTGGACTCTAAATGAAGAGTTGCGATTCTGCCCCCCCCCCCCCCCCCCCAATGAGATGGTGGCCTGCCCCCGGGCCGGAACTGGGAAGATGGGGCGGGAGATGAAGACGTGAAGTTCTGAAAACAACGGGCCTACCTGCCGGCTTGAGCTGAGGGCATGGCAGGCTGTCGCATCGAGTGAAGTGTTGGGAGGCCGGTTCCTGGCCTGGAGATGGGGGAACGAAGACCTGTGCTTAACGTTACACTCCGCTGCCAGGGGGATTCTGTTGGAAACGTCAGGGATGCGCATGACCGGAACAGACCATCTGTCCTGTACTCGGCTGGCGCCGCCGCCAGTCTATCGGTCCGCTGTGGTCGCCAGCCGCCGGCCCTGGTCGCCCACCGTCGCCGGCCAGCTGTGGTCGCCAGCTGTCTGCCAGTCCGCTGTGGCCGCCAGCTGTCTTCCGGTCCGCTCTGGTCGCCAGCCGTCTACCGATCTGCTGTAGTCGCCAGCCGTCTGCCGGTGCACTGTGGTCACTCAGCCGTCTGCCAGTCCGCTGTAGCCGACAGCCTTCTGTTAGTCCGCTATAGTCGCCAGCCGTCTGCCAGTCCGCTGTGGTCTGCCAGTCCGCTGTGGTCGCCAGCTGTCTTCCGGTCCGCTGTGGTCGCCAGCCGTCTACCGGTCTGCCTGCAGTCGCCAGCCGTCTGCCGGTCCGCTGTGGTCGCCAGCCGTTTGCCGGTCCGCTGTGGTCGCCAGTCGTTTGCCGGTCCGTTGTGGTCGCCAGCTGTCTGCCAGTCCGCTGTGGTCGCCAGCCGTCTGCCGGCCCGCTGTGGCCTGCCAGTCTGCTGTGGTCGCCAGCCGTCTGCCAGTCCGCTGCGGTCGCCAGCCGTGCTCGCCGGCGCATCTGACCGGCACCGAGACGGCCGGCCGGCCCCTCTCAGCATAGCTTCACATGCCAGCTGCCCGCCGTCGACCCCAGGTCAATCGATGCGTGTGCGCGGCCGAGTTCATGGCCGCCCATGGTGCCGCCTGTTTCTGCCGGTCGGCGCGGCCCCAGGCGTCGGGCGGGGACGAATGGCGGCCGAAACAGGCTATCGACCATTGATCGAACGGTGTAGTAGCATTGTTGTAGCTGAATCGGGCCGCCCCTCCCTGCGCGAGGTGGCCTTTCACCGACGTATGTGTAAGTGAGTGATGTGTGCTGGAATGGCACGGTGCTGAATGCCAGGTGTCTGGCTAAATCATGTTGCCATGCGCCAATGCCGTTGTAATCTAAGTTACGCTAAGGCTGTGTTAGCAACACATAGTCCTGCTCACGCCTAGCCTGTTACGTGCTCCATTGGTCGTCCACAACGCCTGCTAGTCAATCTAGTCCTATTAGTTACTGACCCGGTTATCCAGGAGCTATCCGCCTCTTTATGGTCAGAGATATGTGTGAATCTCACTGGTGGGCCTAGCTCCGTAATGCTTCGACATTATTGTAAGACGTATCTAGGATGATTGAATACCATTCGCAAGGATTAGACATAGATCCCGCATCGTGGAAGGTATCTCATCCAATTTGGCAGAAGATTCTTGATTCCAAAAGAATCGCTAAGGGAATAAAAATTTGTAGGATCCCAGGAAGGCGTGGAATTTGATTTGGATATGATACAAACTTTTGCCTCATTTGGGCCATTTTATCCCTGCCCAAAATCAGACAGTTATCACTCCTATCCAAGTCAACTTGTGAGCTAATTTTTCAAAGTTGACCTGTAATAGGAAACTATGTGGATGGAACACGAATGCATTATCGGTGTAACAGGTAGTGTTTTTCGCAATGATCGCCGAAGCGGAGCCCACGAGTCAAACCAAGTCAATATATTTACGAATGGCTCCGACAAGTGGCTTAATATTTCATCACAGTCGCATCGCAGTTCATATGCTGCAAAAGTAGAATAAAAAGCTACACCAACAAAAAAGCACCGATGACACAAGTGGTAAAAAAACAGTCAAATACAAAACACCTTACGTTATAGTGTTACTCAGCACCACTGAGTTCGCTAATAAATTCACACATTTTCCCGTAGCTATTGGTGACTGGTGGTAGGTACTCCCAGAACGAGACTGCACTGAAAGCTACTCGATTTTAGCAGACGCAGATGCTGTATTTTGTTCCGTAAAGCAGCTTACGTACACTGGATCAGCTTTGGTTTAGGTCTCGTCATTTTGCACTGATGGACCCGGCTTTGGCTTCGTTGTTATTAAGCTCGAAGCCGCTGACCTGGGCTTCGGTTTTGAGTGTGCAAATTTAAAGTTACTGGCTTCTTTTTTTGCTTTGGGTTTTAAAAACACGAGGCCACTGGCTTTGGCTTCGACTTTACGGCTCCAAACTTTTAAGTCACCGATTTAGCTTCGACTCCGGCTTCATGTCATTATCTTGCCTTTGAATTCGGTTTTAATGCTGGACGCCTGACTTCATACCCATCCCTGGTCCGTACATATATCTGTAGTTAAGTTTATTCCAATCACACTCTTGATGGTGTGATTCGAATCACACCCTTAAATGGATCGATGATGTAACGTTGATTCTGGTGCCCTTGAAACATGCGTCCGAAGCGGGACACAAAAACCGTTCGTTGCACATTGACGGCTTATTTAGTTGCATTATTTCATATCCGGACCGTATGGACTCCGCCGTCAAGCATACCTACATTTGCAGTAGGGCCACGTAGGGACCATGACAGTCCTTTAGCCACTAACCGCTGGTAGCTGCACGACAGGTGCGCTCGCTTAGTTAATGAGAGCTGAGAATTGAGATACGCACGATTCGAGTAAATTCGAATACATCCATATATTATTGTGAGCCCTCGAATCCTAGAAACGAGGACTTGAACCCGGAAAATCAGGATCCGAATTCTAAACACCACACCAAGTCCTGGGATTAATTGTGTATATAAGTATTCACCGCTGAAGCATTGCTGTCGAGATGGGGTTCCAACACGATTCCTGTGCCGCGGAGGTCTTATCACGTTATGACGACCTTCGTATGACTGTTGCGGTGTCATCATAAGTCCAGGAATGCAAAAAAGACAATGCTCTCATTTTCTGCATCTGTTGAGCTGAAAAGCCTCTTTTTGTGATGGCGATTTTTGTCCTCGCCCGAGGACAGTGAGGTAGAAAAGCTCTCTTACTAGGCTGTGCTCCGAAGTATACAGTTCCTACCACCGTGTGACGTTCCAGGTATGTGCCAACATAATCAAGCTTCCTGTGCCGATACTTCCCCAAGACGTAAGCCCGTTAGGTCGATATGCCCTACCTGAGTGGTAGCCATTATGCTGATCGCCAAACCATCAGGCGGCTTATTATGCATGCTTTCCATAATTATGTTCTTGAGGGGGTAAACAATGGTCACGAAAACCATAGATTAACGCAGGGTATCCGTTTAGGGTTTTCCCTAAGCTCGCAACTATACCATATAACTAAGCTCGCAAGGCAAATGATAGTTGCTCTTTTTGTGTCTAAACATATAGCAGAGCAGGCTGGTGACTCGGTCGCCGTCATCGCTATGCCGGACATCGGTCGACACGAGCCGTGACCCGTTTCGTAACGCTCTCGTGACGTGCGGGTCCGCAGGCTGAGACGGTCCCAACGTCAACTCTCCGGATGTTTTGGAGCGGCGTCAGTCCGGACAATCATGCTTTTGACGGACCTTTGCCTTTGTTACCACTTATGTTGTCATGTGTCAGCGACAGCTAGCTCTTGTGTTATGTTGATTGGGGCTTTCGGGCGCGCCGACTTCTAGTCATTTGGCGCCCAAGCGGCAGGCAGCTCAGTTCTATAGAAGTGCCGTGACGTTTTGCTCAAGGCATTGCCATCAAGCTGTTTGATTAGCAAGAGGTTGGTGCAACATTACAGTGTAATCGGAATGTCCACTCCAATCCGAGTAATCTCCCGAAGATAAAATATTCGGGTCGCGAAAAAGCTGAAGAGTATTTCGCCAATCCAGGGTCACAACGCGTCACCTTTTGATGAAAGAGATGTGGGACAAGGGCACGTGCATCCACGTGGGTCCAAGTATGCGATCGTTTATCATCTCTTAACTGCAAGCCATGTATCCACCAGCTTGGAGAATCTCCAAGGACCGAGATCAGATCTCAGCAACCCGGAACAGTTTTGAGTTGAAGCCTACTG
This sequence comes from Pollicipes pollicipes, assembly GCF_011947565.3. Classification (NCBI taxonomy): domain Eukaryota; kingdom Metazoa; phylum Arthropoda; class Thecostraca; order Pollicipedomorpha; family Pollicipedidae; genus Pollicipes; species Pollicipes pollicipes. The sequence continues at coordinate 24,798,727 of NW_023597054.1, forward strand.
GATGGGGAATGCAGTGCCCGTGAATATTAAGTGGGCTCGTCCCGCTTGGACGCATGGTGACACTAGCGATCACCTGGCGACGGCGGATGTCGCATTTTCCACCACCGCCGTCAACTGCTGTGGCCTAAACTGAGGGGCCTAAGCTGAGAGAGCTGCGTGGTCCTGTTAATCGCGGCCGGTCCCGCGCTGCAAAGGGCGTCGCACTGGCTGCGGTATCAGAAGCTGTTACGAACTGGATTCTCTTCAGGACGTCAAATTGAGGAGCACAACTGGAGACACGAGCCGGCACTGCTGCGAGCGGACATCGGTACTCAATGTAGCTGGGCAGTTGGTGTGCATTTGCTCACCAGCTTTTCACCGCGCGACATTCACAACTTCTGTCACGTTAGAAAGCTCCAACGATGAAACTTAGCAATTCCTGAAGTTCTGATGTGCTATGACTTATGTCCTGACCTGGCGTTGCAGAGATAGCGAACTGCCGGCCTTGGGCTGCCGGGCCGGTCGCTTTCTCGCCTCTACTCGGCTTTGTATGAGTGCGATTGGATCCGGCCGGGGAATGACACGTGATGTATTGGGGCTGTGTTGCGACGTGACATGTGATCGGACCTGACCTGACCCGATGCTGCAGGAATGCCACAGAACCCGGCTGTTACGTGACATGTTCCAGAGGTGTCGCAAGAACCCGACCTGACCTGATGTGTAACCTGACCTGGTGTTCCAGAGGTGCTGCGGGACCGCGCTGTGACCTGACCTCATGCTCCAGAGGTGCCGCAGGACCCCGACCTAACGCGAGGCCTGGTGTTCCAGAGGTGCTGCAGGACCCGGCCGTGATGGCACGCCTCAGTGACACCAAGGCGGCGGGAGAGGTGAAGGCGCTCGAGACGTTCTACCGCACGCTGCAGGATGACCCGAGCAAGGCCTACTACGGCTACAAGCACGTCGAGCGCGCCAACGAGGCGCAGGCCATCGAAACCCTGCTCTGTTCTGACAAGCTGTTCCGGTGAGTGCGGCGCCCCGCCGCGCTCTGTGGGAGGGGGGGGGGGGGGGGGGGAGTCTGGTGCACTGCAGCGTCGGCCTCTCAGGTGCTGGAGCGTTTGGAGGCGTGTGCTCTCCTAATCTGTCCAGGAGGTGTCAGGAGTCCTGTTGGCTGCTTGAGCCGTGCTCAGCAGGGGCGACACTAGCATGTGTCGCCTTGGGCTGGGACTTCCATATGTGACGTCATAATGTGTATTGATCCATAAAACAGCTGTTGACATCATTGCAAAGTGTCTGCGCGCTCAGTCCTTTTTGTATGAAGCTTACCTATTTGAAGTAACCAAAAGTTGCGTGAGTTGTCCAGGTTCCGTACTCTTTTGCGGGTTTTAGTGGGTGAGCGTCAAGCCGGAGTATGTTATAAAAACCTTCTTTTATGAATGTTCCCACAACTTCCTACCTTAAATTGTATAAGAAAGTTGCGTCTTGACCCCCTGACATAAAATAATCATGTTATTTCAGTTACATTTCAAGTCTGAGAAAGTCAGTCTCAGCTGTTGACAGCATCAGCTCATTTCAAGTCAAATATGGCCGCCACCACGAATGCGATGAGCAGTCAGTTACTGAGCAGGCGTTTGGAAGGACCTAGCCCAGCCTGACGTAGTGAGCCTGTTCAGCAAAATAGTCTGTGGGTGACCTCGCGCATCAACGCCTGCAAACCCCACCCATATGATTAGTCTGTGCGTGGGACTAAGCGTGCTTATGCTGGGTGGTGACGTTGATGCTTCACCTCATCACCTTCACTAGGATTTCCACTAGCAGGAAAGACACGTGAGAGTGAGGTGAAACGTCTGCGTCACCAGGACGTCGAGAGGGGTTTGGCCTAATCCTCATTTTATCTCTCCTAGAACGAGCTAGCAATTTTGCTTCGATCAGATAGTCACCCAGCCCCACAGATTCCCGAACACTCGAGGCGCTGCAACTTTTGCGCCTTGTTTTCGGCCGTAACGTCGTGGACTAAATCGCTGTCGCGATGAAAACATCGCTATCTGGCGCCGCCTCCCATTGACCTCGCGCTAAGGCCGAAACTTCGCGATGGGGCGGGCGCCGCCACACGGCGGCTGGAGGCCGGGCGTGGCCTGGCGGCGGAGCGCTCGGTCAGGACCGGGGTCGGGGCTGGTGGCAGCTGGGGTCTGCATCCGAGGCTCAAGAGGGGCGGCGGGCGGTCAGACGTGGGATCGTGAGGGCCCGGGAGGGTCTCGGTCCGGGTCTCCCGCCGGACCGCGCAAGCCGAAGACGCGGTCTGGGTGTCACGAGACCGGCTGTACTTTGTAGTAGGCGCACATCGGAACTCGGACCAGACGAACGGCCCGCTGATCGCTGATCCGAGGCGCCTGGCCCGGCTTTCCCAACACACACACAACTTTTCTCTCTCTTTCAAACGGAGCACTGAGTACAGTGTGACGTGTGTCAAAACATCGCAACCCGGGTACTTGAAAGGCAACATGTAAATTGATCGTTCTTGTGAAGCTTCGTCACACTTCTATATAGCGTCGCGTGTATATAAATATATACACACATTATATATATATATATATATATATATATGTATATATATATATATATATATATTATATATATTCACGCGTATATGTGTTGTCGGTATAGACCGGTGGCTTCGTTTTCATTGCCTGGTGCCAGGACCGAAATGTGGCCGTTGAAACGGCGGTGCGGGTTGTCGACAACGGTCGACAAGCCCCCGCTCCGGTCTGGTTTTGCTGAACGTAACTACGAGCAGCCTGGCGCCTGGCCGCTGACCGTCTTGAAAGAGGGTAGCTAGCGGGTTTGCCACACTCCCTCGCTTCTCGAGCCAGCGAGGGATTCTCCCCACTTATGACGTTGATCTCGGACGTAATTGATTCGTTTATCAACCGGATCGAAATTGATTCGTTGATTGCGTTCCGGCATGGCGCGGCTATCGTCACCCGCTTTGCTGCATATTTTACAGCCTTCAGAAGAGCTGTAGTCTGAGCACCGGTTTGGGTTTTGATCACAACTGAAACGTTACCATTAGCTTCAGCCAGTAGGTCACATGGTTCGCAAGGGTCGGAATTGTTTTACGATCGCCGGAGGACGTTGCCTTCCCTGAACGACACACTCGTTCCGTGTCTGCACCACCAGGCACGAGCCTAACAGGTCGATGGTGTATTCAGAGGCACTATCAGAAGACGCGCGAAGGTCAGTGGGGAAATCAGTAGACTTTGGAGCAGAATTGCCGGAAACCAGAGACGAGAGGAAACCAGCGGGGATGGCGGAAGAGGCAAGTGGGAGCCGGCGGGGATGGCGGAAGAGGCAAGTGGGAGCCGGCGGGGACGGCGGAAGAGGCAAGTGGGAGCCGGCGGGGATGGCGGAAGAGGCAAGTGGGAGCCGGCGGGGATGGCGGAAGGAGCAAGTGAGAGCCGGCGGGGACGGCTGCAGGATCACAAGTGCAGATTTCATCCGGTTTTCCGATCCAGTCCGACGGCGGGACATTGTCAACGGTCATGTTTGAATGCCAAAGGTAAAGCCAAAAGAGTTGCACGTGCCTCTCTTACTTCTTTCGCCCTGTGTTCCCTCCCCCCTTCACACGAGGCTCAGTAATCGGGAACCGTACGATGCATTTTTAAGACAATCAGAAAAAGCAAACGGCGAGACAGCTCTTGAGCTGAAGCTCAGCAAGAGTACGGCAATGACAGCGTCTTCTCACACACACACGCGACGTTGTCCCTGATAAGCGCGCTCACTCGACGCGTTTTCTTCGTTTTGGCTTGGTTTGGTAGGGCAGAGAGCCCTTTCGGTCAGTAAGAGCCGTTTCAGGGCTATGATATTAAAGAGAACGGTAAGCAGGGGGTGCGTCCATCGTGGCAGTCCTCCGCCGCCGGGCCTCGCCCTGCGCAGGGGCCCGTCCTCGGGGTGTGGGCGTCCGGCCGGGCGGGGCTCCCGCCGACACGGCTAAGAGGCCGGCTCGCAGCTGACGGCCGCAGCGTGCCCCGGTGAGGCGGCACGCTGCCAGGGGTTGGGAGAAGAGATCAGTAAGGAGGAAGGACGGGTGTGTTCTGCGGTGTATCGGCCCTCTAGGATGCATATGTTGGTAGACAGGTATCAAGAAGAATCGTTCGTGAAAAGGCTAGCAAACTTACTGACGTCGAGTCTTGTCTCTGCTCAGCCAGATGTGCCCGAATTGGCTCAGTCATAATGCATCCATTTGGTAACTGAAAAGAAATGAGAGACGGTGATATGACAGAAAGTTTGACTTGCAATAGCATCTGGAGGCTTTGGGATGTAAATGCATCTATTGGCGATATTTGCGGGGTCGCACCATTCGCTGCGGCGGCGGGGTCGTGGAGCTTCTCACATGATTAGACGTGTTTGACGGGCACCTTAATGTGATGTTGGATTGTCTAGGATTGCGTGGTTCAATTGTAGTGAGCTGCTGCTGCTGCGCAGTGCAGTGTTAACTTAAGTCTCAAATTCGAATGAAATAATTCAAAGTCAAACAAGATTCTGGAACGGGAGATGTTTATGGGGGCACGTAATGTAGGTACGAAACGTGTGTGTTTTATTTAACCGAGGCACTTCAACAATTTTATTTTTCGTAACTTTGTACAAGTTAAACACGGGCACATCTGTCACTTGCAGACATTTCGCACATTGTGGATAGCGGTACTCTCGATAACAGTGACATGGGGAATAGATGTCAATACAAGAACACTATAAATCACGGGAAATGGACATACAAGGACAATCAAGGACATGCAAAATAGTAGGTAAATACTAAGGTCCATATAGAGTAAGTTTTGTTGTCGCCCCTTATAAGAGTGAGCTACTGATATTTTATGGAAGGCTTCAGATCGTGAATGGAAATCGTTTCCTTTTAAATTTTCTTTGCACATGACCGAGCACAATATTTTCCCCTGTAATCGCATGTCAGGAAGATCACCTAAATATGCGGGCAGTTCTGTCACTCCCCAACCTGTTTACCGGAAGTGATTGACACACATCCGGATAAGCCTGTTTTCTCATATAGCTGTATGTGACACCCATAACGGGTATCACACACACACACACACACACACACACACCACACGCACGCACGCACGCACGCACGCACGCACGCACGCACGCACGCACGCACGCACGCACGCACGCACGCACGCACGCACGCACGCACGCACGCACGCACGCACGCACGCACGCACGCACGCACGCACGCACGCACGCACGCACGCACGCACGCACGCACGCACGCACGCACGCACGCACGTATATATATATATATATATATATATATATATATATATATATATATATATATATATATGTCATGCCTTTTATATATAAAGCTTACTGAAGCTACACATATACCTTTGTATGTATAGCTTCAGCTTTTCGATAGCTTATCCGTAGCTTTCGATCGCGGGCCGGCCGTGCGCCGACTGGTCCCCGGTGCCGCACACACCAGGCGAGCCGACCCAACCCAGGCCTGACCTGTCTGGGTCAGGCTCCCGGCGGCCGCAGATGTGGCTGGATTAACCCGCCTCCTCGACCCGGCCGGTGCTTCAGAATTACGTTACCGGCTGGCCAATCAGACTGCTGACCCGACCGCGGCGGCCGTGGCGGCTGGCCGGGCTGTCACCACATAAGTGCTGCAGTAAAAAATCCTCCCGACACCGGCGCGGGCAGCATCAGTTATTGCGTTATTATTTCTACCGCAAATACTTGTACATACTTATACGCGACAATCACTTCTACAGCAAACACTTATACCACAAAACATACTCTTGAAAAATTTGTACATGACAAATTTATGCTTCAAAATGTTATGCTTCAAAATGCACATCATCTGCCATACTGAAGTACTACATCTACTGCAAAAACTGATGCTGTCTTACTTACACGCTACATTACTTCTACTGCAAAAAATCATACACGACATAAATGCTACACGACGAACGTTATGCTGCAAAAAAGTTACGTTTATCATTACTTATATAACAAAGACTTCCCAGCCTTCACTGATACGTCTCATTACTTGTGCTGTAAAAACACCTACACGACATGAGTAGTACACGGCAAAACTTACGCCGCAAAAACGCATACTGGTCATTACTTTTTCAGAAAGAACAACCACAAGTCTGTTGTAGCAACTTTGTCGCGTAGAGGTATATGCAGCAGAAGTAATGCCGTGTGCAAGCAATAGCTCTATAGATTGTTGCACTAGAAGTATCAACGGGCCAGTAGAAGTATCAACGGGCCAGTAGAAGTATCAACGGGCCGGCAGTTTTTAGTCTAAGTATTTGCAGTAGAAGTTAACCCGTTCCCAGGCTATGACTGTATATATTTTTGCAGTAGAAGTATGACGAGTAGAAGTATGGGTTTGTAATGTAGATGTAATGTCGCGTATGTTCTTCAGTCGAAGTAATTCGGCATGAGTTGCGACTGTAGAAGTGTTCGCAGTAGAAGCAATGATGAGTGAGTTTTTGCAGTATAAGTTTTTGTGGCATAGCACTGATGTCGTCCATAATTATTGGCAGTAGAAGTAACATCGAAGCACTCCTGCCGGTAGGAGTTTTTATTGTACTACTAATGCCGTGGAACGACCGGCCGGGCCGCCCGCGTCGTCGCGCATCTCCCCTGGGGGGACGGACGCGGTGGGTCTCCGTGACCTGGTCGTGCTACTCCGCTATATACTGGCGCCGATATATTCTGGGACCGAGCTGTGTGGCATTTGCGTGTCCTCCGCGCGCAGTGCGATGGACGGCTGGTCAGGGGGTCTCAGTGCTGCCCGGAGTGACCATCCCGCCCGCCAACTGACGGTGGAACTCCCGAGAACGCTCTCTGTGGGCCACTCGAGTTGTCTTGACGTTGCTCGGCGACGGCCTGAGTCGAAACGGGAGTGTAGCATTCTTTGAAGCTAAACTGGCAGCGACGCTGGGTTTTCAAGATGCAAGTAGTTCGTAGAAGATGCGTACTCTGAGTGAGCTATCCAATTTCGTGTATCCGAATGCTGGGGGCTCGGGGACCAGTTTAAAAGGTTGTAAAATTGTTGCTGTGCGTGCTGGAGTATCACCGTGAAGTAACCTTAATAACACGCGCCCGGGTGGCCGGCTGGATATCCTGCGCTCGGGTGGGAGGTCAATTTGACTCTCCTCCGCTAAGATCTCAGGAACTAAGAGAGGTGGAGACACCAAATTCTTAGGGTGTGTGCTGACCTGTACGTGAACTCGCTTGGGTCAAAGTTTGAGTTTCATAGGTCATGACCTTCGGGTCAAATAAGGGCCAAACAAAGTCAAACCTCGGGCTGGTTTCCAAAGTACCCCCAGAGCCTAAATAAAGTGTTAAGCCCTAAGCAGAGAGTCGCATGCTTTTCAAGGTCAGTGGCCTTGTTTGACTTTTCGAAGGTCACGGTGACCAAAATCATACAAGACTGCCTTGAGTTTTGCATTTGAATAAGCGACAAACATTACGTTAGGAGTATGTTCGTAAGTACAGAATGTTGACTTGAGTCAGCTTAGGTCATTGACCTTTCATGACCTTTAAGAATTACATGGAAGATGTGTAATGCGGTTCCTGTTATCAATAAATTCGAAATGAGAACCTGAGTATGCGCTACACAGCTAGTCTGGAGTAATAGGAGGCTTTCAGAGATGTATGGCTTCGTTCGAACATTCCGTTATCGCATCAGATTGAATGATTCCCTTACAAATTGGGCGTCGCTGAATCCATCAGCCTGACTTTCACCTGCCGTAGGTCAGTGACCTACGTAAAGACACAATGTATTTAAACAAGGTTGACGTGAAGGAAATCATGTTTGCTTACTCACAGTTATAAAGAGGCTATCCCGTGTCCCAATTTTAACAGAATCGTTAAAAAATACAGTCGGAACTTGTTGCGCAACAACGTTGAATTCCGCGCATCCCGCGTCTGTCGCTCCGCGCAGTTCGCATTCCGTCTCTGCGCCAGCGCGCGTGTGGCCAGTGCTCTCCGAGTCGGCGCCCAGCCCGGTCGGCGGCGCCGGCGGTGCGCCGGACTCGCCGCAGCGCGTCACTCCGTGCCGGCTCTATATCGGGCAGCGGGCGCCGCCAATCCCAGGAGCCGGGTAACGAGCGCGGTCGCGCGCGAGACGCCGGCCTCCGGCGGCGGCCCGCCGACGTCAGGCTGTTTCGCCAGGCGCACCGCCGCAGGTGATGCCCACGCCCGGAAACGTGTGGGTTGTCGGATGACCGCTGGCACGTGCTGCTAACTGGGCGACTGACCACCACCCGAACACATGCCTAGGAGCCTCTAAAAGTTCTAGCCAGCTCTCTGTGGTTTTGTACGCCGTACATCATCGATTGATGGATCAATACATACATACATACCTGCATACACGCACACATACATACGTACGTATATGCATAATACATAACATACATACGTATATACATACATACATACATACATACATACATACACATACATACATACATACATACATACATACATACATACATACATACATACATACGTACGTACGTACGTAATACATACGTAACGTACGTAAAATGTGAGCCAGAACTGGAGCGTCACATGCAGATGAAGGCTTTCGTATTGGGAGAGATCAGCTTTGGTTAGAAGAAAATATTGACAGCGAGGCAATCTTGCTCTGTCGCTTGGTGGTTGCTACACTCAAAGTCTCCGGGGCTTGTGCTGTGCTGGTTTCTTCTTGCATTTGGAGGAGGCCGCTCTTAACATAGTGATAACATCACTGGCCCACAGCTTTGCCAATTTAAGTTCGTTTTTTACTTTTGGTTTGAGCCAGCGACTGCCAAGCCTTCTATGGAAAGTGCGCTAGAAGTTACATCGCCCGCAAAGTGCGATATAACGTCACAGTTATGCCGCTTAACAGAAGGTAGCACCAGCGTAACCGCGACAATCGAGTTTTTCTCAGCTTATGTATTCGAAGTTCGAGTTTATTTTGGCGAAGGCTTATGAATTACCCAGACATGTCTCTTTTTAGAGATTTACGTATTCCTGATCTGTCTTTTTCAAATGCTTTATGATGCGCTTTTTGGTGACCATGGCAAACGGATTTTGAAGAAAAAAACGCAACTGTTTTGAGCGATGCGGGTCAACGGCAGAATGCGAGCCAGTGTAGTTCTTGATAGAAAAAAGGAGATCTTCAACTGGTTTTTCGGGATTCCGAGTTAAGAGTGCTTATGCTGAGTTATTGACGTTCAGTATGACAGGAAGTACTTGAACGACGTTGTAGTTCAAGCATCGGTGATAATGACAGCACTCGGTGTTTTAAGTTGGGGCTTGCGATTACCAGTGATAACTCTCGATAACTCCTGGTAATGAACAGAAAAAAATGAGGTCCTAAGCCAGTGTAGTTTTTTCATGGCTCTGTTTTGCTTGTTAAAGCCGCGTCGAATGATATTTGAGAGCGCTTTTAAAGGTGGACGTCACTGGTAATCATAAGTTGGGTTATGATTACCAGTGATAACTCTCGATAACTCCTGGTAACTGAACAGAAAAAAAAACTGAAGTCCTAAGCCAGGTAGTTTTTATGGTTCTGTTTTGATTTGTTTTAAAGCCGCGTCGAATGATGTTCGAGAGCGCGTAAAGGTGATCGTCGTCCACTTCCCGCTCTTTAATCACAAGTGCTCCGATGAATCAGGTGGTTTTGACCTGACCGTCAGTCCTAAACAGGCCTGAGAACGAGCCGACCCGTGGTCTGCGCACGAGTGCGCGTGACTGGCTGTTACGCGTTAGCTCGTATCCCTGCCCAGCACCACTCTCCGCCTTCTCCTCCGTAAAACGTTTTCGGCCTCGTACCGCTGGATCCGCCGGGTCGCCAAGATTTGTCTTCCGTCTCGGCCCTCTTTTTAGAGCATTTCCGAATAAGTAAACATTGCTTTTTTCATGCTGATCAAAGAGCGTCGGCGGCACGTTGAAGAAAGAGCACATTCGGCAACAATGAGACGCTCCCTTGCTGTTGCTGAAAACTGCACGAATCTGTGATCAGTGGTTGCAGGTATTAGTTGCTGGGAAGCGTGATGGACAAGTCTGGCCTTGCCGGGTCGGGTCGCTCAAGTTAAAAGCTGGTCCACTTTTGAAGAATGGCTCAGTCGGCCCAGCGGCTCGCTCGTAACCGGATGAGACATCCTATTTTCCGTGCGTGTTCGTCGTTTCCACTGGCCATCGCCTTGCTGCGCCTGCCCCGGTATATCCGTGTGAGCGGCTGTCGCCGCCTGTATACCTGTGTGTCTCTCCGAGCTTGTCTCATTTGGTCGGGGTCCCGGCGGACGCCTGCGAGATCGTGTCGCGCCGTCCCCGGGGGCGACGCGGCGGTGGCCGCCCCGGCGCGACAGCGGCGCGGCTGGCCAACCACTCACCAGCGGTGGCATGCGCTGCCCCGGTGTCGGCCGAGGCGAGCAGCCTCTTCAGACGCCGCCGGAGAGGCGGCTCGCCTGACGCTGGATGGCAACAGGGAGCGCTGCAGGGCGCGTCCTCGCTCGGGATATCTGTTGGAGTCGCGAACCGGTGGACTGCAAGCTCCCACCACGCAGGATATGACGCGCGCTGCACACTCTTGGCTCGGGTGGCGCAGGTGGGCGGGCTCTGATGTTTGCTTACTGTCCTCGTCGCCTGTCTCAGGTCGCTGGACTTGTCGGAACGGAAGAAATACGTCGCCCCTGGTGGACAGTGTCAGAGAGTACGGCGGCGACGTTAAGATATTCTCCAGCCTCCACATCTCCGGTGAACGTAAGGACCATGTAGTGGCATTCCGCCGCGCGTTCGGAGCGTGGAGCTGAGAATGCTGTTCACCGTGGTGAGGTCTCGCTAGTTTCCCCAGTGGCGCGGGAACACGTGCACGGTTGGTTTGGCGGCACGCGCGTTGTGTAACCGCACCTTGACTTCTCGCACAGTCCGAGTCCGACCCTCTGATCTCGCTTACCGGGCGGCCACAGTTGGAGAGGCCCCATTTCCAACTCTCGAACATGGCGATAACCCAGCTGCTCCCCCCAGCTCAGTGGGTTAGGGCGGCGGCCCGCTCGTGTTGATGAGTGACAGGTGCGGGCTTCCACATCCCAGAGCTGTGTCGTGTTTCTTGTGTTACGTGCCCATGCGTCTCGTCATTGAAGATAAATTGAAACAGGCTGGTCAGCAGTGAGTGTGAGTGACAGCAGAGTGAGGCTGAAACTGTGGCGTGACATCTGGTGGCACGATGAAATTGTTTACAAAAATTGTCCGTTAAATAGAATTGTGGTACTACTGGTGTCTGGGTTTTCGCCAGAAGTCACGTTTCGAAAGGACTTTGACCCCGCTATGCACGTTCTGTCTGCTGTTGGCTGTTGCCTGCCAGACCGTGTGCCTTGTTGAGCGATGTGACCTGGCGGTGTGCCGTGTTAGACCGTGTGACCTGGCGGTGTGCCGTGTTAGACCGTGTGACCTGGCGGTGTGCCGCGTTAGACCGTGTGACCTGGCGGTGTGCCGCGTTAGACCGTGTGACCTGGCGGTGTGCCGTGTTAGACCGTGTGACCTGGCGGTGTGCCGCGTTAGACGGTGTGACCTGGTGGTGTGCCGGTTAGACCGTGTGACCTGGCGGGTGCCGTTAGCCTGTGACCTGGCGGTGTGCCGTGTTAGACCGTGTGACCTGGCGGTGTGCCGCGTTAGACCGTGTGACCTGGCGTGTGCCGTGTTAGACCTGGCCGGTGTGCCGTTGAGCCGTGTGACCTGGCGGTGTGCCGCGTTAGACCGTGTGACCTTCGGTGTGCCGCGTTAGGGTGACCTGGTGGTGTGCCACGCTGGTGGTGTGACCTGGCGTTGCGCCGCGTTGAGCAGTGTGACCTGGCGGTGTGCCGCGCGGAGCGGTGTGGCCTGGCGATGTCCTGTCGAGTCAGCTGACGCAGCGGCGCGCTGTCACAGAGCTGGAGCAGCTGACCGGCGTGGCGGCCGTCCTGCGGTACCCGATGCCCGAGATCGAGTCGGACGACGACGAGGATGAGGAGGGGGACGACTGACGAGCGTCCGGCCCCGCCGGCCCGGCGACGTAGCCAACCTCCGCTCGCACGCAGAGGACCGCCGGACCGGCCCGAGGACACGGTCCTCAGGCCGGAGACAGCGGCGCGGGCGGTCCGCTGCCGCTGGGACCGGGGCAGCGGGTGGCGGCCAGTGCACGGGCCGCCGGACCCTGGCCGTCGCCCTGCCGGCCGGGTCGCCCCCGCGCCGTCTCGAGCTGATGGTGGAGCTGGCGCTTTTTGCCGGCGACGGCGATGTTGTCCTCAGTCAACTATGCTATGTTCTATGAGCACGAGTCGTGCTCGCACCATGCTGCCAGCGTGTAGCTATTTAAGCGCCGCCGGCATTGCATTGCAGCATCGCAACTAACTGCGTGCCTACCGGCTTCGTTGTCGTGTAACATGTGCGTCGACCCCGTGACCTCGTTGCCGAGGGCACTCCGCGGCCGCTGGCCTGCGAGGCCTGCTACCATTCGTGCAGAGATGTTTCGGACTCGGCCCGGTGCGTGCGTAGCCCCCATACCAATCCCGCGCCCTGTCGCTGATGATAGCCGTCTTGTAAACATCGCTTACGCGGTTAGCCGACCGACCGACCGGCCATCAGTGATAGTGGCGGGCGAGGTCGGCGGCGGCCCGCAGACCGCCGATGGTCCGCCTGGCGGCCGGGCGGGCGGCCGCCCCGGTCGTCAGCCGCCCCCTTGACGCGGGGTCGCTGCGCCGGGCTCGCCGACTGCCGCGCCACGACCCCGCGCGCACACTAGGTTTGAATGGCGGATCTCAGCCCGGTTCGTGTATATGACGGCCTCCATGAGGCCGGATGTGTACTTTCCTGAGGTCTGGTGTGTCAGTAGGTGGGCGCCCTGTTTGCGTATGTTCCGTGCACCTTGTCCGCTAGTCGGCGTCGTTGATGGTTGATGGCAGTCCGGCTGTGCCATCTTACGCTTGGGGTTGTTTAATGTGACGCGGTTCTTGCGTCATGCGCCGTCTAATTTTATGACGTCTTCAAAAAGACATTTGCAATGCCAAGCGCCTCGGAAACGAAGCATGGGACGCATGCATGAAATACGTGCCCGGCCAGGGGACTCTTACTTCTTTCTGGAGCGGGTTGTCTCGTGTCATTAGCTGGTTACCAGCCTAAAAACAAGCAGATTCGTTATCCAGCAGGAGGTTTGCCTTGTAATCTCCCTAGACAGAGCGCGAGACTCCGTCTGGAGTGGCGCCGGGCCCCTGTGACAGACTGTGGGACTCGGGCAGGGGTAACGCCTCCTATGTCATTTCTCGCCACCGAGCGCGCGTCGCGTGGACCACGCCCCGCTGCGCTGTGATGGCCCCGGGTCTCCTCTGTGCGGTCGTCGCCGGTTGTCCCGCTGCTGTGATATTGCCCGTGTGCGGCATGGGTGCGCCGGTTCTTCTCGCCGACTGGGCGTTGGTCGGCTGGCCGGGGGTCGCGGTGTGTCCGCACCTGACACCTCGCTGGAGAGTACGGCGGGCCCGCTGCGGGTACGGGCCGAATGCCGCCTCGTCGGAGCTGCCCCGACGCCACGTGTTCGCAGCTGACATCACTGCTCCGAGTGAAGTCGGAGAATAAAGGTCTGAAGGTGCACCGTTTATTTGATGTCGCCCGCAGACCCGCGTCACCGCCTGCACGTCCTGCTGGGACGTGGCTTCTGACTGATAATGGAACGCATCCGGCCAAGTCAAGAGCGCGAGGAAAGCAAGCCGGGAGGGAGGGGGGGGGGGGGGGAGCGATCGGCACCTTACTAGGTCCGAAAAAAATATATGGCTCAACTCATCCGACGATCTCATCTGGCATGCCTGAATGAAATCAAACTTCAACCTCCCATTTTTGGGGAGATCGATTCCGTTTTGCTCGAAGAAAATTTGTCTGATTCCTGAATGGGCCCCCATCAAGTCCATGCCCGCATCTGGAATCAAACTCAAGACTAATGAAAGGAGTAACTCGGGTCTCGAAAAATACCCGACGTCAAAGCATCCCAATGCGGGCAAGTTTTAGACTCATGGCGAGCGAAAGCAAGCAAAAGCAAAAGTGCTAGCGCAGTTACCTGCACTCAAGCTTGATGTAGGCTTGTTTTGCCCTGATTTGGTGCCCGCATGGACATTCGGCGTGGTTCCCAGCTTGTCCGGAGCAAGGAAATCCCGATGGTGGCGATTGCGTAACCATGATGAATATCATATTCACCCATGTACTTTTGAATGGCAATGACGTGATCGTAATGCAAACGTTACCGTAGATAGCGCATCATTTGCGTCGCATCATAAAGCACCTTTAAAGACTTCACAAGTGAATTGCACGAAACCTACACGGTGCACACACTCTGTGCTGCCGGGAAGCCAACATTCGTGTCCGGAATACATCATTAACTTATAGACCCGCCCCTGTAGCAATAACAGGTACACGCGACCGTGTAACGCGATGGGCCGTGAAAAACGTTGGCCCACGTGGTCAGCGTTGGAACAATAAGCAGTCGTGAAGCGTCCCGATGCCGTGGCGTGGCCAGGACTGGTCCCATTGTTCCTCCACTGAATTCACACTCCGCGTGTGAATGGTTAAGACCGCTCGCGCTCATCTGGCTGGTGCCGAGCCGATGCCACCGTCTGTTCAAAGCCGCGGGCCGAGGCCTCTGGTGGCGTGTGGTGCAACGCGCCGAAGTCCGATCCCACACTTGGAAGCCGGTGGCAGCCGCGCACAACTGCTGCCAGCGAGCCAGGCGCGCCGGTGTACACTGCACACACAGCCAAACTACGAAAAACCGTCCCAGCCACTGCGTGCAAACACGGCGACCCATCGATCGCATGCCAGGGCATGGTCCAACGGCCGTAAGGGATGGGCCGGATCACCATGGGTGGCGGATGCCCATGTGCATGAGGTGCCGTCCGGTGAGCATTTTAGGCTGCGCCCTATCACAGCCAGTCTTGCGGGGTAGCTGCCGTCGTCTGCGCTACCTCCCAGGGGTATGGAAGTGACTGGCAAGTTTGGAGGGGGGGGGGGGGGGGCAAAGGCCGTTTGAGGCTGTTTGTGGCTCCCGAGGGGTTGTGAAAACTATTACCCACTGGTGTCCGGTGAGCGGTTGATGTCGTGTTTTTACACGCACACTTAAATAATCATAATGCTTAGAACGTTCGGGGTAAAACATCACCTTGTCCTTAATCTAAGGTGATCAGCAAAGTCAGCTCCGTTCAGCAGTTGTAAAGATAAAGTTTAAATTCCCAAATTAATGTTGTCAAACCATTTAAGCGGACACGGCTAGCAGTGGTTGTCACCACTCGCAGTGGCAATTGTCGAACCCCTAACAAACTCCCTATGACATTACTCGTGTGACGCAGTTTCCCACCGAATGTGCCAAGGGCTAGCAAAGCCAGAGCGGGTGATCATACCCGAATGCTGCGTCCATTCTGAGCATCAATAGACACATTTACACTATGCCAACTCACTTTAATCCCATTTGCGTGCTGCTGCTTCTGCTTGCTTCTTCACGATGCTGACTTGTATAGGAGACTACAATGGCCAAAATGCGGATTAGTGAGGAATTCGGTCCGAAAGATTCGGCCCGACTGCTATGGATGCGATTCAGGACAAGATTGTCGACTGCAGCCTTGCTCTCACGCAGATTATGGTTTTGAGGCGCTACGCGATGCGAGGCAACGGATACCGCTCATTTGGGTGGCTAAGAACGCTGGCGACTCCCTTACAATCCCTTAATTGACTTGGGGATGATGACGTGACGAGGTGTAGGTCAGACGGAAGCCAATCCATAGCGTGGGTCAGAACAGGAAGCCAATCCGGGGGACGTAGGTCAGGACAGGAAGCTGATCCAGACGTGTCTGCCAGAACGGGAAGCCAATCCATAGGCGTTGGTGAGAGAAACCCAATCCGGGAGCTGTAGGTCAGACAGGAAGCCAATCCAGAGCCGCAGGTCGGAACAGGAAGCCAATCTAGAGGCGTAGGTCAAGACAGGAAGCCAATCCATAGGCGTTGGGTGAGAGAAAATCAATCCAGAGCCGTAGGTCAGGACAGGAAGGCAATCCAGAACCATCTTGGGCATGGCGGTGATTGGGTCGATGACCAGGCACCATTTGGAGACCGTCCGGAATGAGGTGTTACGCACGGCGGGCGGCCCCTCACTTCACTGATACTGCAGCACACGCGGAGAGGGCGGGCCCGGATGTGTGTTGTCCCATATTGAGAGGCGGTACGCATCGGCCTATAAGTCATTGATGGCATAACGAGATATTCTGGAACGGGTAGAGAGATCTCGCCACGGTCGCTGATAGAAAGATCGGCAAGGGAACTCAGTCGTCGAAAAGGCCGGTCAGGCCGAGTATCCAGAGCGTGCCGGCCGGAGGAGACCGAAAGGCGAGGGCCCGGGTCAGTCCGGGCTCTCGCAGTCTGCCAAGTGTTTCCACCACCGCCCTCCCCCCTCCCCTCAGGCTCGCTGTCACCACCAGGCCTCCGCTGAGGGACGCACCATGGAGGCGATGTTTTGTAAGGCCCACTCCGTCAGCCGGGAGGCGAGGGCACGAAAGCGCCAGTGGCGATGCCTTATTGCTGGGCGGGGCACTGCCGAAGTGCTGACAGGCTGGTGTCAGCCGACTGGGACGGGCCGTGCCTTGCGGAGCTTCCTGCCTCTTTGCCTTAAGTCGTAACAAGTTATGTTTACGGTGTTTTCAACTGCTTGAAGTATATTTCAGAATCAGTACTCTCCAGTTTGATGCGGTTCTGCTTGAAAGTCTGTGCGGTTCCTGCGTGAGGAAGATTAAGAATATGTGTTTGATAGAAGGGAAATTGTCCTTGTTTGGAGTTCAGAGCGACCATGACACCATGGTCACTCAAACCTTTGTATTGGTTTGGATCAAAGCAAGGATAAAGATGGGATAACACGCAGGAATTGGTCCAAGATCAGACAAAACAACACCACGATAACAACCCAATAACAATCCAGTGACAAGGCGCCTTATGTGAGCTACCATGATTGCTGCGGGCAGTAAACTGGATGCTGAAATGAACAAAAAGCTGGCTGGAGTGAACTTGGAGGAGACATTTAAAAAGGATATGAAAGGATATGCTGTCAAGGAGTCAGCGGTAGTTGGCAGAATGTGTCAAAATATTAACGGAGGTCATGTAAGGGAAATGTTGGATGGCAATCAAAGCAGCAAGGGTAAGAAAGTTGGCCAGTGACGCAAAAGATGTGGCCATGGACAGTCACGATGACAACTCACACGTGGAACACCATGACTATGGCAAGGATGGAAGGTAATGCTTCTGATGAACAGATGACCCAGGCTGAAGATGAAGAGGGTAGTGCGCGGTGGATCCACGCAAGAGGAAGAAAAACAACATGCGAAAACGTGAACGGTCTTAGATTTGTGGTAAGAACGTAAGCCAGATCAACGTTGCGGCTGTGAACGAATTGTCGACTAGAACGTGTCATTTGCTACAGCCACGTTGATGATGTTGTTGATGTTGAAAAGCGCCTGCGGAATGCAGTGAAGCGAATCAAGCGAAGAAATATTGGCGTGATACTACGTGTGGGGCCTGATGACGTGCATAGAGCAGATCAATAGTGACAGAGCCCATCAGAGGATCAGCGATTCTCGATAAATATAGACTGACCTTGATTCTCTGAACGAACCGATAAATCTCCCGGCGTTTGGAACGGTTGGTCACGGCAACGTGGTGCGGATCAATCGTGACAAGAAAGGAGAGGCCAGCCAATCTCGTTCCTTACAGTCACGTACAGATTGAACTATTAGACAGTAACAAGGACTGGAAAGATGTCTCTGACATGCAGAATATTGATACGGCTGCTGAGTTTCTTGGGAACAAGCTTCAGTTGGTTTATAAGTAGTGTTTTCCCGAAATTATGTACCAGCGCAAAATTACCGCAACTCTTGGATGACAAGACCGCTCAAGCACTCAAGCAGGGCACACAGCCGTCATCAGATCGGTTAACTAAAGAAATTGCGAGAAGATGCGTGTCATGAGCTTAACGCTTCAAAGACAGTTGTCGCAAACCGCGAATGACAAAAATTGTCAGTGGCGGGAGTTGGTCTTAGTGCAGACAAGAAGAAATTCTATTTAATAAAAAATATACATTATGGGACCTGGAGCTGCTTCAAGCTGCCGATAACACCACCAAAGCTGAGTCGATCAATCTTTTTTCAAGTATGCATAACATATGAACCACTTCGTACCGAACAATCGCCATATTGTTTGCCAGCAAAACGCGTTATATTTTATCTACAGCCATGGTAGTGCCATATAAACTACCGCACATTTGAGAGAACATGGTTGGCCACACTGGTGAACTACCATTGCAACTGCTGAATGAGTTTTGTGTCGCATTGTCACCACCTCTAACCCATACATTTTTGCGATCGCTCAATGAGGCCCAGGCCCCACCGGTTTTTCGAAGAGGGGCAACTATCATCTCGGTCCCCAAAAAGCAACTCCGAAGTTCGCCAGGAGACCTGCGGCCTGTATGCCTTACATTTACGTTTGACAAAGTTCTGGAACAGTTCGTTGTGCCCATCAATCCGGCGAACATAAGGCGGCGAATAGATAAACTCCGATACGTGAATGTAAAGGATGTCCAGCGTCCGACTTGATAAGATTGCTGCACACTTTACTCTAGAGAGTAAATTACTCTAGATTACTCTAAATAACTCTAGAGAGTAAATTGTGTTGAGTTAGATTAGCCAGACAAATCGCTTTTTGTACTTCTGTATGAGTTTCAGACCTCATTGACTATACGATGGTAATACAGAATATGCTTAACATGGGATTTCGCTTTACATATGCAAAGTGGTTGGCCTCATTTCTCCAGTGCAGAAAGCAGAGGTAAAATATGCCGGATGGAGCGATAAGTGGTTGTAAATCAATAATTAGTGGCATCCTGCAGGGTACTCTGGTTGTACCGGTTGTTTCCTTAGCTATCATCAATGGTGGCGCGTCCCTATACGGAACATCGTCTGAAATGTGTAGACGATCTTACAATATATCAAGGATGTCAAATTGGCCAACTAAGAAGCGCGGCTAAAAGCGAGGCAATACTGACGATGTATATTGGTACCTGCAAATAAGATGTGCTGATATTGAGATGCATCAGGTCATGCATGTTTTCTACTGCCAAGAAACCCCTGGTGTTCCCGGACATTGTGATAAATGGGACCAGCTTACCAATTGTTAGCAGAACTAACTTTGAAAAAGTAGCAATGTCCAGCGATATGTCTTGGCAGGCACGTGTGGATGAAATTGCGAAGAAGGGTGCTAGGGGGTATATATCATCATATATATATATATATATATATATATATATATATATGATTCACGTAACGAAAACCATTAACGATAACCATTAATTTATTAATAATGCTAATCAATTAATTCACGCAACGATAACCATTCGTCTCAAAAGCAAGCGGTTAAACTTCGCCCCGCGTATGCTTTACCACTGCTTTAATACACTGCTTCTCGTTCGACCACTGCTTTAATACTCCACGACTGCTTTTCATCCAGGGCTTACCGGCCACCAAGCTCAACAAATTAAGCGAGTGAGAGACTGGCACTGGAAATCATTTCCGGATTTGTCAAAAGTTCTCAACGGCTTGTACAGCAACTGAAAATGAAAATTATTTCAGATAGTCACGCTGGTGACATGGCGACAGGTTTCAGACACCTTTTGTGTTTTTGCGCAAGACTGTCAAAATCTAGCATACCACATATCACAATCCCCATTAACATGCACATATTTACACCTAGTTGAAGGGTAAACCTTCCACCAGGCTCACCGCTGGATCCGTGCAAACGTTAGATGTAAAACGGCTACACTGTGCTCACATCGAATGCATGGGATACATGTCGGTGTGCCGCTCTAACAGCAGACTGATCAGATCGAATGAGATGTGCTTGCCATCCATTAAGGCATGTTGACAAGCCAGCACGATAATTGGGGGGGGGGGGGGGGGGGGGGAAGGGATGACATCTGTTTGACTCTGCAAAGACTCGAGCATATACGATGTTTATATTGTATGTATGTTTGTTTATTGTACTGTATGTTTATACGATGTATTGCTGTATTGCTTTAAATGGCGGGGTTATGGTGGGTGGGGTTAGAGTGTATTATCATTGCAAGGGTAATTGAATAGATTGCGGCAATGCAATAGTACTTAAGGAACAATGCCCACATAGCGTGTTGAATGTGCAAGCAGTGGCCTGTTCATTTATTCATTAACAAGTGTCGCACCCTTGCGCGATATATCGTTTCGAATAAAAGCCGCGAGAACGGCATCTAATTCCATTATGTGCACCAAACATATATCTACGGTGTGTACGGATAGGGAATGCGGAGGGAAACCGGTCTGGGAGAACGATGAACCTAGCTTCTTTCTGTGGCGAACGCTAATGTGTTGTTCTTTTCAAGAAAGCTGGTGTGGCCGCTACCGCGCTTTCCATCGATGATGATGTGCATCTGAACGGCCGTTTTCCTTTTCGACCACTTTCACTTAGGATTCGGAGAGACACCGCAGCGCTAGACAATTAATTATAATGCTCCCGAAATGGATGCCGACGCTGGCTGCACGCAGCAACGGTCGGCATATTACCCAAGAAAATCACCAACAACGCTAGTAAATCTCATGACCGAGTTGTTTTAACGTCCACGCGTTGCCGCTGAGGCGGTGATTAGTGTGAGCCACACGGCGCTGAACGTCGGGGACCCCGGGAGTCGGCGGATACACGCGACTCGGTCGGGGCCCACGGGCGGCCAGCCGCTCACGCCCCGGTGCGGGGCCCACGGGCGGCCAGCCGCTCACGCCCCGGTGCGGGGCCCACGGGCGGCCAGCCGCTCACGCCCCGGTGCGGGGCCCACGGGCGGCCAGCCGCTCACGCCCCGGTGCGGGACCCGCGGACGGCCAGCCGCCACGCCCCGGTGCGGGACCCGCGGACGGCCAGCCGCTCCGCCCCGGGCGGGACCCCGGCGGCGCAGCCGCTCACGCCCCGGTGTGGACCCGCGCACGGCAGCCGCTCACGCCCCGGTGCGGGACCCGCGCGCGGCCCGACGCCGCCCCGCGGGACCCGCGGACGGCCAGCCGCTCACGCCCCGGTGCGGGACCCGCGACGGCCAGCCGCTCACGCCCCGGTGCGGGACCCGCGGCGGCAGCCGCTCACGCCCCGGTGCGGGACCCGCGCACGGCAGCCGCTCACGCCCCGGTGCGGGACCCGCGCACGGCCAGCCGCTCACGCCCCGGTGCGGGACCCGCGCACGGCCAGCCGCTCACGCCCCGGTGCGGGACCCCGGACGGCAGCCGCTCACGCCCCGGTGCGGGACCGCACACGGCCAGCCGCTCACGCCCCGGTGCGGGACCCGCGGACGGCAGCCGCTCACGCCCGGTGTGGGACCCGCGGACGGCAGCCGCTCACGCCCGGTGCGGGACCCCGCGCGGGCCCGACCGGCCACGCCCCGGAGCGGGACCCACGGACGGCCAGCCGGTCAGGCCTAGGCTCCTGGTGCGGCGCCATGTGCCATCCGTCACGTTATTACCGGAGCTTGGGACTTTTTGCCTCCTCATTGGCCTGTTGTGTTGCGGTGATCAATGGCAGGGTCCCGGTCCGGGGTCACTCGCCGGACGGTGGCCATGGCCGCAACACCAGCATTGGCTGCATTGGCGACGCCACCGGCCAGCACTAGCGGCCGCCGGCCGCCGCCGCCCCCGGCCGGCTAACCGCTGTTCAGAAACAACCAGCGCCGAACTCGTCCAGATGGAAGCACCGCAATCAAATGGTTGTGATGGGGATGTCTCAAACGTTGCAGCAGAGCTGCGCCACAGTAAACACCGCACGCGCCACTTTCGTGTGGTGATCCGGCCATCAAGAACGCCTGGCCCTTCACCTCTGCTTCGTGGAGGGCGATACAGATGTGCCACATGGGTGGATCCCGAACCCCTTTCGGATGTCACATTGCCCAATGGTGACAGGGTCCTGGATCCGTTATGAGTCCAAGCACACGGCTCTTGGTTCATAAAAGACAACTAAGTTGACAGCTCACGTTAGTAACAATAAATGTCATCATATTTCTTAGTAGTACTATAATTATATATAATAAATCATAGCATTAGAAACAATAACTAACATTCAGTAAGATTTGGTAACAGATATGACAACTAAGCTAGCAGTTTTAGCACAGTCTAATTACCGATTCAGGCAATTTGCATCGGTCAAGCTCTGGTGTGTTGCATTGTTCTTGTAAAGACCTGAAAAGGCCAGGCCATAAAGTTTTGCGTGTTTCACATTGGCGATATTTTCATTAAAATTCTTTTTGGCATACCTGATTGTCTTCGCGGCCTTTCAGCAAAGGAAATCCTGGGGTGAATGAAAATGTTTGGAAAGAAAAGACACGGGGTGTATGAGGCGTCAATGCCGTGTCTAGACCAGGCATGTTGCCATTCGTCCATTTTTATATGTGGTCAACCAACACCATACCTTACACGCCACGTGAAATCTAAATCTGTTTGAGATAGTCATGCTTTCCTTCCGCAACTTTTAGAGCTTCACAGGATGCCGGCTATTTATACCATTTAAAACATGCACAGCATTGGCATGATTAACTTGCTGGTGCATGGGCTGGTCCGTCTGTCTAACAAGCAAAACGTCGTCCTCTTGTGGTCGAAGTTCCATTCGACTCACGCGTTTTCAGTTTTGTTTTATGAACGGAACAATGTCACTTCAGGCTCGCTAGATCACACTAGTATCCAATGAGCTAGTGATAGCATCAAATGTCACCAAAAATGTTTGTAGGCAGGGGAGCAACTAGGTCATGTCCCGCTGAAGGCGGTGGGAGACACAACTAGGTTATTCCCTGCTGAAGGCGGTCGGAAACACAACTTGTCCTGTTGGTGCTTGATTGTAGTACAACTGGCGCCAAATTTGGGGACTTGGTTATCTTTTTTTATCCCCGAACAAACTTTCGCTCAGCCCAAGACCTGATTGGGAATCCACTCTTGGATATTGGCTGACCCTCTTCCTGAATAATCCTCGTCCTAAATGAGGAATTATGTGCGCTTTCCATGTGCATGAGTTTGAAGGAATTGCTGTCAAATATTTACTGATATTTCAGCACCATCTTTTTTTTACGCCGTTACCCAAGAACAGGTAGCCAGGAGTGCCCCTCCCTCAATCCCAGCGACGCAGTAAACCGTACGTTAACACTAGAAAACATAAAATCAAGTCGCGGCACTCCCAGCTAGGAAGATGAAACAAACGAAAAAAAAAACAGGCGAAGAGGTGGAGCAGACCCGAAAGTTATTAGAGCAGACCCGAAATTGTGTTACGTGATAGGTAGGGAAAAATCATAGATGAAAAGGCTTAAAGTAGTCATTAGCCAAAGTCAGCTAATGGCAGCCCGCTACAACCGCCCAATAATCTACAACCACTCAATTCCCCGTGTTAGTAAGGGCTATACAGTCACAAGTCGGAGGGGGGCAATTACCTGGTCATTTTTGTGCTGGTTTTGAGCTGGATGTCCAGGGAGTTCACCCAGTTAAGCAGAGCTTGTCGCTGGGAGAACTCCCGGAGCCAGCGCCGTGAATTTGGGTATATGTGCATGACTTTATATCAGAAATTGATTATGAAACATGAAGGAGGGTCAAATATGAAGTGCGTTGGATATGTACAGCACAAGGATGGCAATGTCTTCAAATATGTTGGTTACGTTAATATGTGTTCACGAAATGCTTGCGGATGTTGTTCTTAGCGATGGTTTTCGATACAGGGATATCAGCTATTCTTGGAAAATATGAAACCATAATGTCGTTCCACAGCTTAGGGCCAAGGCAAGATGCTGTAAATAGTCTATAATTACGATAAGAGAAAGGTTGGTCTAAATGTTTTGCTCGCCTCATATCCATGTCATTGGATTCGTAGAGATTGTAAATTAAATCGAATGATGCAGGGAGGTGTGAAGTTAAAAATTTGTGCATCACAATTAACATTTGAGATTTAGCAATATCCGATAGTTTCATAATTTTGTATCGTTTAAAGATTGGCTCTGAGCTTTGTGGAGGATACACATTTTCTATAAGACGCACAGCCCTTTTTTGCAAAATTACCAACCGATCTAGTTGAGAAGCATAATTTATGCCCCAAACCAAGCAGCAGTAATTTAGATAAGGAAGAATCAAAGTGTTATAGAGTAGATGTGACGTTGTTTTATCAATAAAGTACCTAACCCTACTTATTATTCCAATATTTCTACTTACTATGCTTGCAACAAAATTAGTGTGGCTTGTAAACTTAAGAGATTTGTCAATGATTACACCAAGGTATTTAATTTCTTTTTTCTCTTCAATAGGTGAATTATTTATTTGCACATTTAGTCGGAAATGCGAAGAAAGGGTTGTGTAATGCTGTGTGAATGTTTTTGATACGTTCAGGGAGAGAAAATTAGCAGCAAACCAAGAAGTCATTAGAAGCAAAAGCGTATTGACATTGTTTTGAAGTTCGACAATACTTTTATTTTTGAAAACAATCGCAGTATCATCAGCATAAGACAGACAAATCATGTTACTGCTTAATTTAGGTAAGTCATTTATGTACATTAAAAAGAGGATTGGGCCGAGAATGGATCCTTGGGGTACCCCATTGTTACGTTTTTGATTGTTGATAGATAATTCCTGATTTTTACACATTGAGTTCTGTCAGACAAATATGAAGAAATGATTTTTTCATGTCATTTTTTTTCATCCGTCACTTAAGTTTCCCAAAAAGTTGCCTGATGCGACTTAACACACACACACACACACACACACACACACACACACATATATATATATATATATATATATATATATATATATATATATATATATGCCCACGTAACATGTATCTTAGGGAGACGCTGAGCTCAGTAGCCGTGACATACACCTGCTTGCACGTGTCGCCGGACCAACGTGCCCCTGGCTAGTGGTCATTCAGCTTGCATCGGTTTTAGCTTCCAGGTCCGAAATGTGGTGGACGAGCGGGATTTATCGGTGAGCCTCTTCCAACAATATGGTTTCTCACCGGTTCTTGCAACTGTCTCTCAGCGATTCCATTATGGCGGTTTCTGGCGCGAGAAGCGTGACGGGACGCCGTTCCGCGCGTGATTTCGTCTCATGTCGTCATGACGACGCCGGCGGCGGCCGCATCTAGCGTGGTTGTTCAGACAGGCAACCTTTTCTGTCCTGGAATTGGAATAAACACTGTTTGATCCAAATGCGTTCTGGGAAATTATTGTGGTAGGGTCTGGGATAATGGCCGATTTGGGCGCTGTATTAGCGGTGGCGGCCATGCGGCTGTCACGGCAGGCCAATCATTTTCACCATTACCAGCATTATCTCCACGATTGATCTTTCTTCCCATGCCCGTCGTTTGCTATTGCTGGTCCGTTTTTTTTGTCCCTCTGTCCTCGGAATGGAACCAGCTCAGGTTTCCCGGGAGCCGGTCTGCCAGCTGTGGGCCTGGGCCTCTGACCCTCACCCTTGGAGTGTTGGAATTGATACCTCAACGGTACCAGTTGCTACTTGAAGCGAACTGACTTCACGGACGGCAGCTCTGGCCGTAGTCCTGCACTGGTGAGTTTGGCGCGTGCCACGGTCGTGTAATTGAAAACGCACGCCGCGTGAGGTAAACGTTCATGGCAAGCAAGTCAACGCCATACAGAAAACATGATGCCGTCTGGCAATGCGACCCACTGCTTTGTTTTCAGCTCCTGTGATGTACGGCCTCGGGTGGTGGTGACACATCACGCTCCAAACCAAGTCCCTAATCAGCCACACGCTAGCTGCTACGAGGGCGCCATGCGTCTGAATAGCACTAGGCTATTATATCACTGATCGAAAAAGATTGTCAGAGTACCACTATCATCCATTAGCGAGTCATAGACTACCGCGGGAATACAACAGGCCCAATGGTGATCAACAGGTGACATATCGCCTGATATAATGACACATATCGCCTTAGAAAGCACCTGAACGTTTTGATCACAAACCAACAATAGGTGGATTCGGAAGAGAAAATCATCAAAAAGTATTTCCTTGTCGTTCAGCTTTAATTTCCTTAATTTTCCATGACATAAATCCTTGAAGGGAGTGGATGGAGCATATTTCAAAAACATGCTCTGGTGAACTATCAGGACCATTTAGTTTGATAAGAGTACCGGAAAGTGCCACTGTAACACTATCAAGATATAGCAATAATTTAAGTCCTGTATTATTGTCGAGTCTAAATAACGCAGTTGATGCTTTGTAACAGCGCTACATTTATTCCTTTCTTAATAGTTCCACAGTTTTTTCCCGAGTCCGCGACAATTGCAGCTTTGGCGACTGCCGTTGTCATGACAGTTGCCGTTGTTATGACGACAGCAGAATTTGCTTAGGACCGTTGTCAGCTGTTAGGGGGCGAGTTACAACCTTTCAGCTGTTTAAACCAGCACATTGCGGGCCTACAGGGTTAAAAGTGGCACTTCTACTGGTATGAATGACGCCAGTACAAATAAAAGTGTTTGATTGCCAAAATGGGCGGCAAGGACCAACTGGAAATGTGGCAAAACCCATTTCTCGGATGGCCCGAACTCTGTTCCAAATCAATTAAATCACCAGTCTGAGGCGTTCCGTCTTGTCACGCCTAAATGTGAAGTGGGGTGCCTCAATAATGCGCATATTCTAGAGGCGTCGAACTCCCCATGTCACCTGAAGTCAGGTCAGGCAGGTGGGCGTGATGAAGCAACTGCTGAACGCTTGATATTTAGGAGGCTCTCGTGCGCCACGCACGTGTCTTTGTTTTTTTCGATGATTATAAAGCCTGGTCATTTGTCTCTTGGTCTGACCAAAGTGGTTTTAGTTCTTAAGGATAAAAGCGGAGATGCGTTTTGCGTTGTATAACCATCGAAATGTCGGAGTTGTTCACGACGGCCAAGTCAGATCTATTCTGACTTTAGATAGCATGAATTTGCAAAAGTAACCAAAACCATATTAATGGACTTCATAGCAATAAAGTTGCCAAATCAGTTTCATAAAACCCTTCGAAGCCCATTCATTCTTTCCTTTATTTCCTTTGAGAGGTCAGCACTATTTGTCACTTTCAGTAAAATGTTAGCCACATGACTGCGATAAAGGTTTAAAAGTGCATGAGCTACGTGTGTTGCAAAGCTTTGAACTTTCTGAGATTGGTGAAACATCTGACAAATTTCAGCGCCGTGCTCAAGACCACCTAGAAAATATTTCCGGAACTTGCTCAGAGGTGGTGGATTATGTGGCCCCATCGTAGCAACCAGGGTCGATACATTTCATTGCATATTTAAGAGAGAGCTTTCAGTATTTGGTTCAGATGCTTTTGAATCAGGGGTTTCCGGATTTTAATAATGATTTTCAGAATTTGAACCCTGCTTTTCAGGGTTTGTATTCTTCTCTTAGCGATCATGATCAAGGGAGGCTAAAGGCCGTGACCACCCACCCACCCCCCTCCCCCCTCTTGCGCTCTTAGGTGACTTCATCTTCCAATACTTTAGCAAAACACTGCTGATGCTTTACCCTTACATCTTTCCGTCAACATGTCACCCACTATTCCCGAGTCACCAGTCTGTTTGGCTTCCCGCTTACTGTGGATGCATCTTCCCCTGTCAACTGGAATTCAGGGCGCTGTTTAGATAAAGAGACTGTTTACTGCCAGTGCTTGTGTGCTGCACAATGGTCGATACTGTGGCAGCCCGGGGGGTGATCGATGCACTGTAAGGCAGCCGCCCGAACCGACGTTTACCCTGTCAGCAGGCCTCTGACGCGGTCAAGCGATGCCTGCCCACAAAGAGCACCTTGGCGCTACCGCAGGCGCACTTCGCCTGGACGTTTATGGTCCAGGCTTGACGATTTTTCCGTTAGAAGTTCACGACAGCTACTTCGTGCGGTGCTTCGTCTGAGCCAACCTCAAAAGTTCGTGACAAGTCATGCAAAGTTTTGATAACAGTGGCTGCACCTCCAAACCGTATGAACTGAACCCACCAAAAAGCTTGCAAAAGTTCGGGAGCAAGGAGAAAATTGCACTTTCCAGGCCCCACCTCGTGCAGCGCGACGGCAATGTAGTCAATTTGGAAGCGGAAGTTTCGGGGCACCGTCATGGTGGCAGCACAGGTCACGCTGTCGAATGAATACGGCGTCGTGATATCGGTGTCGCCGGTGAATGGAGGTCTGATATTACCTTTGTTAGAGCCCGTGGCGTAAAGAAAACATTCCAGCCTGATGAGATGAGAAATTTTCGCCATTACGGCAGACAAAAGTAGTACTTACCTGACTGCAAAGGTTGTGACGTAAGTACCCCACATGCTAATACCAAATAACCATATTGGTACAACTCTTGGCGCAATTGCTGTTCTTTTTCCTGAGCTACCAGCGTTAAATGCTTTCCCTCTTAATTTGCATCATGAAACCGTATGCGTCTAGCTTTGGTTGTGCTCCTTTCCTATCAATGTCATGGAGTTTGGGCTATGTCATGCGTTTTTATGTTTATAAAGTTGGCGCAAAAAGCCTTTTATATGCGCCGCAGCCAATGCCCGCAACATTTAGGCACTCATTCAGTATACACTTGACATATTTATGTGTAGTTAATCGCTAGGTTCACTTAGTTTGTCTTATTGTTACACACGTGAGCCCAGATTCACCAACAAACCCAGCGTTTTGCAGCCTATTGATAGCTAGTGCTAGTGGCCTTTATGGCATAAGCATCCCTTTATCGCCAGTCTAACATCATCACAAAATAGAACGGATATACATCACCACACGACATGAATAGAGCAATCCAATGCATATTCTGCAAGACTCTACCTCATTTAAGCTATTAGGGCTTACAATAACTCTAAAGCAAGCCGGCAGGCACCATTCTTGCTCAAGGTGTCGAGCTGGTTAATAAAATGGTTTTAAGACGATGTGACACAACTGATATGTTAATGCATGTCATGCGATTACGAAATCTGTAATACTTAATAATATTCTGGATTTTCCCACCCGATAAACTATGATAATGACCGAATTTAGTTCCAAGTTTGAGTGGGGTCACGTGATGAAGAATGGCAAGCGCTTAGCAGTGCAGCCATGTCAGAGATATTCAGGCGCTTTCGAGACACAACAGGCCTGCATGTGTGTTTTGGAACGGGATAAATATTCCGAAACCCCACACCAGACCATTGAGAAGTTGTCGCTCTTCGCTGTCCGCCGCACGTCCGAAACTGCACCCATTCTGCACAGGGAAGGCGCGGTCCATAGATTGCGGACTGTGCTCACGCAGGAGGCTCCTGAGCCTTGCTACAGGACAGAGCAGTGGCGATTTGGCCAGCCGTGAGAGCAGCGATGTCAGCTGTCCCCGCAAAACCATGGCAATGTCCTCGCACAATGTTGTTAAGGACCCTCTGAAAACTGAATAAATTTAACTGTCAATGGCGGATGCGAAACACATTTGACATTGTCGTGAGGCCCGGCGAATCGATGGAGGCCTCTCAGACAGGCCCAGGGAATCGAGGCTAACAGCGAGGCACACAACGGTGATAAGTGATGTCCCTAGATGCTCTAGGGCTGGAACGAGAGGAGTTCAAGTGGTCTCGAAGATCAAATGGTCTCGAATTCGAGCCACCAAAAATTCAGAGGGTCTTTAAAGAAAGCAAAACAGCCAGGCGTCTTCCAAAAGAGCTAAGGACCTTCAAATTAGCCAAGGCTCCCCAAAAAACCAGGGGATCCTCAGACGCAGCCGATCCGCAGAACAAGATCAACAGCCCCTAACTCTCAAGCAGCTCAGAGCTGATCAGAGTCAACAGGAACGTTGAGGGGATCCGGGCTCTAAAGAGGTCGAAATAACCGAAATGTCCCGGCTGATTACAGGGCGCAGGGTTAGTCTCACTGTCTCGAAGCGGCGAGGGACCACAAAACAACTAAGACAACTAAACGTTTGCGGGCCGAAACGGTCAAAGGGTATAAAGATACCAAATAAAAAAGTCTACGAACCTAAGCCAGGTCACCATCTCGGGTCCATTGATCCCAGACGGCCAAGGGACCTAAACTGACAAGAGGCCGGAAGATCACGGTTGGCGAAACGATTTTTTCACGGTTGATCACGATTGAAAACGGAGTGGCCACGTCAAGATTGTTAAACCTATCCGAAAACTGGTAGGATGGCACCCTAAAGCCTTCAGGCGACCAAAGGCAGCCAGAGATCCCCAAAACTGCCCAGTGGCCCGTGGAGGCGGCATGGTCTAAAATATTAACGACCCTAGGGAGATAAAAGGCCACCAAGTCGGCCAATATTTAGGGACACTGACAGGACAACCGGGTCCTCAAAATTGGTAACAGGCGGCGCTAATAGCCAATAAGTGTGCAGGCGCCCCCTGAATACTAAATTTCGCATTGTTCAAGGATCAGTTCAAGCTAATCAGCCAGCTGACAACCAGCCAAGCCAAGTGGTGATATTGTCGGGGCATTGGGATTATAAAGAACCCTGGGACAGTCAAATGTTCCGCAAAGGAGATGCTAAGAGCACGAGTCTCAGGTACTGAGAAGGAGCCCGTGCAGGCTAGGAGACCCATTAGGCAAACTTGAGTTAGCTCTACCCCTGGTAGTAGAAGTGAAATAAGTAGTAGTGATAGTAGAAGTGGTAGTAGTAGAAGTGGTAGCAGCAGTGGTGGTGGTTGAAGCGGAAGAAGAAGCAGAAGTAGTAGCAATAGTAGTGGTAGTAATGATAGTAGCAGCAGCAGCAGTAGTAGTAGTAGTAGTAGTAGCAGTAGTAGTAGTAGCGGTAGAAGAAGTAGTAGGAGAAGAAGTAGTAGTAGTGGTGGCGGTAAGGCTGGTGGTAGTGGTAGTAGTAGCAGAAGTAGCAGAATTAGTAGTAGCAGTAGTGGTAGTGATAGCAGTAGCAGAAGAATTAGTACCAGTAGTGGCAGTAATAGTAGTAATAGCACACATAGCACTAGCAGAAGTAGAGGTAGCAGTAGTGGAAGTAGTACTAGTAGTAGCACAAGTGGTAGTAGCCGTAGTAGTAGCAACAGCAGTAGTAGCAGAAGTAATAGTAACATAAATGGTAGCAATAGAAGAAGTAACAGAAGAATTGGCAGCAAAAGTAATGGCAGCCGTGGTGGTAGTAGTAGTCGAGGGGCACATGCTCTGTAGTGTGAAGCATACCCAATCGGAGAGGGTTGGGGCCAAGGCTATTCTGCGTCAGTTCTTTTTTTATAATATCACAGGTTGTGCTAAATTTTGCTGATATGGGGGCGTGGTGCTGCGATGCCCCTCCCCTCCTCCAAGTTCCCCGACACTGGCCATGCATTCCCCCCTCCCCCCTCCCCCCCCCATTAGTCAAGGAATGCCAGTTTCGACAAACCTGACGAGAAACAATGGGTTTCACCACTGTTCATCCTATTTTCCGTGCGTTCCAGATTTGAGGACAAATTAGGGGTCGGCGTCTAACAATGCTGGCGTGAAACACCACACATCTGACTCTCAAACACAGTATGTCGCCTCTACGTGAAAAACAAACTTTGCAAATACATGAAACCCAGTTATAATGTGTGTAGTGCTGGTTTACATATGTCGCATGCTATGGTCTATCAGTGAGCTCGTGTATGCATTACGCTGGCCTGTATACTGGTCTGGCTTCTGTACTTAGTTTGCAATTTTGCTCTCCACAATTAACACATGATGCGCGTTTCTGTATTGTGTTGGCGTCGATCTTGCGTTAACTTCTTAGTTACACCTGGATTTTTCTTATCTTGGAATTGCAGTTCAATTTATGCACATGACTGTCAGTGTTAGTGGACCATCATGAATATGGCATGAATTTGCATATCATGCTGTTCACTGTTATTCTTGTGTTTTAAAAGCGCTGTGTCCGTGCCTTATTGCAATGCGCTACCTTATGTTGCCTCGTAATCGTAAGACGCAGAGCCAAGCAGAGATGAAAATACTTTGGCATGCTGTGGCAAAGATTGAGGTGGAATCTCCCTGTGTTGACACCCCAAGATATCGTGTGAAGTCACTGCTCGGCAATGTTATATACTCTGAATCACTAGTTAACAAGCTGTCTTCTGCAATGCGATTGTCGGTAATTCCATCATACACATTGTATAAAGGTCAGAAGAGTGGGACACCGATGTATTTACGACGATGCAATAGTTCATTGAAGTGATGCATTTGCAGCATGGGTAGTCAGAACGGTCAGACACGCTGCGATTCGAGGCACATTAGTTATGCTAATAACTACGGCAATATCCAGGCAACGTTGAGACTCCTGAACATCCCTACCATACCATATCACAGATGTGGTGCATAAAGCTGTATCACATAACGGATGATACCTCAACAAAGCAGTTTGCTTTGCTTAGTTGATCTGCAGTAGCCATAGCAAAGTCGAGCAATAATGCTTGACATTTGTCGGCATCCACTAAGCTTTCAGCCGCAAGGCACGAGTGTGAATAAATACACAGTAATCTCAGGCAACACCGCGCAGCATGCCAATGATCGACAGCTGTTCCTAATCTTGGTGATTAATAAAAAGCAGCTCACTTTTATTCAGTTTACTCCGATGCATAAAGTTGTTTTTTTCTATTACAAGGCACCTTTCAAAGATATTCTGTTCAGCATTGGTCCAGTCACAAAAGGCTCGAACCAAAGCTTGAAAAAACGCGGTGTTTTTGGAAGTTTTCCTTGACACTTAATAAGTCATAGGCAACAAACTGATATTTGTATTCAAATTTTTCAAGTCAAGGTGGAAATTTTCACCCGCACTAAATACCAAATCGATTTATTTCACTACCATTGTGCTGTTCGTAATTCGACTACTGATCAAAGCTGAATCCTCCTTTAATTGCGTAGGCGGTCTTAGGCATCTTAGGCAAGGCATCTTAGAAGTACAAAAAAGTAGGAATCATAAGATACGGCAAAACACTACAACATATAGCCCTCCTACAACATGGACGTCAAGAACGGACTATGTTCGACACCTACGGTACACAGGCATGTTACAGATGTTGAAACCGATGGCCGGATTAGAGAATACTACGAACGCACTTGCGCAAGTACTGATCAGCATGACAAACTCGACGTTTCCCGGAATTTCCGATCATACCCCATAGATAGGGAAGGCGGAAGTGAGAAGAAGACCCCGAGCAGCGAGGCCTACTTAGAAACGAAGCAAACACAGAGAACACATGTCTGCATGATTTGTATAGACCTGACGCGAGGAAGTGAAGTTAACCATATGCAACGCGATTGCTGAATGTGCTTGATGAAAAGAACATTTATTATCCGTGCACCCAGGTATGTTACTGATGCTCTGCGATCTCTGTGAATGAAAAGCGAGCAACATTGCCAACGTTGGCAGCGCTCCCGTGTGCAAGAGCGGCGTGGACTGAAGTCAGTAGCCCTG
The DNA here is from genome assembly GCF_011947565.3 of Pollicipes pollicipes. Lineage (NCBI taxonomy): Eukaryota > Metazoa > Arthropoda > Thecostraca > Pollicipedomorpha > Pollicipedidae > Pollicipes > Pollicipes pollicipes. The sequence goes on from NW_023597054.1 coordinate 24,832,189, forward strand.
CCGTGGACCTGAGCTCGCAGGCTTCAGTCGGCCGCCGGTGCGCGACGGCACGCCGTCGATACTAATCTGGAGAGGCCAACCCCGCCGAGACACGCCGACTCCAGACCTGTCATCCCACTCCACACAAGTTCCGTCACCATTACTCTGTCCTTCAGACCAGGACGTATGCGCGCGCACTTCTGCCGGACCGTGCTGTTACGAAAGTGCCTGAGGCCACGAGGGACGGTGGCGGGGGCGGGGTGCTGTCTATTTGCCGGCGGCCTCCGCCTCCAGGTCGTGGACAGTGGGCAGCGGCTCGGCGGCGCCAGGGAGAGCGGCCCCGGGCGCCGACTGTGCCGGCTGGTACAGCGGCGCGCCGCCGCCAAACGCGGCCATCGGGTACTGAGTGCCGGGCGACACGGCCACCGGAAAGCCCATCATCACCCCTGGAATGAGCACCGGTCATCAGCGGCTGCAATGATGGAAAGTTCACCAGTACCTTCACACGGGCACTGCGCACCGTCGGAAAAGGTAGCGAAGCGAAGCACCGTAGCGAAGCAGATAAGCAGTTGGGACTCCGAAAGCGTCATCGAACTAGTGAGGTCCACCTAATTAGCGTTATCTATACATATGTGTCTATCACCGACGAACGTCAAGACAATATTCATGATGAATGGCTACACTTTGACATCTGTAACACAGCACCAACTCCTCGGCAAAGAGAAAAAATTAAGATGTGTGTGGCAAGCACTGTCCACCACGTGCAGCAAGTGCTAACAGCCACAGCTATGTTCACAGGCCACACCAACCCAATGGCCCTGAAGGCGCTTTGCAGCCTTCAGTGGGATCACAGCTTGCTGCCTCCATAATCCAGGATTACTTCCGATAGGGATCATCAACCCCCGTCTCCCTGAAACCTGATTACTTTCGGCCGGTACCATTAACTCCTACCTCCCTGAACCCTGATTACCTTCAGCAGGTACCACCAACACCCGCCTGTTTGTACCTTGGTCACCTCCGGCCCATACCACGACCTCCTGCTTCCCTGAGCTTTGATTACCTCCGGCCGGTACCACTAACTCCCTGAACCCTGATTACCTCCGGCCGGTACCATGGCCTGCATGCCAGGAGAGACGAGCATCATCTGCTGCTGCCCGGGCACCGGGGACGGCGCTGTGGACACAGAGCCACCGGACCGGTCAGGGACCAACGGACCGACAGCACCGGTTGGTCAGGGAGCAGGGGGACCGGCAGCAGCAAGGGCCGGTGAGTGGCACGGGGACCAACAGCACGGGTCGGTCAGGGAGCAGGGGACCGACGGCATGTGTTGGACAGCGCCGTGCCGAACAACAGGGTCGGACAGCCAGCGGTCAGAACAGTGACACCATAAGGCCCCCCGGGGTAGACGCGCTGCTGTCGTAAGAAGCGAATAGTCAGTCCCGCTACACAGCCGGTGATTGTGACTGAAATAAACAGCAATTCACCCATTCACCACTCCCTCACCATTAAGTGACACGAGCACAAATTGGGCTCAACATATGCTGCAAATGGGCTTACACTTTCTCATGAAGAACGGTCACCTGAAGCGTGTTGCCAGTGATGAAAATCTGGTATTTTTAGGCTGCCTGAATGCTTTTATGAGTGATGAGTGGGCCCGCAACACGAGATCCTGACTCTTTGTAGATTGCGCGGAAAAGTTTGATAAAGTGGCATGCAAGTGAGCTTGATCGTGATTAAGTAATAACGTTTGTTGATGCACTCAAAGCTGTATTTTCTAAAATGCTGCGCGAGTGCATTCCCTTGAGCAAAGAAGGTGGGAATCTGAAATGTATCGCTCCGCGGGGCAACATGGCACCTTGGCACATCATGAAGAATGAGTGACCGACTGCAAGGCGGGTTTGGTAATGGCGAGATCGCCACATGTAACCACATCTAAGCAGTGTCCCTCACAGGCTAGTAGGCGTCCATGGACACTCGTTGGCGATGCTACTTGTCTGTGAATGGAAGTGGCTTGCTATTTTTGTTAAGGCAACGAGAATCAACTGGATTGGTGTGATGCAAAGCAGAACGGGGATGCTGGATTTAATTAGAGAAGAAAAGAAAGCACAAAAGAGCCCAAGATTCAAGGACATTTTTACCTTGGCTACCAGCCAGCATGTTACCTGAGTAGAGTTATGCGTAACTAAAGATTACGTCTACAGCACGTGTTACACTACATTCATCACCATCGTGTACTGTTGCGTACAGCGATGTGTCCCGCATTCCCTTTTCGGCCCCTTTCAGTTGAGACGTGTTTGCCGCGTTACGCCACCTTACTTTAATGTTATTGATCACAAGTAGCAATGAGATAAGGAAATCAAGATAGCCGTTTAGTCTAAGGTCTTGCAGAATAAAAGCATCACGGATTTCACGATCGAAAACAGTCACATGTCTTTTCCGTTAGCTGCAAACCCCCTGCGCACGCATGATGTACGACAGACGTACCAGAGTGACAGTTTCTTACCTCAACTTAGAATCGTAGTCATATACCCGAGCAGAAAGCGATTGCTGGGTCTTGACGCTGGGCGGAAAATAATCTCACAGTAATTTTTCTGTCAGACTGAAGCTTGTGTCAAAACTGATATTTCGAGTGAGATTGTGCTGCTATAGTAATTATCCTAATTTTAACGTCGTCATTTTTAGCCTGAAGTTGAATTGTCTGGTATTAACAAAGCCCTTGCGCACAGATTTATCCAACACCGACCAGCCGAATGCTTTGGGTATGTCTGGCGGTTTGGACCGCCCATGTCGTATCGTGATGTAAAATCAGTGTCCTTGAGTTGAAAATAAAGGCACCGGCTTCCTCTCCCAAAACAATGATTCAGCACTGAGCGCCGGGGCGCAATACGAAACCACACAGGAACGCTTTTTAGGAGCGTCCTAGTTTTGGGGCATATTTCGAACCCACGTTCACTTATGTCTAATAATAGTACTGGGTAGTGCCACTGCAGCACCATCAAGATATAATGAGAGCATAAGCTCGAATTCTTTTTTAGTCAAAATTACTCCGCCAGCGTTTTGGTACAGCACTACAGTTCTTTCTTGGTAGCCCCAAGGTGTAGCCCCAGTCCGCGACAACTGCATTTGTCATGGCACGGTGGCATTTGTCACTGTCACCGTGATGGCGGCGGCAGAATCTGCTAACACATTCGTTTGCTGCTACGGAGTAAAGGCAGCACTTTCGGGCTATTTTAATCCGTACATTGAGGGCCTGCAGGCAACTGAGCGTTTGTGATTGGCACAGCGAGCGGCGAAGGCAATCTACCGAGAAGCGCATTGGTTAAAGTTTGAACCAGTGCATCACTTGGTAGAGCTCATGTGATTCTCTGTTTCCCAAAGTCAAAGTGCGCTTCGAAAAGGGCCACTGTGCCAGATTTCATAGGGGAGATCAAAGTCATAGCACAACGTTTCGTCGAATTCGCGTGATATTCTATTCGCGTGAATTATAAGTGGCCTCTTAGGCCACTTAGGCATCATGTTTGTATATCCTATCCTCTAAAGTGTTGTAAGCTTTCATAGCATTTATTACACAAGCATTTTGACGAATTAGTATGTATGTCGTTAACATTATAGAATGTTGAAAAGGCAGGACAAATGAAAAATATTGCTTTCATAGCGGTGAACATGAAGTTTGCTGAAACTTCTGTCACATTATTCCCTTTTGATATTGTTTCCATAAATTCATGTTGCCAAAATATTAACACATCTATATCTCCATTCTCCCGGTTTTTCTCCGAGGAATGAGGCTATTACTACCGTCTTATCTATGTGAATAGTGTTCCTCGCAAACGCACTGGCAACTTATGTAAATACTTTAGTACGTACAGGAATTGTTTGTGAAAAATATATTTGGTATGAATAGCTTTCCAGTTTCACCAGTTTCAATAGATTGTATCCATTAGGCCCAAGTTATTTCAAATCAGTATTTTAATGTGGACATTGACTGTTGTCATATAAACTTGAAAAATAAATTTAGGTTCAAGATTGTGTCACTAGTATCAAAAGCCCGTACCCATTAGATACAATCTGCCACAAAGGTATTCCAATGTTGACATGAACTACCCGTTGTCATAAAACTTTATCCAAGAGGTCATTAGATATATTTCACTGTTTTGTTCTGAGAGTTCGAATGAGCTCAAGTTCCAACCACCTTCTGCCTCGTTTTTAACAACGCTCAGCATCTTTGCAACAGCATAGCTGCATTGTAATGTGGGCACCACAATGCCTGGAACCCTCTAATATGTCACATACTGCTGAAATATTTCTCCAAACATAAAAATTAACAGCGTCTCACGCAAAGCTCAATTCGTGACGACAGCTGCTATATTATGACCGTGTCGGACCCTGTCGCGACCCTGCTTTGGGTGCTGCACTACGACGCTGTTTTTGGCTGTTTCTGGTCACCGAAGGCCGACTGAGTTGTTTGTTGCTGTTTCTGGTAACCGACTGGGCTGTGTGGTGCCGCGCTCACAACCCGGTACAGAGCACGATTACGCGACGGGCAGATCATAAACCCGGGCGCGAACACGTTACGAGACGCTTGCCCACGCGTTCTCCCGTGCGAGGAGTTACCCGAGAGTTCCGAAACCCGCCAATGGAGAGTTGGCTGTAGCCTGTGACGAGCATGCCTGGCGGTGCAGCATGGGCGCCAGGGGCGGAGCCGCGGGTTGGCTGGCCGCCGGCGGCAGAGCGCCAGCGGCGGCCAGGGTCCGCTCGTAGAACGCAACAGCGCCTATGAGTCTACGTCCCGCGTTACCAGTCCTGCCCAGCCAGCATTTAAGCATTACCGCCAGCCACAAACCCCCTCTGCTGTCCTTCTTGGAGACATCTCCGCGAAGTTTTGGCCCAATTACGTTTAATCCAAAATGCTGGCCGCATTGGCGCGGCTCTTGCCCTGAATTTCGGAAAAGCCCGATCAAGGTCCGAAGGCAACTAAATGATTTCTCCCTATACCGTGATAGTGCCCATTGAATTGACCTGAATGAAACATATTGCGGAGCATGGACAGACGTAACAGCGGAGCTTCCTTCGGCTGCATAGCCGCGGAGTGCGCCGCCTGACCCGGCTTGAGGCTGGGCGCCTCACACCACGGGGTAAGAGATTGAAACAGATACTCATGCCTGAACTCTGTCACCGTTTGGCACTTAATGAGTTGTCATATCAGCAATGGACATCACGAACAATTATATCTGGACATCGAAATGTATTGGTAGATGAGACCTCATCTTTCAGAAGAAGCTGGCTCTACTGACCTGGCTTTGGCGGCGGCGGCGGCGGCGGCGGCAGGGGCATGACGTCCGCCTTTTTCTTGCTATTTTTGTAGCAGTACCAGCCGATAACGGCGATGCCACCGACGCCTGCACAGCTGGTCAGCGCGATAACCACGATCGCTGCATGCACACAATCAGCAAACCGCCATCTAACTGCCAAACGAGCAAACCACCATCTACGCTATCGGGGACAATGGTCATCACCGTGGAGACACCGACTGGCGTGATACAAACTGGTCGTCAGCATTCCCACTCCCCTGGATGAAGCATTCTATCCTTCTGCTCAAGCCAGGATTCCTGTTATATAAAGCGACGCAAACAGTGAAAGCTGGACCCGAGAAATAAATATAAAAAACAGGCGAGTGATACTCCTAGCATAAAGCCAATTAAGAGCCCGCACATTGAGATGCTCCTTAGCTCCGTCAGTTGGTTCATAGCATTTTCGCATTTTCACATCATTTATGCACGGAACAATATTGTGATCGACGACTGACTGATGATCGATGAATGAAGATTGAGTCCTTGTTGATCAAACGATTTATGCATGCGAGATACCCGTACAAGCCGATTTATAGACCTGAGCTCGTTTAGGCCCATCAAAGCCGGCGCGACGCGTGCGGCAGGTCGTCATCACGGGGTAATGAGCGCGGCTCACGCTGGCCAGGCCCGCGCGCCACAGGTGAGCGGCGAGTGGCGTGCCGTGGAACAGAAAGCGAGGCCGACCCGGCCGGCCGACTGTCCGCTGCGGCCACTTACTGAGCGTGCCGGACGTGTCGGAGCTCAGCGCGTCGGCCCCGGCCACCAGGCTGAGCAGCACGGCCAGCACGGCCAGCACACTCCTGCCGGCGCCGGCCGGTGGCGAGCAGCGCCGCGAGCCGTGAGCAGCGACTCGAGCCATCGGCGCGGCGGCGGTGCGACGGCCCGGGCGGCTGGGTGGGGGCGCGCTCATCTGTTGTCACCCGGACACTGGCAGCGAGGGCGGCACCGCCGCGCCGCCACCCGGCCCGCCCTAGTTACCGCATCAACAAACCGGCCCCCAAACAGTAACGGCGCCGCCTCGATAATCCACCCCGGACTGCCGAACCGGAGGGTGGCGTCGAGACTGGGACGGGCTGCGTCAGCGTCGCGCCGCGAGCAGACGCCAGGGTCAGCTCGGGGCTCAAGCGGCGTGCCGACGGTCATCTGGTCACACATCGCCCACGACACAGTCCGGTCACGCCCCGCCGCAGCTCGGTTGTCAGCTCAAGCTCGAAGCCTCCAAAGGCCCGAAATGGACCCGGTGACAGCAGGGCAGTCACGGCGTGCGTGTCTGGACTGTGACCCCATTCACTGGAAGACGCAGTGGCCAGTCTTGCTCCACCTCCGAAGGCCGCCTGGAAGTGCATACCCGTCACCACCGCGTACGCACCGTGGCCATGGGCGAGGCTTGGTTCAGCCCCAAGCCCGCACGACAAAGCTGGCGTTTTGGGGCGCTCAGTCCGGCATTGCGCCACATGCGACGGTGCGCGCCGTTAGTCGCGTTTTGAACGCACTCTGTGGCCGTCAGATGATATGACACACCATTTTATGTATCATGTTTGGGTGACATCACACCATCCAGGTATTGATCGCGTTCTGTCGCGATCAGATAATACGACACGCCATTTTTGTCGTGTCACGTCCGGGTGAAATGAGACCGCATCACATGTCACAGCACATGTCATGTGATGTCGCGCCTGCCTACTGACCGCGCTGTGTCACGACCAGACGGCATGGCGCGCCTTCTGTCATGTCACGTTCGGGTGACGTACAGTTGTCGATGTATTGGCCGCACTCCGTCACGATCAGACGGTACAGAGCGCCATCTGTGTCATGATAAGCTCGGGCGTCACGAGAGCGCCTGTCACGGCCTGCTCGCTGGGTCCGCGCCCTGCCCCGGTACAGCCAGGTGTGAATGTTACCCTGGCAGGACTGGTCTGTTCGAGGCCGATATGTTCGAGACCGATGTGTTCGAGACTGGTCTGTTCGGGGCCGATACGTTCGAGACCGATGTCTCCGAGACTGGTCTGTTCGAGGCCGATGTATTCGAGCTTGGTCTGTCCGAGGCCGATGTGTTCGAGACCAATGTGTTCGAGACCAATGTGTTCGAGACCGATGTGTTCCAGACTGGTCTGTTCGAAGCCCATGTGTTCTAGTTCTGATATCGTTTTGCTTACCACTGCAGTTTTTGAAAGCTCTACGATCCTGGCAGATGACTTGAACAATCCACTGCGAGGCAAAAGGCAATGCAGAATCTGTGCTTAAGTGCGCCTCTCTGCTGCAACCGGCAAACTTGCGCGTCTTGCGCCAGATGAGACCTGTTCAGACAAGCGCACGTTTCGCTAGCAGAAAGATAACATGTGATGAATTTTGGGTCAGTGCGACAGGAAATACTTTAAGCCGCTTTAAATAATTCCACTAACATGCCAGATTTGCATTGTGAACCACTCGGTCCGACCTTCTTTAGCTACGTTCTATCCGTAGCTACGTTCTATCCGTAGCTACGTTCTATGATAGCCCTCTGCGGACACTCGCAGGGCAAGCACCACACCCCAGCCTTGGAGTACGTACTGAGAGTAACGAAAGCCTGTTCTCCCGGCGGGGTTTTCATGTATTCATTAAGTCCGATAGGGACAGGAGGAGACGATTAACAAACATTGACCATATTCACCTCCCGTCTGCCGTGCCTGCGTGCTCCACTGTCTGCCATGTCTTTAATCGGGGCGCATCCTCGCTTTTCGTCCTCCGAATTGGGTGCTCTGGTGCCTCACATTCTCCGGCGACATGAGACTATTGTTACGCTGTCTCCAACCACTCGGACCCGGGCCTTTCCCAACTTATAACAAAATGCATAAACAAGGTACGAGGTCACACATCTTAACACGTAAAACAAATGATGATAACACACAAGTATGGTCACGACGAATCTAGGAACCCGCATGAACGGCTTCTTTCCGGCCAAACCGCGGTCTTAGATGGTGAGGAACGCTACACGTATTAATCACATGGTCTAAAGAATGGCTCAAAGCTCTGGTACGTCGTCACACATATCGTGCTAATAGAGCAGATGGGAGGTCAATGCGCACCGGTTTCATTTGCCGGAAACCGTTTTCGAAACAAGCTGATTACACGGACTACACTACCGACACACAGTCTTCTAGGAAAGCATATGTGGTGACTACTGCACCCGAAACGAGCAAAATATATGGGATATGCTAGGCTGCGCAGTAACAACATGCCATACTATCTAATGGGAGCACCAACAATGGCTCGAGGACTTCCGCGCCCGCTACCCACTTTTGGCGTTATCTGCTGAGATGGTTGCGTGTCACACACGCACACAACCGTGTGCACATGTACACACACGGGTTCGACACATGAAGATATATTACACTAAAAGAGCTAACCTAAAGTAATGGAAAACAGCCCGATCCGTACAATACGTTGCGGTCTCGCTTGCCACCCAGGTGTCAATGTTCAGTACCACGCGTCAAAACGAAGACCAAAGAACATTTCGTTCGATAAACAAATCATTCGGCGAAGTTTTAACGGCGAACGAATTTCGCCACTTGTCACTACTTTGTGGGTCACAATGGTTTCGATCGCTGTACTTCATGATGCTTCCACCTAACGATGGGGCCTTGTCGTTCTGATGGCACCAGTCCCGTTCCTCTGTGCCTTGCTGGAGGTGCCGCTTCCAAGACAGATCCTCCTCACGCCCATGACCTCGGGAAGAACGGAGGAGGCCCGCTCCTGCCCCAGAAGGACTTGGTCGGCAGCTCTGGGATCACCTGCTCCGCCTCGTTCGGGCCAAATTCGTCCGCGAAGTTGCTGAGAAAAGAGCTCATTAATCTCACCGCGAGCGAGACGGCTGGTTGACTCAGTCTCACTGGAATTGTGATGAGGTTTGCGATTCGAGCGGTCCGGCCAAGTCCGGCCCTAACAGTCACGTCTTCTACAAGGCGATATCATTCATCGCATCATCGCATATTCATCGCATATGTGATAAACATGCAACGCACGCGATATATGATGATGAGACATATTCATCGCATATTCAGTAAGCTTTGATTAAGGGAAGTGCCGTTATGCAAAGGTTGTGCTGTTTGCTCATCAGGTGGATCTGTTTTGTTGTGTGGTGGATTTGGAATCTGGATAAATTCGTAAGCATCTGAACGCACCCTATGTGATCAGGCTGGGCTTTCCGGCGGCGTTGCAATATCATCAATACATCATCTCCCACATTCGATGAAGATGTGAGAGGTGAACTGCTCCGTTTTCTAGAAAACTGAAGAACTTGGGTCGCAACCGGGTCAAGATCTCGACGGCTCGGTATCCAGTGACGCGAGACTGGGACTAACGGAGCTGAATCCGAAAAATCATTCTGGAAGGAATGTGGGTCCTTGTGTGTGATCCAGCAAGCGCTATCCTATACAAACTATATGCTACATATACCGTTTTGGGACGTTTTAATGGTCTGTGTCAGATTTCAGCAACCGCGTCAGATAAATGTTAGAATACCACAAATCAATCATCTGCGTGGCATAGACCGTGACAGCCCACAACCAGATGAAGGAACTGGTTGTGAGCTTTTGACAGACTTTGCGTTTGTAGCAATACCTTGGTCAAAGTGACCAAAACCTTCATCAGGTGCACCTTCATCCAAGTCATTGAAGCGTGAAGTATGACACCGGAAAGTCCAGACCTACGATTCGGTCCCCAATAATTGTTGGGAGGCGTCGTGCTTCGGTGTAGTCGTCTGTAGCTGAACATGAGTATGAACACAGGTTTCGTTTGCACCTTGGTGTAAGGAGAGTCTCTGTGTGTAAACTGATCTGAACGAGGGTGAAGTCCCGGCTGTGGTCTGATCTTAGAGGTGGGCATGGCCTCAGCCTGTACGTTAGCCTGAATATGAGTCTAGCTTCCGTCCGCATACAGTGGGGCGTGCATAAGCCATTCCCTGTGAGTCTCCGTCTGTACCCCGCGGGCAGAGGAGGGTCCTCTCCTGTGGGTCTCCGTCTGTACCCCGCGGGCAGTGTGTGAGGTCCTCTCCTGTGTCTCCATCTGTACCCCGCGGGCAGTGTGTGAGGTCCTCTCTTGTGAGTCTCCATCTGTACCCCGCGGGTAGTGCGGGGTTCTCTCTGGCGGGCCTCCGTCTGTACCCTGTGGACATTGTGTGGGTCCTCTCCTGTGAGCCTCCGTCTGTACCCCGCGGGCATTGTGTGGGCCCTCTCCTGTGAGCCTCCGTCTGTACCCCGCGGGTAGTGCGGGGCCCTCTCCTGTGAGACTCCATCTGTACCCCGCGGGTAGTGTGGGGTCCTCTCCTGTGAACCTCCATCTGTACCCCACGGGCAGTGTGTGAGGTCATGTCGGTTGCAGGCTGCGTCTGGCCTGTGGTGCTCACCTGAGATCTCCCGACAGGCCGTTAGCCTCCTGACAGCGCGGCTCGCCAGCCGTTGGCAGGCACTGCAAGCCCGGACAGCAGCCGAACAGGCCCGGCTGGCAGGTAGCCCCAGCGGCACCGCACACCATCTTCCCGCGCAGGTCACCACCAGATGGCACCGGAGCCGCCACCGACTGACGCGCACACACAAACGCATATTCACGCATTGTAAGCTAAGGGGACGAAACGCAGCTAATGGCAGTAGTGTTTTGCAGTGTCAATGCAAGAAGCAGCGTTGATTCAAGATGCTGGCTGTGCTCTATTGTTGAAACAGTGTGTGGAAAGAGCTTGCAAACCCTTTGTTGTTCAGGGACGACGTTGACATTTGGATTTTCAATAAATGTTTCTGGCTGAAGATTATTTTTTACGTTTTTGTGCAGTTCGGTTTCCGCAATGGCTGCATTAGCCCCTGAAGCCAAATAGGAGGCCTTGAACATGCCATAACAGAATGAAAATGTACATTGATTTCGTCGATCAGCATTAATCGCTCTCACGAGATGACCCAAGGGACGGGCCAGCGCGCTGTCGGCGGGGCCCAGCCGGCGCTCGGTCTGAACACGGGGCGAGCGCAGCTACGCACCGTGCTGTGCTGTCGGCGCGCGGCTGCGGCGGCGGACCGCGCCGCGCCGAGCATTACGACGGGCCAAGTCAGGTGTCAAGAAGGGATCTCGCTTTTCCAGAACTCAGAGAAGATGCTTTGTCAGACATCTGCGTGTAAAATGCGTGCGTGTCGTAGCGGCAACCCGTGTCGGGATGGTTCGGTGTCATTTAAGCTACATCTTGATATCGATTTTCTTACTCGTTTGAAGGTGCCACCATACTGTTGGAACCACCGCGGACTCCACTTGTAAAAAGGCTGATCCTCATTGAACTGCAAACAAAAAGATCATGTGCCACAGGCCGTTCCAAGACAACGATTACCCATTCAACAAGAAACGTATCCTATCGCATACGCACCTGGAGTTGGAAAAGCATGCGAGCAGCACTCGATTTGATGAACATCTATGATGGCATGCACTTAGTGAAAGAGTAGAAATGATCGACGTCATGATGTTGCATATCGGGACCCAGATGATTTCAATTGATGTTGGGAAAAACTCGCAGTCATTTTACACCTGTATATACGTGGTGAGCTAAAATCGCCAAATCCAAAAACAGTCAACAAGGTATTTATACAAATCGCGATAGACTCGAACAACTGACTTCGCACCTCCCTACAACGCATCGCAAACGCCAACACCGATCTTGGGGGCTCAGGTTTCGCGGCGCCCATCTGACAGACTCCTTGCTCGTGCGGAGATGATCACTGATCACTGATCCAAATGAACCAAATGGTACGCGAAGTTTAGTCATAATTTTATAATCTTGATCCGCCTACTTCCAAGATCACCTCTTGCAACGCTCCGAGCAGTTCGGGCGTTGTGGCCTCAGAGGGCCTCCCTCACCGAGCGTCATCTTCAGTGAGCCCTCCCTCACCGAGCGTCGTCTTCAAGTGAGCCCTCCCTCACCGAGCGTCGTCTTCAAGTGAGCCCTCCCTCACCGAGCGTCGTCTTCAAGTGAGCCCTCCCTCACCGAGCGTCGTCTTCAAGTGAACCCTCCCCCACCGAGCGTCGTCTTCAAGTGAGCCCTCCCTCACCGAGCGTCATCTTCAAGTGAGCCCTCCCTCACCGAGCGTCGTCTTCAAGTGAACCCTCCCCCACCGAGCGTCGTCTTCAAGTGAGCCCTCCCTCACCGAGCGTCGTCTTCAAGTAAGCCCTTCCTCTCCGAGAATCATCTTCAAGTGGACCCTCCCTCGCCGAGCGCCGTCTTCAAGTAAGCCATCCTTCACCGAGCGTCGTCTTCAAATGAGCCCTTCCTCAACGAGCGTCATCTTCAAGTGAACCCTCCCTCGCCGAGCGTCATCTTCAACTGAGCCACGTCACGTTCACGTGTAAAATCGGCGGACCTTTTAGCCACCGCTGAGTAACCGGAGCACGAGAAGCAGTCCCGGCATACACATTGACAGGGATATAGTTTCCTATCCAGTTGGAGCAATCAGCCCCCCTCCCAACTTGGATTCCAGTCCTCCAAAATTAAGGGGAAAGTGAGCTAGATCGAGGGGAAAAGTACGCCTGCTGGGTAGTTTTGGGAGGTTCCTTCATTTTGCGTTGCATTCTGCGGCCGCTAACTCATTTTGGAAACTTCCGCCCCTGCACACCGACCAGGCATTGGTGAATTTCGTTGGCATTCTGAGCTTACGTCAGAATTTGTACAACTACTCTCCATTCAAGTTTTGGATATACCGGCCATTGGCGCCTCACCCCTGCCTTTGAGATGTTTCAGTTCAGCGTGCTTTAGCAACAGGACAGCAAAAGGTCATATTGTAAGTAAAGCGCGTGCTTTCACCTCATGATGACGAGCATGTGTTACGCTGCCAAAACCTACTCCATTCTGCGAAATGCTTGACCTACTCTCGTAAGAAGTCTCCCCCGACCGCTGAGACCACGCGAGCTGTGCGTAAACCTTGACGGCGGTGAAATTCAACAGGAGGTTCAGAGACAACCTCAACGTTTGATTGCCGTATTTGCGCAAAATTTAAGGTCAATAACAGGCGGAATTCAGAAAATCCACAATAGTTTCCTGTACTCTACTGGAGTGTGCAAATCCGTGCTCTATGGGAGCCAGTGCATGTCTCCACTGTCTTGACCGTGAACAGCTTTTCGCAAGCGCTCGTCGGCGCCGCATCTCATTGCATGTTGGACCTGGGTAAGTTCAGCCTGGTGTTGGTGAGTGGTGCTGTGCTCAGGTTCGCTGACCCAGAACAGTGTACAGTAAATCCTTTTTGTACTTTTATGCCCCTTTTGTAACCAACAGTTAAATTCTACCAATCCATATCTGTATTATTTCAGATGATGGCCGTTGGCTGTGTCCTGCAGCTCATGGCCAGGATATGACAATGGAAGCGCTTTATACTGAGCACGCTGGCAACCCTTACCTGCATTAAAGAATATTCCAAAGAACCTTTTGGTCTTTTCCTGGAGGCAGTTTCCAAGTTTGCAATTCACATGTACCATTAAAGTGCTTGACTTACATGACAATGTAAGTCGCATTGAAGTGTGCATTCACGTGATAGGAGATGCATGCACGCTGATTCAATAAATGGTGACTGGCACTGTCCCGTTAACGTCTGTTTGCTTTAATGAAAATGTGCGATGAGGTATTTTCTAAGAATCATAATGCATCATGATTATATAGATTTGGAATAAACCAAATCCAGATTAAACTGCACGTCATTCATTCCATCTTAACATGTTAACCACGAGTATTTGACTACGTGAGGTTCGATTCAAAGTGATTATATCGTCGTCCTTCACCCTTCGCGCCTCGCTTAAGTTCAGATAACACACTCTTTTTCTGGATTGCAACATTTAGTTGTAAAATCGTACACTCAAGTGGGTAGGATTGCACATTCCAGGCAAGTAGGCAATGTTAAACAGTTTTTGTCACCTGAACATGCGAAAGGACTGAATACAAACGGTCTATGTACCACGAATAATGACCAAGAGTGCAACTGTGAAATAGCTAATGCATCTTAGAAAAGTCGGTTGAAAGAACGTTTCTTTTTCTGATAAGTTTTACTGTTTACATTGCTTTGTATAAAAACCTAAATGCAACGTTATGTTTTCTATGAAATCGAGTCATGAGTGCATGGCTGCGATGATAGTACCACTTATTTTGAGTTGATTTGATTTGATTTTGATATTATTTTAATTTGACATGATTTGATGTAATTGCCACGAGACATTGTTTCCAAACCAGGAAGCCTGTAACCACAAATACATTCTTCATACCAATCATGACAGACACTCCTGCCTTCCAACATGTATTTCGTATCTGTAGTTCTCCTGAACCTCATTCGTCATTTAGTTTTTGAGTAAGCCAACAAAGCAGACCTTATTTCAGCTGCCAATTGAAAATCCTACGATGCATGGAAGATAAGAAACAAAATCGGAACAATGCCATGACATGTTTGTGATAACAGTGTCATGACAGTTTCGTGCCGGCTTTGCTCGAAAACTGATCTCGCGGTGAGCGGTATGGCCGCGGGGCGAGAACCGGATCCGGTTTTATTTTAAAAAGATCTGTTCGGTGTTGCTTGTGCAATGTTGGGACGGCACATTGAAGCGCCATGCTTGAATGCGCGCGTATTGTGTTCTGAGTGCTATTCCATGTCAAGCCTGGATCTTAGTTTGACATGTATCCAGGAAGGGACAGGACGGACTGGCATGGTCAACTTAGATCAAGCAGCCAGCTGCTGAATACTTAATGATCCTTAATCCCCACTGGCCTGATATTTCACAATCGTGGCCCTTTCATTTGGCAACTTTTAGAAGCTACCAGGAAAATAATTTTCGCCGCACCTTCTCTGAGAAATTTGCAGGTTCTAATCCAGGACTTCAAGCAAAAAATCCACCGCTACCGGGGTCATTCCACCGACGCCACGTCTCGTTGCGTGTCTGGCCTGTCTGAATCCCGTCACTCCACTGCCAGCTGATTAGCGCCGGCGGGCTCGATGGTGAACTCCAGCTGACGTCCGAGCGTTATTACCAGCTGCTAATGGAGCTCCCCCGACAGAGCCCCGCACGGCAGTTCCAGGGATGCGACAGAGCGAACGATGACGCAGATGACTTACTTTGCTCACGACATGCCAGCTGGACCTTGGCACCTATATTCAGCATGCAAGCTGCGGAACATGCAAACTTCAGGTCGGCGTCGAGAGCGCATTTCGAACTTGATAACACCCCACCCGGCCTAAAAATGAATGGCTTATTGTGCCACGCTGTCATGTCGCGTTATATATTGTTCCGTGCTTAATACTGCCTGACCATTTGTCGTCTGACAAAAATCGATCTCCACGCTGAAAGCAGATTATCCCCATGCTGGCGGGTAAATCTGTCAACTGCAAATTTGCAAGTATTATTTGTTCTGCAATCTGTACGTGCATAGCCTATGCATTTGTTGTGCGTTACAGTCACGTAGTTTGAGAAAGTGGGAGTGATAAATCTGACCAGTTCAGTTGAAATTGAAAGGCCCTTTAGGGCTCGTGTACGATATTAGCGCACTGCACTCACGCAGGGTGCCAAATACGGGTGGAAAGATCCATACATTAAAAGATCAGTGCCGGGGGGGGGGGGGGGGGGAGGGGGGAGGGAATGGAGGCGCCGAACAAGTACCAGAGGCCTATCGTTTTGGGCCAATCAGTTGAGATCGTGTGTAGTTAGTGAATGACTAAACTTGCAAACTGACCACAAAAGGGATTTCCCTGCAAACTTAACCCTATCCATATGCAAGGGATAAGGATTAGCCTCAAAGCTGATTTTGGATGAATAGGGCTAGGTAAACGGGGCCTACGTAGGCTTCCGAAAAAGATTGGGATACTTTGTTCGTTAGGAGAAGCACATCGATTTCAATGTGTTTCATATCGTCGCCAAACGGCGCTTCTATGGGACAGCATTATTTTTACACAGATCCATAGCGATTCAACTTTATTTATGAGAGTAGTCCGATGCTGCCTGCCAACGGATTTGCAGGACTTGTTTCGGACATTTTTGGATGAACTCCATTTCACTGGCTGAGCCCACTTCTCAGCCTAACCAATCCACTCAGCCTTCCAGTGGATAGCAAGAGTAGCCATCCCACGTCAGCTGTCCGGAACATGTGACACCGTTTCGGCGATCACCTGCTAGACCAGCACAGCTCCGCACAGCACGGGGCCAAGTGGGACAAACGCGCGATGGAGGTCGCCTTCACAGCGAATCTCGTCCATCATCGCGTGCCATGGGTCGCTGAGTACCGCGCTCGCCCCGCCCGATGGACCGATGGCACGGGTTAGGAGTGTCGAGCCGTCACCGGCAGGACCGATGGCACGGGTCAGGAGTGCGAGCCGCCACCGGCAGGACCGATGGCACGGGTCAGGAGTGTCCAGCCGTCGCTGGCAGGACCGATGGCACGGGTTAGGAGTGTCGAGCCGTCACTGGCAGGGCCGATGGCACGGCTTAGGGGTGTCGGGCCGTCACCGGCGGGACCGATGGCACGAGTCAGGGGTGCGAGCCGTCACCGGCGGGACTGATGGCACGGGTCAGGCGTGCCGAGCCGTCACCGGCGGGACCGGTGTCACGGGTGAGGGGAATAAGATGGCCTACGTACATTAATTATGCACGTGGCATTCGTTAAGTAAGTTGTGTTTTTGATGGGGAGGAATTCAAGACGGCTTGAATTTTTGACTGTATGAGTAAGGTCCGTGACCGAAAATTCATCAGAAAGACAACTTACTTATGAATAGCACGCATTAAACATCGTAAGGAGGTCATCTTAATTCCCCTTAAATATATGTATATATATATATATATATATATATATCACATTCATTTGTTTATTTATTTCCGTCTTGAATGATATCATCAATGACCAATCGAGATCGCATGGAACATGCGCGTTTCGTATCACTGTGTGTTAATTACCCGGGTGAAGCCACCGTCGTGCACTTTTCAGAGCATAGAAAGTGCCCAATCTCACCACTTACGCGTTTGTACATGCTGCGTCGGTAGTGGCTGTTGAAGAAGTTGGGGCTCCACTTGAAGATGGGCCTGTCGTCGTTGTACGCGGTGCCGCAGACGGCCAGGGCGGCCACCACCAGCAGCAGCTGGCATCCGACCACTGAGAGCTGCGCGCTGGCTGACATCCTGCCGCAGACGCAGCCGGCCGTGTTGTCGCTCGGCCAAGACAACGACACACCCCTGAGCGGGACGAGAACAGCACGTCATTCAATACAACAGTGCGAGGGAAAGAAGTGAGTGAATGAAGTTGCGCACGAGGTGAATCTGTGCGTATGCGTCTTACATGCCACGATAATGATGGGTTAGGTGAGGCAGGGCGAATGATGATAGTGTTATCTTATGCCGACACGGGGGGGGGGGGGGCTCATGCCAACATGTGACACGGATGCCAACACGAAGTCCGTCTGACCCCCGTCTAACACAGAGGCTCGTCTGACTCCAGTCTGAAAAGGAGGCGACACACCTGATACAGCGCTGCACTTCGGCAGTGCACTCCAACACTGTCAGTAAGTTGTTGCACTCTACTATCGGCCCGTATCTCGTAGGGTCCATATTGCCGCGTCTTTCCAATTTCTCTAACATCTTCCGACTGGCTCATAACGCTCGATTCATTCTCGGATTCATGGCACACAAGCCACACCTCATAGCCCATTGAATGGGACAAGCCTGATTTTGTGCTCCCCAAAACTGTACTTGTAAGACGAAATACGGTCCAATGCAGAGCAAGTGAGCCGCCCACATCGCGCGTCCAGCTCTGTGGGCCACTGAAGTGTCTGCCATGAGATTGGATCCGGTTTGGGGGGAGGACGCTGACGTTCGCCTTCCTATTCGACCCTTCATCGTGGTGATCCAGGGGCGCTCTGGGGTTTTACCCACGCGGAGAGCGGTGAGTGTCGAAATCGTTTCAGTGCTGGACGGCAGTAACACCTTGGCGGACCGCTCAGTTGGCTGTACTTGAGCCCGTTCGTATGGCAAGAACCATTCTGTGTGTGGAAGTTGGAGTTCTCGACATCGGCGCGACCAAGCAAACATATTTTTGGCGAGTCCGCGGGTAGGTACATGGCTTAAATGCGCAAGTTTGCTCCACATCGTGTATTGGGATGATGCTAATATATAATACCTCAAGCTGGGTCGACATCCCGCACTCAAATGTAACCTGAAATATATTGTGGACAAATATTGTCTCCCCGTTCCTCATTTCACTCCAAATTGTTTGTTTTTTGGTGGAATCGTCGTCAGGACACCATTTTAGATAAATGTTACTGCATCCGCACGATTTTTTCCTGCAGATAGGCGCGAACCGATCCAGTTATCTTGCTCAATCACATACCTACATATCATCATGATCAGATGTATGTGTGTTCCTCTTCTTTGACATAAAAACATTAAGTCAAGTCGATGTGTACGGATTTTTAACTCCAATCAGGTAATTGTGTTTCGGCTGCCTCAACATAGCATGTGAAGCAATGAAGCGCCCTTTACCCATCAACTGCACCTTACCCATTAACTGCACTAACTGCATTAACTTACCCATTAACAATTCACAAGCGAATAATTCCCATCCCCGACTATAATCCCCGACTATAGCTCAGCTTTATTTATGGGCTTATAAATTCGCTCAGAGATCTTAAGCAAGGTACGCATCAACCTCCAAACGAGTACGGCATGGATAATTCCGTGAACCATGCACAAACGGATTACACAAAATGGTGCAAAAATCTTGTCCGAAATCCGTGTGAGTAAGAATAAAACCGGAAGATCGACATCATTGCGGCCACATTTGAGACGGCTTCCAACCAGTTCAGGAAGCAAAAGACGGCAAATTGTATGAATAAAAAACGAAGATGCAGCCACTGGATTTGTTTATCACTATTCAGGTTGATAGCTATGCGACTGTTTTAGTGCTCATATCTAAACTGGAATCCTATTTTCAGGTGGTGAGATCGGGTCAGATCAGATCACAATATTCAGCGCGATATTTGAGTTAACTCTTTTATTTTTGGGGTTGTCATTGCCAAGGATTGATCGCAGCGTTGTTCTGTAGGCTCCATAGCTCCGTGTCCTATTCCTAATTTGCCCGCATGCTACTGTCGTAGATGGTTCCATGAACGTATTTGTCTTGCAAACATAGCACAAAACGGCTGCAAAATAAGTATATGATGGCGAACATCAGTCAAAAAATGCAGCACATGTATAATTAGGTCAAATGAATCAGTAATTAGGCTCATTGATGGACACATAGAGACCATATTATTTGTTACTTACGCTTAAAATGGAATATTCCCACAACCTAGAATTGCATTTGTAATTAAGCAATTTGTTCGATTAGTGACCGAAATCTGGGGCATTGTACAGAAAGGGGCGGGAGGTAATGCCCAATCATAGAGAGTGGGTATCCGGATAAGAATTCCTTTACCGAATTTATGTGCTGCCCATGGGGCTGTGCTCTCACAAGTACAGGTCAAGCAGCATTAAGGCACTTAAAGCTTTTTTCGCGAATTGCTTAAGTTGATTGGAAATTTTAACATCAGATGGTGGGTTCAGTGCTGAAGACGTCATTTCGAAAAATGCGCGCATGTTGACACCTGATCTGGCTTAGAGAGTGAACCAAGCGAAGTACACAAATATAATGGGCATGACATGAACCCAGAATAACTCATCTCAACGATGTTGGTAGCACTTGCGCATCATGGGAGTAAATGATCGCTTATTTACAGACCAGCCTGTCCGATGTAAGCTCTATTAAAAAAGAGCTTGATGCGTTAACTTACATTTTTCCTTCGTAGATTTTGAAGCAATTGGCTCAAAGGGAGGAAAATAACGAGAAAATTCGCCTTTTCTCGTGCAAAACGGGCATCCCCGGTGCTTACCTCGATCACCGAACTGCGTAAGCGAGTGGAAACGGATCTGGGCGCGCCCTCTGCGCGGCTCACTTCCGACGGTCTAGAGATTAATCTGACACAAACGAAACTAATTATTTTTGGGACGGCAGCTCCACTCGAAAAGACTTCTGGCTATGCAACCAGCTGTGATTGCATAGCTGTAAAACTAAGCAAAGCATCAAAATGTTTGCCGTTCTTGTGAGTCAGGGACTGACCATGCGAAGACAGGCCAGGGAAGCAGCACGGTGATGCTACGGCAATCCAGTCACGTGGGTACACTTCCAGGCGCTCTCCCGTGGGACAGGATTGCTCACATCGTACAACGCTTGTCGTCTGCACCTACCGTCTGGCGGCGCGCGGTCCACCACACAGCGGCAACGTCAACGTGTAGATCAGATCAGATCAGATCAGATCAGATCAGACACAATGCAGCTTGCATAGGCACTGGTAAACGCATGCAGCGCTACATTTCTGACGCATGATGACAGCTTCAGGGAGCGCCGTCACAGGATCGACTGCAGAGATCGTGTTTTAGTGCAAAACTCTGTTGCACGGAATCCACGAACCACAACGTCCGATAAAAGGCCACATCCTGTCACATCTGTCGGATCAAATGTTTGTGAGCGTAACGCCGACACATCCACGGCTGGCATCGACATCAATCCCTCCCCCTCCCCCCTTACAAACGTAGCTGCCGCCTGGAGGCAGCCCGGATCATGTTGGCTACTGTTTGGTTCACATGCACTTTAAAGGACCTTAACGACGATTTTATGATGGAGCCGACACGTAAGAGCCTTAAAGGCGTTCCAGGAACAATCCCCCTGACTGAGCTATAACACTTAAGAGCCACATTGCCTCAGTGTGACACTACGTGCCTGCTGCGCACATGAACCGTTTGCAGCTCGCTCTTCCGTGGCCCGTGAACTGTAGCTATGCTCTGGCAACTTCGCCATCTTGTCTTTATATGCAAGAATTGCTTAGTGTTTTTTAGTATGTCACCATCAACCACAGACCGTGTCATTATCATAAAAGCGGTGTGATTATCACCACAATGCAGAAACCATCATTGTCATGATTTGCATCCCACAGAAATGTGCAGAACAACTGAAATATCGCTACTTTTGCACTACATCTTCGGCTGTGATGCTATGGTTTAGAGCGGAAGCCTGCAAATTAAATGACTCCAATATGTTTTGCCTGTGACTAAGCAAAACGCTGTAAAGTGTTTTATAACGATTCGTGTGAGTGTTAAGCACGAATGTGTGTAGACTAAGCCTTTGAAATTCCTTTCCTTGGCAATTCAAAAGGGTTTTGTCTAAGACACATCCAAAATTCACATTGCGTTTTCATTCTGAAATTCGACGCACATTTTTGCGCTAGATATTTATTTGGCTGCATTCTCGTAAAGAGGTGCGCTTTGCGGCAACATACTGAATGATGCGAAACGTTTCACACGGCCCCGAGTATGAATGGCTTGCGAATCTACGCGGAAGTGTGATGCAAGTACGGCAGATTTATGGGGAGCGGGAGGGGCAGGGGAGCATCTGCCTGGACTTCGAGCAACATTTAATATTAGTCCTATGGTGTTGCCTGGAACGGGGTGAAAATTCCGCTTTTTATTCCGGACGAATCTTCACGGAGGCTCCTGCGCCGCTGCTATGAAAGCGTATTAAACACAGAAAATCCGATGTAGGTATGATCAGTTTTAAGGGATTCGAATGACTGATCATATCTGCGAAAGACGACAAGCGCGCTGGTATACATTAGCGCAACACATTCTGTCAAAAGCACAAACATCCAACTGTCGTCAGTGCTTCGTCAAGAGGTGAGAGCGCCAATTAACCCTTGCTTTCTGCACCAATGAATGTGACCTCCTCATTAGAGCAAGGACCGGAAGCAGAGTTCCCCCCAATTTACCGAAAATACCAGTACGCCGTTTTGCGTTGAATCGAAAGAGCGGCCTGAGAACCCTGGTCGTGACGGTCGCCGCTGCGGCCAGACGGCAGCGGGGCGGCCCCGGCGCCGCCGCCGGTCGCCGCCGCGAGCTGGGGTGTGGTCGGGCTCACCTGCTACGTCAGGGGATCGGTGACCGGGGCGGGATGCGGCGGTCGACTGGCACCGGACGCCGCCACGCCGCCCAGGTCACCGCCGCCGCGTGGGAGGAGGGCGCGGGGGCGCCGCCGCACCGCCGCACAATCTGCGCGTGGGAGGGAGCTGGACCAGCTCGGAGCGCTCGGGACGCCCACGGCTAAAACGCCCGGGAAGAGGTGTAAACTAGCACAAAGTACTGCTCGCAAGTGAAAAAACGCTGAAAACTTTGTGCAGAAGTCATGGCTGCAGGGAATGAAGGAGTAAAATCTCCTTCTGCCTTTCCGGAATCATTTCAGAGGAACTTTGTCAACATGGGTAACATTAAATCAGTATCCTTATGACGACACTTATTCTTGTTGTTCATGCATTTACGCTAGACTTAAGGTGAAATATAGCATTAGCGCTATTCTAAACGTTAAAGACGAGCACCGGCACATATATTCACAAATATGGATGGCCATGTGGTGCTGCATATTCCCCACCTTTGCATGGGGTCAAAGGGCATGGTAGCCATTGTTAAGATCATTCCCTGCAGTTTATAGTTGTGTCCTTTGCAAGAAGAGAGAGAAAGAGAGAGAGAGAGAGAGAGAGAGAGAGAGAGAAGAGAGAGAGAGAGAGAGAGAGAGGAGAGAGAGAGAGAGAGAGAGGGGGAGATGAAGAGAGAGGAGGGAGGAGAGAGAGGGAAGAGAACGAGAAGAGGAGGGAGAGAGAGAGAAGAGAGAGAGAGAGAGAGAGGGAGGAGAGAGAAAGAGGAGAAAGAGAGTAGAGAGAGAATGGAGAGAGAGAGAGAGCGAGGAGGGAGAAGAGAGAGAGAGAGAGAGAGAGAGAGAGAAGAGAGAGAGAGAGGGGATAGAGAGGGAGAGAGAGAGAGAGAGAGGAGAGAGAGAGAGAGAGAGAAGAGAGAGAGAGAGAGAGAGAGAGGAGAGAGAGAGAAGAGAGAGAGAGAGAGAGAGAGAGAGAGAGAGAGAGGAGAGAGAGAGAGAGAGAGAGAGAGAGAGAGAGAGAGACGAGAGAGAGAGAGAGAGAGAGAGAGAGAGGCGAGAGAGAGAGAGAGAGAGAAGAGAGAGATAGAGAGAGAGAGAAGAGAGAGAGAGAGAGAAGAGAGAAGAGAGGAGAGAAGAGAGAGAGAGAGAGAGAGAGAGAGAGAGGAGAGAGAGAGAGAGAAGAGAGAGAGAGAGAGAGAGAGAGAGAGAGAGAGAGGAGAGAGAGAGAAGTAGGAGAGATAAGAGAGGAGAGAGAGGAGAGAGAGAGAGAGAGAGAGCGCGTTATGCCCCGTGAATCGTCATTGGTACCAGGACCGGTGTGTGTGTCGTGTGTCGCCACAACATCCTGGGATACTGCAATGTCGCGAGCCGCCTGGAGCTTCCTTGCAGGGTTCCATTTGGAACCATGCAAAGAAGACTTTTGTCAAAAGACCTTTACCAAAGTCAAAAATTGACTTTTCACGTTGGTCAGTATATGCGACAATTCTATCAGCAAATATGCACAAGCTTTCTGAACCATTCAGGCATTGAAAACGTGATCGGAGAACAGGGTGAATTATGAATCACCATAATAGCCATTCGTCCGCTTTATTCGAGGAGTATGTGATTGTGAGATATTTTAGATAGCTAGAAGCATAGCATAGATTCAAACCCTTTTCAGAATTTCTGCACCAGGAGAAAAAATTGTTTGGCGTCTCGAACGCATTCTGCTCTCTCGAAGTCTCGGCAAAGTTTCCGATCGGACTTTGAATGGTGCTCTGCTTAGAACTGAAGACAACCCTTGCAAGATTAGAACCCATCCCACTAGGAAAATCATGGATGTGCGTCTATGGTGGAGGATTGCGTGAGCCTTTGGTGGATGGAAGACGGGCTGGTGGTGAACGCATGGAAGGATTGTCACCTTGTGGACAGACGGAATATCCACGAACGGACGAACAGTCGGTGAACGGACAAATACCATTCTGGGACTTGTCCTATCCCTGTCTATCCGCCCACAAACATGTGTGTGTTCCCGCGTAAAAGTACTGGGCCCGCAGGAAAAAATATTGCATGGGTTGATTCAGAATGCTAGACGGAGGTGCGACTGCACCCCTTCAGCTTCCCAAAACAGGTGCGTTTATAAGAAGCCAATGCAAACTGCCAGGCTCTCACATGCAATTGATGTGGCTACGCACATGAGCTGTAAAAACTGTAGTAAGTGTAGATTATATATCCCACACACACACACACACACACACACATATATATATATATATATATATATATATATATATATATATATATATATATATATATATATATATATATACACATTTAATGTTTTGATGGACTTAAATGACTAATATATTCAAGATATGAAAGCGAGAAAAAATGTGATGAAGTAAACTCACTTACACCTACTGGGATATTTCTAGGTGGAAAACACTGCTCTGGACCACAAAGTTTCTGTTTTTAGCAAACACGCTCCTCACCACGTCATTGTGTGATTGCGTCATGGAGCATCTGCATGATGTTGAGGTGCTGTCCAACTACCCATGCAAATTTGCCACCATTGGATTTTTTTGTCACCACACCATTTGTCACCTGGAGAGCTTGAAGCCCACAAGTAAGTGGTGGTGTCGGAATTGTTCGTTGAACCGAATATCATTGTGGGTCCATGTTCTGACCCCTTTTCGTGATATTCTTGCATATCTATCTATGAGTTTAGGTGCCTACCTCTATTCGCGTGCTCAGTCATGGCATTATTCTCGAGTTCTTCGATCGCATGTCCTATTTTCGCAAGTGAAGAAGTTATGTCAATCATCTTGCATTATGCAGTATAAAACGTGACTCGTGACTGAATCTTGCTCAGGCTGTTCAACATTTTTGGGAGTCAATCGACGTCCACCATGTTTTGAAATTGTACTCACGGACGCCAGATCTAAACGGCTAGACGATAATATTTGTCCTGGCCTTGCACGGCGCCTGGCCTATGAGGTGGTAAAATTTGAATGTGTTGCTTTGGCGTCATGCATACATGGATGGCCTTGAAATACTGTGCATGGAATAGCATGCACACACACACACACACACACACACACACATATATATATATATATATATATATATATATATATATATATATATATATATATATTCTCGGACGTGTAGCTCAATAACTAGCGGGTATAAGGTCTTAAGAAGGGCAGGAATTTGAACTGCACCAGGTGATCTTCAAAATGACTTATTCAGGTCGAAACCCAATGCAAATGCAGCACATTTCCTTTCAGAGAGGCTCTTAATATGCAGTGGCGGTTAATCCTCTGAGTAGGTGAAGGGAAAACGCAACGGCTTGTAACTTTGTTAATGCAACATGACCTGACACGGAAAGGAATTAGCTTGAGCCAACGTGCAAATTATTCTGAAGAATGGAACACTTGCCAACGCTGCCTTCCTTCCCAACGTTCCCGGCATCTCCTCCGTGGAACGTCCTACCTGCATGTGCTGCCTGTCAGTTACCGATAAATTATAGATTTGCTGCCTCTTGGCTTTTCCAGCCCCACTTTCTAGCGATTTACATGAGTGACTCACAATTTTCAGCACCACCTTATGGGCATCAACGTCACCTTGTGTAAATATTTGGTGAGCTGGATCTCGACAAGCTATGTCAAAATGAAGTTATCAGCGCTGTGGCCAGTACCTAGCGAAGTTGGAAGCTTCAGCCGTGTCCGGGATGCTGCTTGATATGCCATCACTCCATTGTGGCAATACATTTCAAAATTTCATGGAATCAACGAAGGTCGGGACGGGTGACTCCAAGCTAATGTTAAGCTGCCATAGGTGAGCAGCATTCATCGCTGTCTTCAGAACAACATTTAAGATAGACGGAATGGCATCATAGTACCTAAAGCCATATCGGTAGCGTGATCTTGCCACGGAACCTGTTGCAGACTTGAGGACCGTGTCACGTAAGCCGTATTTGGGGCGCACCCTCGCTTGACCTAGCACATTTGGTCATCTTGGACAAACATTGCCTTTGGTTGTGCACCGGTACGAGATTGTAACCATACAAGCAGCCTGTCACCATAAGTGTTTTTTTATATTTAATGTACAAGTCTCTTTGATCTGCACACAAATCAAAGGCCCTTGTTCAAGGATGACCTGACAGTCCAGACCATGACAGGTCAAAATAAAAAGCTATGCCGCAGCTATGCCTCTGGTTTCCCACATTCGCGGTTAAATCGATGCATCATCGGGACTCTGGACAGTATATTTCCAGCAATGCGAACTATGTTATGTACAACAGAATGTACATTTGATTATGTTCTCGTACATTCGTTCCATTATTTCAATGAAATCCTTCGCTGTTTTCGGAAAATCAGAGATCCCGTGCGTCGCCAAAAAGGCAGCTCGACGTCCCAGGCACGAATTCTGCATGAATGCCAATGAAATCGACCGACTGGCTGACACCCCCACTTTTTGAGCGCTTATTGGCTGCTGGTAAAACGAATGTGAGCCGATAGTCAGCATATTAATTTAAGCTAGTTTCTCAAGGAAATTGTTCTCGATTTTCTAAGGAAGGCGGGTTTGTCGCATGCATAAAAATACGAGGCTAGTGCAAAATGCGATCATGTTCTGGATAAAGGGGTAAGGAACGGGATGAATATCTCCGGGTTTGTGCAATCATTTAACCTAACATGGGGCGGGATCAGTGCATTTGGGACAGGTCAGAGTGAGTGATCCATGCTTTCTCCAGTGATTGCCGCGGCGTCCACCACACCGCGATATCAGCATCCGTCTAGGGTGTTCAGACCTCAGCATGCCCGGCCTGCGCCGCATCCAGGGCAGCGCCCTTTGCTGAGAGCGCAAGTCGGGACCAACGTCGCAATGGCAGCAGACTCGGACACCCAGCAGCAGCCGACCCGGCTACCAGTGGACAGCTGATAGGCGTCCCATCCGCCATGGGTGCCTGATATCAGACACAGCCAGCAACGGTGCTTCACTTGGCAGCCAGCAGACGGAAAACTAAGCAGCCCTGCTCGAAGAGAGCTCCACGGCAGGCGCCCGCCAAGAAAACTAAAAGAAAGACTGGAGAAGTCTTACAATTGCTCGGATTTGCTCAAAGGGAATGTTCCACATTTATTTGGGGGGCTTGATTTGAAATAGCCATCTTGAAGACCTTTTAGTGCTGTTCACAATCCTGCCGTTCTCAAGACCTAAGCCCTTCTACTTTCTGAGCTACACGCCCGCGAAAGTGACGGAGGGTGTATCGGGGAGAGCATTTCAAAGTCACCTTGACATTCGTGACGTCATAATAGCGCCATTCAAATTTTGTCATTTCATAGGCTATGCGACGACCAAGGCCAATAATAATATAATTGTCCAGACGAGAGATTCAAATATGACGTTTGTGAGCAAGATTTCCAGATATAACGGCGTCAGTTGGCTTTCAATCAATGTTGTGCAAGCCAGGAAGACGTAATCAAACTATGACTCATTGAGGAACATATTTACTAAACAGGGAATTGTGCTGCCTAGAACAGTCTTTTCCACTTAAAAAATACGCCAGTAGTTACAAGTGTGCTTGTTTATCGCATCCGATGCTTGTTTAAATATCTTCGAATGTGAACCATTCCCTTCAAAACCTGACACCCGGGTGTGTCACACTTATTCAGACAAAAATTTCGGCGTTCAGTGGCAGTGATATCCAATTGCTTATCCAACTAACCAATTACAACCAATTGCTTGAAAAAGGTCCATAAATACTTTAGCAGCGAACGATGTTTGTCATGCTCTCCATACCAAAAATCTGCCTTAGCCATAAAATCCATCGGCTTTATGAATTATAGGCGAATCGGAACCAGCGGCTATACTCTTATGTTGACAAGCATAATATACGTGTCGCTGTCTTTGGTGGGCGCCCTTCTCAAAGAAAGCTTATAACATCTCTTTGGATAACATTCAAAATTCCATTATAAATGCGAAGCAAACATGGTATGCATTAATTGATGCACAAAGATATAGCTAATGTAATATTTCCTTTAATGGTCGAATCTCGCTGTGGCTATTAGGCTGATGTTCCTACAGTCGCTGCACCGCTCTACACCACAGTACAAGAACCTGGAGTCTTTCAGTAAGTGCCTTGTGTTAATGATAACAGTATATAGCGGTAGCGATATATAATTTTTTTTCTTCACGTAAGACCGTTACATAACTCTCCTCCCATCCTAGCTCAAACGCTTTTGCACCACCAGACCAGAAGGATTAAAGGTAGCCAACAACGATGGAAGACATTATTTCGCGGCACTAACACCTGCGAAATCTTTTGTCTGGCAGCGTAATGGAATCATGCTAAGACATCGTCCCGCAGCTGATTAATTGCCTTAGCTATGAACATGTCAGGACGATCCATACCGCCCCTAGACGAATAGCAAAGTGCGGCGGTTTCATCACATTCACATGTTGACAAAAAACTAAACCTGAGTTAAGGCAACTGGGGCACGCAAATGCCACGCATCCTGTCATTTCGCATGACTGCAAGCATGAAAACTTTCTGTAAATTATCTTTATCTCCAGTCATTTACGGAAGGGATCCAGTTCCTCCGTTCAGGACACCGGCAGTCCGGTCTGTGGGCTTCTTCGTCCGTCCCGGTAGCTCAGTAGGTTAGAGCGCCTGTCTCCCGGTTTACCCGGCCGTGGCGGGGAGGGTTCGAATCGATGTAAGAACGCGATCTTGGCTCCTGACTAGAATAGCCTGCGACCAGTGGGGCCGGTGTCGGGGACTTTGCTAAATAAATGTCAGCTGGCTGTGTCAGATAGCATGGCAGACCACGCTGAGCAGTGCGACATGTTAAGTTTTCGCTGTAAAATTCAGCCGTTAACTAGGAATTTTATAATCGGATTGTGGGGGCTCGGCTCACGCACCAAGTAATGCTTGGCTTGGGCGCGGATCCCACCAATCCATTAATTGCAAGGCGCAGACTAAATCTCAAGAAAACGAAAAGCTTAATGTGCTAATCATCCTAACTATGCTCCAATACTGGAATCGATTAGGGTACTCATTCTTGTTCAACCCGCCACCTCCGCATACTTGGATCACTGAACCTCACCAAACCGAAGTCGTATCCAGACAGGAGACCGCCTGAAACTGCGACCCAGCTGGCTGGCTCAAGTGCGACCCCGGTCAACACGTCCGGCGTCTCGAAGCCGTCTGAAACGTGCATTGGCACCCCGCTCTTCAGGAGGCTGAGACCCAGCACGCAGGGCTGAGAGGAGATGGAGACACAGGTCCACAGTCAGTGCGTCAGCCGCGTCAGCGACCCACAACTCAGTGCTGAGAGGAGATAGAGACACAGGTCCGCAGTGACTACGTCAGCCGCGTCAGCGACCCAGCTCTCAGTGCTGAGAGGAGATGGAGACACAGGTCCGCAGTGACTACGCCAGTCGCGTCAGCGACCCAGCTCTCAGCGCTGAGAGGAGATGGAGACACAGGTCCGCAGTGACTACATCAGCCGTGTCAGCGACCCAGCTCTCAGTGCTGAGAGGAGATTGAGACACAGGTCCGAAATGACTACATCAGCCGCGTCAGCGACCCAGCTCTCAGTGCTGAGAGGAGATGGAGACACAGGTCCGCAGTGACTACATCAGCCGCGTCATCGACCCAGCTCTCAGTGCTGAGAGGAGATGGAGGCACAGGTCAGCAGTGACTACATCAGCCGCGTCAGCGACCCAGCTCTCAGTGCTGAGAGGAGATGGAGACACAGGTCCGCAGTGACTACATCAGCCGCGTCATCGACCCAGCTCTCAGTGCTGAGAGGAGATGGAGACACAGGTCCGAAATGACTACGTCAGCCGCGTCAGCGCCGACCGTCCTCTGGTCTGGCGGTGGAGAACAGCAGCATTCATTCTGTCTGCTTCTGGCACCCTGGATACGTGGCTGGCTGTTCAGCGGTAAAACGCTAAACTCGTGACCAAAAGGCCCCGGCCCGGGTCCTAGTGATTCAAAACAGAAACTTCTGGCCGAGGTGCGTACATGGCTGAAATTAGAATAAATTCTACAGCTTTTCGTTACTTAATAGATCTTGATGAAGGCCGGAGAATTAATTGGCTGAAGCGTTGTGTACACATCAACACACCAAAGGAAACGACAGTCTAAACAATCATTCCAGGAGTGTCGCTTTGTATTTTTGTGAGAGCTCTGTCCTAATGTCGGGTTAACTTCCCGGTGTTGGCTTCCCCCAGCCCCAATATTTTGACAGGGATATTACAAGAATGTTAGAAAAGTCTGACTGCCTCACAGGGCCTATTTTCTTTGGGCGTTATTTTCTGGCCATGACTGTAATGCCACTGCAATCAGGGACTTTTTGATAATTTAGGCAATAACAACAAACCAAAATTGTCACTCATTAAAACAAAGTGGGTTAATCCGTTGAGAAACACAAATCGGATGAGATTGTGTCGTCAGGTTCACGGCTAGCACCCCACCCCCCCTCCCCAAGCATTTACAAAAATAATATTCACAATGACATCTACAAAATGGCTTAAAAGATTCCGTCCGTAACATCTCGCATTTTGAGGTAACATAGGCCTACTGTCCGGCTCTAAGCCCTTTGAGAGTATATTTTGTTTGTAACTCGTCCAGTCGCGTACGCCGGCGGCCGCGAGAGAGCGGTGACAGCGTTGTCGGACGGCAGCTACACACAATGGCTGCTTAGTCAGCTGGCGCTGCTGGCGCTCGGTCGAAGCCCTGCCTGGTTGTCTGGTACGCTTGGGATGTCAGATTCCCCCGCAGAGCAGATGTTTGAATGGCAACACCTGCTGCCTTACAAGTCTTCTCTCTCACTCTTATTTTTGCAAACCCTGGGCATGCGTCTTCTGTCATCCCAGATTCCACTCGGGTCAGACCGACATGTGACCTGAGCTGGTTGGCTGGGCCCGCTTGTGACGTGCGTGACGCGCCTGGAGTGATCCCTGACTCCGGGAGAGTGGTGGGGAGGTGCAGTCGGTAGTGGCGCGCGCGGGGTACCTGTGCGTCGCTGAGGCCGGGTCGGCGTGCGGGACCATGTGGCCCGGCGAATGGAGAGTCGACATATCGAGATCGACGGCTGGAGCCGTCAAGCCATGGCCACGAGTGGGCCAGTCGTGCGGAACTAATGAAGACATTCAGTGGGATATGTATTAACTACGAGCAGAAGCCAGTGCAACCGATCCTTGCTACGCCATCACCGCCCCTTCAACACAAACCGTGAATGTCAAAAATGAGATCCCCTTCAGTTCTGTGAGCTTGAAAAGAACCTATCACGTACTCCAGGGGAGGAAATAAAACGGTAGGCCGACGTTTAGCACTCGCGCCACGGATTTCACAGCTTTGCTCTGTGAAGGAGGGTCTCAGAGGCCCCACCCGAAACAACACCCTTGAATGCTCTTTTCCGTAATATCTCGAGTTTTGAGGTTTTATGGTTGAATTGTTGACCCAAATAGCAAGCATTTAAGACACCGACTGAGCACGCTGCATAAATTGATTGAGAACTGGATGGTGACGAATAAGCAGAGCAGATGCAGCCAAAGGGATGAAAGCAACGCGGCGAAATGCAGACTTCTCGCGGGTCATCATTAGGTGGCTCTTGCATGAGCTGGTAAGGGTCGGCACACAGCACTTTCCACTGGAAGGTCGTACAGTAGGCCACTATGTTGTTTGAAGTCTTACAATGCTGTGCCGGGCTGTGATGAAAAGAAATTCGGACGCGTTTCAGCTTTGGGCTGTGTTCTCAGACCTCAAGATGCCGCTTTTAAGACTACCAGCATGTTTGTTTGCACAGGTGGGATGCAGCCACGCGTCTTCTAGTGGCGTCTCCTGAGTTTAACGACGTTAAATTGACAGACGCCCACTAACCCTTGACCTACGAGACTGCTTGAGAAGACCCCATAAAGTTTGTTTTTTTCTGGAATAACTTGTGACCGCTTTGAGCACCATGCTGAGTTCTGGGCAAATGGGCTCAAATCGTTTTTACACACGGCGTGAAACTTCGAAGCTTTCGACCTTGCTGATGTCCGGCTCGTGATCTATGACCTCTTTATCCAGGTAATGTCGGTGGCATTTTGTCAAAAGTCACAAATAGCACGTATGCATATACGCATTTCTCCTAGGACATGCACCAGAAGGAATATAGACTGTATTTGTATGTCTGCAGGGCATACAAATACAGTCAATACTGCAGTCACTCTGAATGGCATGCTAACGCTTTCGCCAGGTCAAGCTAGGTCAAGCATAGGCAGTTGTGACCAGATTTGATATTTTGAAGGTCGCACAATTCAACCTTAATGTAACATGCCCTACAACTTTAAAGCGTCTTTCTAAACGCTGTTCTCCCATCGATGAGCTTTGTCTAGTTTTTAACATGTTGGACGGACAATACAGCAAAATCCCTTTGACCTAACATCACAAATCACTGGTCACAGGTGTCCACGTCCACTAAGGCTCATCTGACAGCTTTCCAAGAGCTCAACAACGCCGCCTTCCCTGTTGGTGCGTTTTAAGATAACAGCAAATGTTACGTAAGTTGTTCAGCGCATTCGCGAAGAACATTATTCACACAGATTAGACAGTAACAATAGCCTTATTCCTCGGAGAAAAACCAGAGAATGGATATCTAGATTGGTTGATATTTCGGCAACATGCCTTTGTTGAAATAATAGCAGAGGTGAATTCCATGGATAGAGGAAGGAAATATGGATTCCATTCTATATTTATATTCTCCCGGTTTTTCTCCGAACATGTAATGTTCAAAAGTGTTAAGTTAACCCGTGTCACCTGACTTTCCCTATCAAAGGCCACGTTCACCATTGTTTCACTAGTCACATCCAACTGAAGCAGTTTGATGGCATCTTTCCAACGTCGTTTTCCTCGCGACTCTGGCCTGCTCAATTTTCGAGTGTTTTATTCATGGTTTAATCTTGCTATTTGGCCCAACTAGCGTCAACCCCACCTCCACGTCCACAGATGAAATGTTTGTTCAGCTCAAAGCACATCTTTGTAAGAGACACTGGTTCTCAAAGTACTGGAGTCCTGAATAGTCCTACACAACTGCTCTTTATCTATAACGTTTTGAGCGATCGTATATTGGGCGCATTGGAACGTTGGGATGGTTTGAAGTGTCTTCCAAAAAAAATGTGATTGCGGAATGGAAACTGCTGCATTAAATATGAAAACGCTTTGAACATGCTGCTTACAGAGCATGCTGATGACGGCTTTATGGTAAGAGCTCAGGTAATACCACGTGCAACCTACTTGAGAGCATGCTGCTGACCACTTTATGGTAATAGCTCAGGTACCACCATGTGCGGTTTACTTGAGATCAGCACCCAGAAGTTTCCCAGCGTGCCAATTTAAAATCTCCCTGTCGATTCATCACGAAACGCGTCGTCACATTCAGGTCACGCGGCGGTTCATTTCATCGGCTGGCTGGTGGCGACCGGTCCGTATAAAGCGCGTGCTCAGCCCGGCTCATTTACATCGTGCCGGGAGAAGGCAATCCTGTGCTGCGGCAGGCGCCTATCACAGAACGACTCACGAACGCGGGCCCGAGCCCGGCGCCCGGCCTTGCACATACTGTGAGCCAGAAAACCATGCGTCGCTGCGTTGCAATTACGGCAAACCGATTATCCAGGAGGCCACTGATGAAACTATGTCCTTGGACATCGTGAATTGCGGATACGATAAACGTTGAGTTGACACGTTCTTCAGTGTTTTGGACATAGCGAACAGTGGATATTACGACCTTCGGAAGGGTCTGTCCTTCGGGCACACTGTACCATGACTACTTCGATCGTTGGGCGTTAGGAACACTGGATATTATGAAGTGCCTGCATCCAACCAGACAAAATGAGGTTAGTGTTGACAGATGGAACTTGACGTCAGTTCCGAGCGAGCCGGACCATTACTAATGCAGCTGGCTCCAAATCAACAGGCAGTTAATCAAATGAACTCCGGCGCATGAAGGCGGATTACGGGGACGCCTTGCTTCAGAATGAGATTGGATGCGTTTTGCAACTGTAGCTGCAACTTATGCCAAAGGACGAGGGAAGGAAGTTTGCGATGATGCCACATATATGCGGCGTTTCGAAAATGCAACCCAAAGAGATTGGTTCGAGTCCTAGCATACAATCAATTTGAAGCAGTTCGAGCCGGGAGTATTCTTGCTAGATTTGCCTAAACAGTTCTTATTTTTTAACAAGCATTCCCTCGGGGGAAACCTGCCTAAAGATCGTGGACAATTGGCACCAAGTGACGAATATCATGTCTCGTCATTTCTAGGGCGGTTGCCACCGTGGTCCATTCAGAAAGCCTAAAATAACCAGTAAAGCCCCTGAACGGGACAAGCTTTGTCTTTGTAAGCCATGCAATTGCATCTGCATAACGACTTTGAGTCCAATGCGGAGACACTGAGCCCTCACAACACTTTTCCAACTACATAGGTGGCTTAAGTGTGCACCAAGGGATTGGACACAGTTTCCGAGGTGTTCATGTTATATTCTTGCTCCACGCTGTGATGTAGCCGACGTTCATGGGACATCGACTCCGCAAGCCCTCTAAAATTCTGTCGGTAAGGCTGATTAAAGCGGTGCATCCACCTGCCGAACTATCCAACTGTCAAACTGCACCGATGTTCCAACTAATGCCCATCTATTCTATTGGAAACGAGCCTTAATGCGTCTAACTATGTAAAACACATGCTAAATTATGCATAGACATTATGCGGCCAACGCTCGACGCACGCACTCTGAAATTCATCCTTAAGCGTCAAGCCCGCAATACGCAGTGCACTAGAGCACTGAGTTCGGCGATCCACCCTACCAGCCTACTGAAAAATGGGGTGAGACGACTTGTCCGGCACTTGATGAATAGTGCCGGGCAAGTCAACGAATTGACATCTACTCAAGCTCCAAGGTCTTGGACGTTAGATGCGATGTGTTTCCTTTTAGACGCTTATTCAATGATGTCTGCACAAAAATGAATGTTTTCATGCAACATGACACAAGCCACACATTATCATATTTACGTAAGATATTGAGTGCATTTGCGTGGAACATGATATAAACGCATTATTCCTCGTGGAATAACCAGGAGAATGAATAACCTATCTTCCCATTTTCCTGGTTATTCTACGGGGAATAAGGCTATTAATACTATATTATCTATCTAAAATATGACACTTCACGACCTGCTACATTTGGTGGGACTTATAAGCAGCAGCATGCCTTGCCATAACTGGAATTGCGCATTTTGTTTACACATCTACAGTTGCATTTGGTCTGTTTTCGGTTGGTCGCATTTTAACACGAAGCAAGGTGTGGTGCAGCACGCCCAGACAGCAGCGCCTGCCGAACGCTCGCAGATTTGCAAAACCAGCTGGAACTGTTCCCTAGCTTGGTTAACCAGGGCCGCGCTCCCCATTGGCGAAGAACCTACCTGAGTCGCTACCTATGACGTCACACTTGTTTACGTCATACACAAGGGACTATACTCCAAGCCGTTGGAACTGTTGCGGCACACTTACCTGCGACATTATGGGTTGCGACTTGTGGACGGCGTTTGACACTGGGGAACGCGGCCCAAGTCGATTTTTTGCTTAGGTAGGCTGGTTAACTCACCCACATGCCCAGTGTGTATGCCTCTAAATGCGGTTTCAGTTTCCATCCATGCTGTTTCGCGATGCCAACTAGAGTAGTATTCACATAAATTGTATTGATGTGCTATTGCTTTGTTGAATTTTTGCTTAAGTGAAATTAAGCCCTCATAAATGTACCCTCTATTGCGTTGCACGACTTCGTTCCTAGCATTGGCTTGATCTACTTTAAGTAATGATTTGACGGATCCTAGGGATTCTATGGAATTTCAGACATGATGTAACGACTATGCTACTCTGGGCGAGACATACTGTTGATAATAAACATTTCCTGCTGAAATATAATGAAGATGTGTGATGACATCGCCTGTTGCATAACTACAGCACAAGCTGTCACAGGTATGCGATCAGCAGACATTTGTCGAAACAACCACTGAAGCGAGTGCTGCAACTAGCACGCACCATTCGCTAATGACAAAGTTTTGGTGTGTTCAGATAAGGCAGCGTAGTCACGAAGGCCATGCCCAAGCTCATATGCATGCAGAGTTGGCTATTAGCGCCGCTGCTGTCCACAATACGTTAGTGGAAGTGAGTGCAGGACACCTGTGCATGCTCACGGAGTGGTGGTCCAAGTCAAATGCGCCAAATGATCAACCGTTCCATATGTGATGCTACTACATCTTCTCAAACCTTCCGCAACACTACAAGTCAAATGTGTTTGTCATCTTGACGGCTGGGCCAGCACCTGACACACATTTAATCTGGCCTGACACACATAACAAAAACTGCACGTTTTGCTTATGCATCCACACTTGCGTGCGGTCTGTTTTTTGCTTTTTGTTCGTGTTTTTTTAGGGGGTCAGTTGCCTTTTCACCAAATGGGGCCGGACGCGTCCAGACAGCAGCGTCTGCCAAACGGTCGTGCGGGTGCTGGCCGTCAGACGGCATATTACACGGACGTGGAGGCTAAGCCAGCGGTCGGTGTATTACACCGCGGGCACAAATCCCAAGCCGCGATGGGCTTACCCCGGCCCGCGGGAAATTACAAACTGCTGAAGTTGCGAGGCCGGCACAGGAAAACATGTCGCAGTGAGCGCTACTGCGATGGCTCGGAAGCCGCAATGAAGTTTCCTTATGCGCCAATTCGCGGCTGCAACGCGTTCTTCTGAGAGGTGCAGTGGCGCGCTCTGTTGAGAGGTGCAGTGACGCGCTGTGCTGACAGGTGCAGTGACGCGCTCTGCTGAGAGGTACAGCGACGCGCTCTGCTGAGAGGTGCAGTGACGCACTCTGCTGAGAGATGCAGTGACGCGCTGTGCTGAGGGGTGCAGTGATCCGCTCTGCTGAGAGGCGCAGTGACGCGCTGTGCTGACAGGTGCAGTGACGCGCTCTGCGGAGAGGTACAGCGACGCGCTCTGTTGAGAGGTGCAGTGACGCGTTCTGCTGACAGGTGCTGTGATGCGCTGTGCTGACAGGTGCAGTGACGCGCTCTGCTGAGAGGTGCAGTGAGACGAGTCGCCGGCGGCACGAGCGCCTGGACGGAGCGCAGACTTAGGGCTCGATTCGCTGCGCTCCGAACTCTCTGGACCTGGTCGACACCACCTGAAGCGATGCTGGTGCCCTGCACCCTATATGGTAGACGCCCGTCCGGGGTTGTTGGTCGGAGTAGAAATCGGAACTCGTCGCTAAATAAATCGCTGAATAGATCGCCAACTTTGCGGACATGTATGATAGTGCTCTCAGCAGATCAACAGGATGTGAGTTGAAAATATCAGACGCCCGGCTATCCTTGATATGAGACATTCTGGGCTGTCCCTGATATGAGACAGTCTGGGCTGTCCTTGATGACAATGTCAGACATCCTGGGCTGTCCTTGGTCACAGTTTGGTTTGTGCCTTCAATCTATAAATGGCACTAGCGAGATCATTGGAGCTTACACCTTGTGTCATTGTGGCTGTTCCAGTCGTTGAGATTTTAGAGTCTTATCGACCCCATTTGCCATTAACTTTTTAAAAAAACAACTGTCGTCTTGCGGCATAATACCATCTCCACATTATCGTTTTCATGACCTGCGACATTATTTAATGCAATGCAATACAAATTTCTTGTTATGCACGCAGTTCACATGCAAGGGTGGTGAGCTGTGGCATGTCCTCAGCCACAGCTCACCGCACTTGCATGTAAACTGCGTGTATAACAATAAGTACATGGCTTTGCATTTGCAAAACTATGTAGAACTCTGCCCTAGTTTGGTCAGTGGGGGTGATCTACATGCTACATAGGCTAGCCAACTAACCTTGGGTTGATGTTTCCCGTCTATGTACATACATGCGACCTTTACCTACCTACCTACCAACCTACCTACACATGCGACTTTTTCTCTGGACACGGGCTGATCCAAAGCCAGCCAGTGTTCCAGCAACGCAACCTAAAAATTTTACGCGAATGCTAAACATTGGCGGACATCCGCTATCTCTTGAAAGGAGTGGGTTTCCCAGTGCAGCGGGCTAAATTCGTCACGTGGAGGAATTTAAAGGTAATTTATTGAAAAGCATGAAACCTATTGATGCACTGGGTACCCAAACACATCACTTGCATTATGATGTTCATCTTATACCCAAAAGTATCTCGCAGGGTCTACCATATTTTACCGACTCCGACCGATTACCTACTCCTTCATATGCTCAGCCATTATAAAAATGTTTAGCAAGCTGTTCAAATAATAACATCTGGGCTGCAGTAAAGAACGGTTGACCGCAGTATAGGTCAGCTTTAAAAGTATGTGGTATCCCAGATGAAAGTCAAATCATGTTTTCCTCAACAGTGGCAAGTGTATTTGTCGCACATTCGCGACCGTGGTAATGTTCGACCGTGAATTCAATAAAAAAAACACGACCAGCGACTGCGGTAGTTATCAGTGATTCCTCGCCCGTGATCATTATGATATCAAGACGTGCTCCTTCCGCCGCAGGCCTCATTGCGCAAGAAACACATGTGTCATTGTCCAGTTGATCGTGAGTTAACTTTTATTTGGGTTACCTTACATAAACGGTAGATTCACATGAACACGGTTTGATTATTTCGTCTTTCTATACGACTTCTTTGCGAGCCTGATACGTTATGAAACCAAACATTTGTGACGAAATCGGCAGACCCAACTGAACACCTCGTGTATCTGTTCTCATGGGGAAGAAGGGATGTCGCGCAACAGACAATCTTCTGTGGCAAACGAGAAAGGTGGCAGAAGTTGCCTGTTGTTTTCATCAGTTGACAATACGAGCCCCCGTGCAGTGCAACACAAGCGTGATTGCCTGCATCCCAGGGCCCGTGCTGTTAACCGGTTGGTTGCGGCCAAGTGGCCGGAACTACCACTGCTGTGGTGGTTGTGCTGGTCCATTGCGAAACATCGGTGCCGGCATTGAGGTGACGGCGGCCCGGACTGACAAAAAGCGAAACGCGTGCAGAGGGGGACGGATCACGGAGAGCGAGAAATACTGGGTTTTCAGATTGCACGGTATATATTGATTCGCCATGGCTCGGGACCGCTATATCATTTCACAACAGCAACAATCTGCCTAGTTATGACTGGCAATATGCCATGAACCGTCAAATAATAGCTACATTAGCCATCGTTTATTTGTGGATATAACACGCATACTATTGCTCAACATAAGAACAATGCACCTAACTTTGCGAGATACTCATGGTTCTCACCAGACACATGTCTCTCACGCGCCACAACACCCGTTCTAGACCTCACTCGTTGAGGTGTTGACCTCGCACCACTACAGGAATATTTCAGCATGTGTGCATTCACACGGCTGAGGACTAAATGATGTATGCACCGCTCTCCACATTTATACGTAAAAAGGACTGCTTTCTTATTATTCATGGGGTTTGTGAAATTATAATTCAGCATGAGATCAGACATGAGCTTCTTTGAGATTCAGTCCAGCCTTTTTGATTGACTCTGAGATGAGCGCCCATGCTAAGCAGTGCTGGTCTGGTAAGCCCTGACCCGATGGCAAAAGTCCGGGTCAACGTCAGGCCTTCGCGGCAAAAGCCTAACGTGTTGTAATGTCCGGCATGGTCTCCCCTGACCTCTGACGTCAGCTGATCGTTAGCGTGACCGTTGACACCAGCCGCCCGCTCTCCCAGTCGGAACAAAAAGAAAACTCCTGAAGCGACTCAAGCACACCCAGCTACAGGTCTGTGAATCGGAAGGATGGCGCTCTCACCAACTGAGCTAGTGAGACGGACTTAATCACACTGCGGGAGGGACAAATTGACGTACAGTTCGGCGCTATATCCTCCAGCTGGTTGCGTCACTGGAAGAGTGAATAGGAATGGAATAAGTTCTGTGCACTGTGCTCCAAAAGCGAAATAACTTTTAAGGCGTTGTTGATCGACTGTAGCGAGGCAATTTGGCAGTTACCACAGTTTCGAGACGTCAAGTTTTCTTAGTATATCCAATGCTTTTCTGATCACGTTGATTAGCCACTATCTTCTCGTGTGCTTAAGGTCGATTATTTTCAGCATGAGAACTCTAATCTCATCACTCAGAAACACCCAAATTCAATACGTTTCTTGCTCATATCGACTTTCGAAGCGTACCAAAACGTTGGTCACGCTATCTTTAAGACGGCCACTCCGAAGACCCATTTGTACACCAGTCTTTTCCTGGTTTGCTTTCCCAATTATCGGCATGTCTTTATGCAAGGTACAGCTTTATATATATATATATATATATATATATATATATATATATATATATATATATATATATATATACATATATTACTTCGCGGCAGGGTACTCGAAAATGTTCCACAGGCTACCGTCCGTACGTTTCAGGCCACGCCATTCCACAAAAAAACCGTTTGTGCTCGGATCACATTCAATACACGATGAACGGCATCTTTTCTCGTTGATCACAAGGGCTCGTACTACTATTATAATTTTTTCTGTAAATTAGATCCCAGACCAAATTTCTCACAAAGATCCGGCTTGACATCACCTTGAAATGAGAAATAATTCTCACGCAAAAAAATCAATTTCGGAACCTGCAATATCTTTAAAAGCTAATTGACATCGAGGATGCAGATTACAGTTGCCAAAATCCGGTGACTCATCAGGTTTTGGGGATACATTAGAACAAACCTTATCCGGTGAACCACAAACCGATTTTAGAAAGCGACGCCTCCGCTTGTAGTCCCTCTCGTCCCGCACCGCAAAGGACTGGCGAAAAGGCGAAAGGCACTGGTACGGCCTCAGGGAATGCATAATGAAACCCGTGCACATCACCACTTTGTGTCCAGCCACGCCGCTC
Organism: Pollicipes pollicipes; assembly: GCF_011947565.3. Taxonomy (NCBI): domain Eukaryota; kingdom Metazoa; phylum Arthropoda; class Thecostraca; order Pollicipedomorpha; family Pollicipedidae; genus Pollicipes; species Pollicipes pollicipes. The sequence goes on from NW_023597054.1 coordinate 24,873,421, forward strand.
TTTCACGCACTGAGTGATGCGTTGAGCTCAAGTGGAGGAGTGTTCGGAGCGCTCGCCTTGAGTGAGTACCCGGAGCACCTCTGTTAGCGTGGGCAGCCATTGTCTGACTTCCGTCGTGTTCGCTCCACGCAGTCCACGCTTGGCAGACAGCCATCAGGCAGCAGGCGGTGCGCCGGTCGACTACGCGCGCCGCTGACGCCGCCCTGGCCGGAACGGAAATCGATCCCCGCATGCACACAGCCGCACAAGGAAGCCATGCTCACCGGCGATGTTTGTCGAGTGGTTCCGCGTTGCAGGCCGAGGCGTATCAAAAGCTGCTGATGCGCGACAGCCGAGGACGTATTGATCCTCTCTTGGCCGGACACGGGCCGACGCGTCTGTGTAGGTCTGCGTGAGGCCGGACACGGGCCGACACGTCTGTGTAGGTCTGCGTGAGGCTGGACACGGGCCGACACGTCCGTGCAGGTCTGCGTGAGGCCGGACACGGGCCGACGCGTCTGTGTAGGTCTGCGTGAGGCCGGACACGGGCCGACGCGTCTGTGTAGGTCTGCGTGAGGCCGGACACGGGCCGACACGTCCCTGTAGGTCTGCGTGAGGCCGGATACGGGCCGACACGTCCGTGTAGGTCTGCGTGAGGCCGGACACGGGCCAACACGTCCGTGTAGGTCCGTGTAAGAGTGGGCAAGAGCCTTCACGTCCGCGTAGATCCGCGTAGGGCCAGAAAAGGGACGACACTCCCGCGTAGTTCCGCATGGGGCCGGACGCGGGCCGAAATATCCGCATAGGACCGAACAATGACCAATGCGTTTCGGGAATGAAAACGGAAATGAGTCCATACTAGTTATCACCAGGCGCCTTTAAAGTAGTCAAAATTGGATAGGGAAAATAGCATTAGGTCATAATAATGCTCGTAAGCATGGCCAAGCCTCGTCAAATGACGTGCTAAATTTATAGCTCAAAAACAAAACCGAATGCTTTTTAGAATGTGTAACGGGAAGATATGTTATATGATAAACACCCTTTAAGTCTTTAACCTTTAATCTTTAATAACCTTTTACCTTTAAGCCTTAAATGAAATGGCCTGCTTGCTGCTCAAGACCGGCCGTCTGGAAGTTGAGGGCAGCTCAGAAGAAGCCTAGTTCGGCACACGAATGTTCAGTGTTTGTCATCATCAGGTTGGTAGAGATGAGGAAAGAGGAGCCGACACGCTTTCCTACACTTGTCAATGCCGGCGCTGGACTGGCGGTTTTAAAATTTCCGCCATTTTGCTGCCAGCGCTGCCATCTGCTGGTGACATGGTGCTTAAGTGGGGTGCCGGTAGATGGCGTGCTGTTAAAAGGCGGCAGGCAGTGTTGGCTAACTGTCAATGACGGTATTAATCTTCGGAAGATGCTTTCTTATAAAACGAGCTTCGGAAGTTTTCTTGTCAGCCCCGCCCTTGCATCTCTGCAGAGTACTGACGTGCAGCTGGTTGATGGGCGGTGAGCTTGGGCGGCTGATAAAATGAATGGTGCTCATCTACCTGCGCACCCACCAAACACAGACCTGCCTTGAACGCTTGTGATCTGCAACTCCAGAAAGCTACCACCGGGAACCGTCGTGGTTAGCGTTGATGTCAAAATCCGTGCGTGCACATTACAGTATAAGGGACGAATAGGTCGGCAGTTGACCTCATGAACGGTCACAGGAGATCTGTCGACATGTTTGAACTCACGGTCCATAACTGTGAACTTATTCTTCGTCACTGGGTTACTAACAACATCGGTTTGGCCAGCTCTTCAAACCTCCGCGTAGCAATATTGCTACGGAAAGAGGAGTGCCACCACCAATAGCCTTAGTATTCATGAACGTGCTGGAGAGCCCTTTTCCATCGGCCCCATGTAGCACATCCAGCCATCTACATCCGTCATATAGACTACATTCTGGGAGCTTGGACCCATGACAGCCAGTCCCTTGATGCCCACTTCAACTTCCTGAGCAGCAGACACCCAACGGTTAAATTCACCATAGAAAGGTATGGCCAGTCCGACCCTACGGGATTCCATTCCTTGACACGTTCATAACAGTCCGAAGTTATGATAGCTACAGCACAGAGCTGTTCAGTAAGTCGGTGGCCGCACCGATTACACTGACGTTTACGTCAGCGCGGCCCGCCCAGACGAGAAGGACCGTACTGAATTTCCACAATGTTCTCCGAGTCCAAGTGTTATCTGACGGAACAGCGCGACAAACAGGCACTCTCAAGATCAAGAAGCTCTTCAAGAAAAACGGTTATCCTCTGAGCCTCATCAGACAAATGAACCAGGAAAGACTACGGCACCAGAACAACAATGAGACGAAGCAGCCGTCTCGTAGAGACCAGAGTACCGCATACGTGGCGTTTCCCTTTACCGGTGATCATCTGGCGAGGTGTCATGTATCTTTCTAAGAGTATGACATCATACGCCTCTCCTGTCTTCAGATTCGTACCGCTCGGGCCAACCGAAACATAAGGAAGCATTTGGTCCGTTCTACGCTGGAGCGACCTCGCTGTCCCGCAGGGTATTGAACGTGCGTCACTTGTAAAGGCGAACTGCGAAATCGTTGCGCAACGAAGAACATCTTTCAGCAGAGCTTATGTGACATTTGTCAAGAAACCCACATCAGTGAAACGGAAAGGAGCATGCGTTTACGCTTGGCTTTTGGTTTTTAGGATTCGAGCCCTTTCGACCAGAAATAATCATTCCAATGCTATGGGATAAAGGAAAATGGTTAACGGCGAGGCAGACTTGCATGCACCGGGGGGAGGGGGGCAATCGCCGAGCTTTAACTCGCGCATGCACGCTGGGCACCCGGTCGGGGTGCCCCTTCCCACGGAACTCTCGGCCCACTCGTGACTAACGCATGCAGCCTGCCTCCGACAAGCGGGGTGTCGCGGGGATGCAGGACCAAGCAAGACAGAGGATGAGAGGGACTGATCGTGTTAACGTTTCAGTGAACATCTGCGTAATGCCAAAAGCCAAACCGAGTATGAACCATATGCAGGACCACATCACGCAAAGTCGATTCACTTGTGTGTTTGTGATACGATCCGAACTACACACACACACACACACACACACAACACACACACACACACATATATATATATATATATATATATATATATATATATATATATATATATATGCATACATACAGGCCCTAGCCGACAAGGCTGGCCTTACCATCCCCTAGGCATGATTTCTTCCTGAATTTCAGTCACGTTAAGTTGCGTCTCCGATGCCAGAATTCATAAGAAAAATCCACCTTTCGATCGATTCAAAAATAATCTTACTGCGAAGGAATAACTATGCGTTGTGAACCGATGTGAAGCTGCAACTTTAAGAGACGCCCGGAATGAGGCATCGCTGACAGAAAGAAAAAAGGCAGCAAAATGACCCGCCATCATCAACGAACGTGGATCTCATTTGTCGTTCATCGCAGGTGGTCTGAGACGCGCGAAGCTCAACGCTTCCCGAGCATGGACATTTTTATTTAGAATGACGTGATTTGACATGCGTAGATGAAACGCTTCCAAACTTGTTGCGTGAAACTGCCAGGATGAGCCTAAATCTTAATTTGAAAATGAACATACCCTCGGGCTAAACGACCCTCTAAACAGGCATGATGTTATGTCCGTAGCTGGTGGGAGAGGGTAAGTAAAGGCTGGTGACTGAACGGGCCATCAGACTCTAAACAGGCAGGATGTCATGTCCGTGGCTGGTGGGAAAGGGTAAGTAAAGGCTGGTGACCGAACGGGCCATCAGACTCTAAACAGGCGGGATGTCATGTCCGTGGCTGGTGGGAAGGGGTGAGTAAAGGCTGGTGACCGAACGGGCAATCAGAATCTAAACAGGCATGATGTCATGTCCGTGGCTGATGAGAAAGGGTAAGCAATGGCTGGCTGGTAAACGAACGGGCAATCAGAGTGACTGTGTCAAGAAATAGAGCGAACACAGCTTCGACACGCGTCGGAAATTGATATCAACGAAAAAGGCATTGAGCTACTGGTATTTCTGTGTAATGAGCTTGGAGTTATCTTGAAGAAAATCGACCACCACAGCTCCAAGCAAGTATTGGACATGTTTAAAGAACTTGAGTTTGGAAGCTGTTTCGTGGTCAATTTCTTCGAAAAAGCTAATCGCTACCAACCCAAAAATGTTATCACTTTAGAAAGCACTGCACAGAATGTGTCGAACCCATCCCAGAAACCCCCATTTATGGCACAGCCAGATGGAAGTGTTGCCCCCGAACTTAACGCTAAACCATGGGTGTAACCCCTGAGGAGGGTGATCCTGGGGTTGTAGGATGTTTCCCTCCAACTTTCCTAAAATGGGCTTTTTGTCCCTACAACTTCGTTCGTAAGATATTCGCCTTTCGCGTTTTTCCAACGCTGAGCGTAATTTTAAGGTCAGGTTGTCCATCCTCAGTTTGGTTTAGCCCTCCAATCCAGATCTGTCCCACCCTATCTCCAAGCATGGCTGCAACCGCGCTGCCAACTTATAGCCGCCCCGATCATACGGCATTACAATTGAACATAATCCATGGCCACCTAATTCTAAGAAAGCCTTGCGTTACGTCCGGACAAATACGGAGAGCGATGCGTATGCATTGTGACCTTCATTCATGTGAGCGCATTCCTGCACGTGCTGAAATATTCCTTCTTCTCCGTGAAAATGGGTTTCTGGAGCACTGAGTGACGTCCGCCGCTGGCACCGCACGTTCTCGATTTAGACAACACGTCAGGTTCGCGAAAAAGTCGTGGGCAGGTGAAGCAAATTAATTGGATGCATATGGAACCACCGTTTCTGGATGACAAGCTGAACAAACAAGCAAATGTCGCCGTGCCATCGAGCGGCTTGCACAGCCTTATGATACGAGCTAAATGTCGTATTTAAAAGTGCATGCTTCTTTGATCAGCCCCCCCCCCCCCCCCCCCCAGGAGTCCAGCGCGTGCTGTTGGGAGCAGGGGTTGCCGCACATATATCCGTCGGCTGAAGAAAAATACGCACGGATGTATAAGTGCTGGTGTCAGCTCCGTCCTGGAAGAGTTTATCAAGGAGGAAGATCACGCACCTTCGTGACTTTTTTGTATGTAGGAATCTACTTGCATTACGAAATGTTTGGAGTGGACTAATGTATCCGAAATCCACGGATCGAATATATGCGCATTGATTTGCAGCAGCTTTTCAGCCATTCCTCATCCGGCCAATAAAAAACCAGCCTTCATCAACACTTGCCTTCCAAGTGAATAGATGCGTCTCATGTTCCTATATTGCTACACGTTCCAATGCAGGCCAAGAAAAAGCCGAAACCACAGAGTCCTGATACAAGCCCCCATTAGGCCACGGCAATCAGCCACCGGTGCAGGCCATCACACCATCCCCTCCGCACCGGAGCAGGCGGCGTGGCACCCGTCCTCGCTCCGAGCACCCCAGGCCGTGCTGCGTCGTGTACACCGGCCGACCGAGGCAGAAGGCTCCCCCCAGCGCCGGGCGACGGCACGCACCCATCTTTTTCAATGTGCCTCAACTCGCGTCACGTTTGTACACTGACACGGAGAACGGTCTCCTTCCGGCAACGGTGCTGGCGACGGGTGACGCCTCGAGGCACCGCCGCGGCTGCTGGCCCCGACCGAGCGGCGCCGTGCTGTCCTGTGCGCCTGTGCCACCGCTGGTGCCGCCCAGCCAACAGCGGCACCGCAACACGTCAGGAAACTGAGGAAATGCTCACCTTGGGTGAGCACGCATGCGTTTAATGGTATGTATACGGATGTATGCATGTGTGTGCATGTTTGCGCATGTATGCGTATGTATGTGCGCGTATGTATGTGTATGTATGTATGCGTACAACTTGGTTATTGTGGTCCATATTTACGACGGAAAACCAGGCCATGGAACCGACAGAAAAACGTTTTTCATGATTTTACCCTTTTACGAGTAAAAGTTTATCTTGTGAAAGAAAAGTATTACCCTTGTAAATACTTGCAGCTCAATGCGCAGGACAGGTGTCAGCTGGCAGGCGCCATCCACTGACATTCAATGCGTAGCCTGAAGGAGCGAAGCGGTGGAGGTTCAGCCTGCCGCCCGACGCGTTGTTGTTTTTGTTGATCGGGTTTTTTGGCACGTCCAACTACGGCCATATTGTGCTCGGGGCAGTTGTTTAACCGATGAGGTGTAAGCATAGCGCGGGGTGGTATGTTTAATGTTATGTTTGGTGTTATGTTTAATGTAAACATAGCGCGGGGTGTTCTGCCTGGGAGAAATGACAGCAGCTGGCCGCTGTCAAGCCCGCGAGACTTATCCGAGGATATGGCGATGCGACGCTTCGCCCAGTGACGAGAGCACTCCCGGGCAAGATGCGGACATGGTTGGATCATGTCGCGCACGGCGAGGCACGCAGGGCAGCCTGGACATCGCAGTTGTGATCCCGACACGCAAAGTACACGTGGGTCACGTACGTACGCAGCCTCCAGAGCACGAGCCAAAGTAAAAACTTATAGATGTGAGATTGCTGCTTGTTTGCCTGTTCTACCAGGGTTGTCACTCGCGTTGAAAAAATGGCCAGATGGCCCAGTGAAAATTACACGCTGTAAGCGGCCACGCGCGTGTGCGTGGTACATGTAAAGTGCGCCTTGAGGCTGAACATGCGAGCTCGTTTCCGAGGAAGCCGACATGACTAGGAATCCAACAAAGCGTTACCCTCTTTCCAACTCAAGCCCATGCAGTAAAACGCTTTGATATGTCCTGTGAAAAAGGACAGGCGTCAAGACACGCCCATGTAGGTTCCAGTTGGCGCTGGAATGCCCAGCTGCCACAGGCAGTCCGGTGTCCCGACAGATCAACAGCACCGTACACATCGCAGGCGTTTATTCTTCGTGGTACTGATCACATTGGAAACACAGCTTAGCGGTATACAGTCGACACAAGAGAAGAGCGTGGATCTGCCGGCAAGCGCGGCATTTGATATTAACGACACAGCCACCCGGACGCGGCGGCCGCTCGCGCCTCCTGACACGCCCAGCAGCCAGCCAGCCAGCCAGCCAGCCGGACGGACATCGGCCCCGCTCCATCCGCAGACGCGGGAGCGATTCGGCAAGACGTCCCAAGAAGCATCTGTCGACGCACTACAGCAGGACACGGTACGGTACGTACACCAGCGGGTAGCCCAAACAACTGCAGTGCTGTGGACATGGAAGCTATACAGGTCCCAACGACGAGATACAACCAACGTCAAGACGGAACGGGAGTGCCGAGTCGCGACCTGCCGAGTAAAACTCACCGACTACATCAGAAAATAACACGGCGCCCACGGCCGCTCACACACGTATACTTCCATCAGAATGCATAGTTCCAGAGAATGTCCTCCACAAAAGCCCGTCACGCGCGGCGGAAGGATCGGCTCTGTGGGACAGCCTTGGTGGGCGCGTCCCACCCCTGCAGTTGCCAGCTGATCGCCCCGCGGCCCCGCTGCCGGCGGCGCCCATCCACAATGCGCGCCACGCGCAGGACGCGCTCACGCCGCCGCCGCGACGCTGTCACGCACGGTCGACTCCCTGAACATCCGTCCGCGCGGCCGAGCGTCGGGACGACGACGCCGCGGCCCCGACCGGCCGGCCGGTCGGCGCCGCCCGTCGGGGGTCGTCCTGCGTCCGCCAGCAGGCGGCAGGCGCGGCGCGCACGCCTCCGCCCGGCAACGGGGAGGTTGCGCCGAGCCGAGCTGAGGCCGGTCGACGGACGGCCACCCCGCCCGGTCCGGCTCGGCCAGGCGGCAGCCCCTGTCATCCTGACGACCGGCCGGCGCATCACGTGCGTCCCGCCCCCTCCCCCGCCGACGCCCCACGACAGGGCGCGCTCCACTGGCGGCGGCCGGCCGGCAGGAGATTCCAGCAGAGTGGCAAAATAGACCAATCTACCACAGCGTGGCCAGTCCGGCGGCCACTGCCCACTTAGGCCAAGTACAATCTGTGATAGTCGTTGGCACCGAACGCCGCGTTACACTTGGGACACTTGCGCTGGCGGGTCTCGTACCGCGTGCGCAAGCAACTGAAGCAGAACACGTGGAAACACTTGGTGAGCACGGCGTCCTTGCGCTTGACCTTGCACGACGGGCAGGTGAGCTGCTCCTTATACTCCCGCACCTGCAATGGTAGGAGGGTCAGCGGTAGGAGGCGCGGGACCGGCGCCAGCAGACAGGCATTCAGGACAAACGGCCATTCCGATCACCGTGCGCTGCAACGTCACCCAGCAGCCAGCCCCAGACACACCAGTGACCCAGCGCGTTAACATCCGCGTGCTCGCCTCCGTCGATACAGACGCTCGTGAGCACCGGCCACGACTGCGAGACGGCCTGTCGCCTGCTGGCCGTCTCCCAGAGCGTACCGGACCGCGGCCCGGGGTCGGATGCGGCGACCGGTCTGTGGCCGACTCGAGGACGAGAGGAGAGAAGAGGAGGGGAGGAGGGAGGAGGGGAGGAGAGCGGAGCCGGCTGAGACCGAGGCTGGCCCCGAGACGGAGCCCACAACCCGCCCCAGGGACGGACGCCGAGTTCGCTACGCTGCCGGCGCGACACGCACCTCCTCCATGAGCACGTCGTCAGCGGCGCCGGCGAGCTCGATCTTCTTGGCACGCTCCAGCTTCCTGCGCAGCGTGGCGATCTCCTCCTGGAGGCGGCGCGTCTTGAACGTCTCCTGCTCCATTGACGACGTCTTCTCGGCCACCACCTGCTGCGCCTCCGTCATCTGCGAGTGGTACTTCTCTGGGGGCGGCGCGGGGCCGGTGCGGTCAGCATCGGGGCAGCAGCACGCCTCCGCCATGCTCGTCCCTTCCGTCTCAGCGGCCGGGCGCGACGGCGACGGCCAGGGCCTCGGGACAAGTGGACAGACTGCACTCGCCGTGGTACGAGATCGACAAGCTACCAATAAGGAGAGTGTGACGCTTCCACGGGCAATCACCGGCGGCCTACTACGCCGGCCGCTTCAGCGGAACGCGGCGCTCTGTCCCGCTCGGCCAGTCCAACACCACACACCTCACACTCCGACGCCTCACGTACACTATGCACCGCGAGAGACGGCAGCCTTCGGCGGATCGCCAGGACCAGCAAAAGGTCGCCGCCCCGAGCCGACGTCACGGCAGAGGCCACCGCGGTCGCGCGCCGGACGTCCCCGCGGGCAGCCGCTCACCGAGGTGCAGCTTGAGGTCGGCCGCCGCCTGCGCCGACTCGATGGCCTTGCGTTTGTGCATCTCCATGGCCTGCTGACGGAAGCTGAGCTCCTTCTTGACGTTGGCCAGGTCGTTCTGCATGTGCCGCTCCATCTCCTCCAGGCTGCGCACCACCTGGTTCTGCGCCTCCACCTGCGTCGTTAGCGTCTTCACCTGGCCGCCGGGCGAAGACGACGGTCAGCGGCCGGTCAGCCAGCGGCAACACGGAGATGGACCGACGTCAGACGGAGGTGCGGCTGGACACAAATCACTGCGGCGCCTCCGGTTGTTCATCATCGCACACAGCTGGTGAAATGACAAGCCCGGAAAGAACTTATTTTGGCGGAACATACATGCATTCACGCACATGTGATCGGCAGGATGAAACCGAACAGCCAGAGGGAAAAGATAAAGCAACCAAAAGCTGCAACAGGAAGAATCTTACACTGCAAGGGAAGTAAATACAGTGATGAGGATTGGGGAAAAACAGTAATGGGGATATGAAGACCAGCATACTGGAGCTGGAAAGAGGCAGGTATTTGCGTGCCCTGGCTTCACGCCTGTAGACCCTGTGTGTAAGCGGCAACGCGGGGCAAAACGCACCCGCTCGCTCATCATGTCCTTCTCCTCCAGCACCAGCTTATGCGTCTGGTTTGCCTTGATACGTTCTGACATCAGCTTGAAGTTGGCGTCGTCCTTCTCGCGCAGCTGCTGGATGAGCCGGATGTTCTGGTCCTGCATGTCCTCGAACGCCTGGCCAGTCACCTCCATCTCGTTGACCAGCGCCTCGGCCTCCTGCCGGCGGCGGCAGCGCTGCGTCAGACGGCCGCCAGGGGCGCCACTAGCGGCCCAGACCACACACCTGACCGACTGATGACCCGCGCATGACGAGCACCACGAGCAGTCCGCATGATGCTGCTGATTGCATGTAATCGCCTGGACTTCTGGCCCCCGACCAATCTGACCGATGACTACACTTGGCATCCGGCTATGCCAACACGGCGCGAGCTTTACGACTGAGCCGCGGCTAGCACCACTCCAGCCCGGCCACGGCCGCCGGACGGGCCCGCCCACGCGTTGATGGCCCCCTACCACACCTGCTTTTGGTTCTGGATCTGCTTCTGCAGCACGTGGTTCAGCTCCTCCAGCTGACGGATCTTGCGGATAGCGTCCTCGTCGGCCAGCTTCTTCCTCTCCTCCCGCTTCGCCTCCTGCGGCACGAGCCGAACGGTGTACAGTGCGGCGGGCGCGACGAGCGGCGCTCAGCGGCGCTCACGCGTCCGCTGGCGATCTACTCCCGTGCCCTCCTCCCCCCCCCCCCCCCTCCCCTCCGTCGCCTCAGCGGACCAACACGGCCCCCATCACGCGGGCCCGTGCTCAGCAAACGAGTCCTAGCCACTCACCTTGCGCCGGCACTGGTCGACGAATAAGCACACGCCCCCCAGCGCTTCAGGATCGGGCGCGGCCCCGTCGGCACGTTCGATCCCTTCACCGTCACACGCCTTACGTCACGCTCACCAGCCCACCACCGGCGGAACTCCGCCGCCGCCGCCCCGAACCGAGCCCACCACTACCGAAGCCGGCCGGCTCTCAGCTGGGGCGGCGCCACGCACCTGGAACCGTTTGAGCTGCATACGGAGCTCGTCGCACTCCTGGCGGGCCTTCTTGTCGGCCGCCATCAGCTGCACCTTGTCGCGCTGCTCCTTGCCCACGCCCTTGTACATGTCCAGCAGCAGCTTCATCTCCTTCTGCTCGTTCAGCGACTTCCTGTTACGCAGTAACGCCGTCCGTTAAGTACATAGTATTAGCCAGGTAGCTAGTCAATGATAACTGCGTATAAAGCCGAGAACTACTCCCAAAATTGTGTACAGACGGTCTCTGCTGCCTCGGGCACAACACTTTCTGTCCCACATGACCCCAGTCTGGTGGCAGCGGACGCATCGGCTAGGAGATGCGATTACGCCACCTGCTGCACCGACACGCGGCCTGGTGCGAGCCAGAACAACTCCGTAAATGATGGGCCAAACATCAGCCCTCACACAACATGCCCCACGTGAGCGGAAAAGTGGTGAACCATCGCATCAAACATCCCCCACGTGAGGGGCAGAGATACGGCCACAGGCTGGCCGGCCGAACCGGGCGACAAACACTGGCGGCGCCGGCGTGCGCGCGGTGCTGCCGGCCGAGTCATACTTGAGCTGCGACTTGAGATCGCGGATCATCTCCTGTTCCTGCTTGGAGAGCTCGCGGTGCTTGAGCTGCTCCTTCTTGATGGGTGTGTTTCTCCTTCTTGATGTCCTTCTGGTCGCGGCTGACCGCGTCGCCCTCACCGGCCGCCTGCGCCTCAGCCGACTGCGAGCCGCCCTGCGCGCAAGCGGACCCACGCTCGGTCAGGAGACGCCGCCCCTCCCGGCAGCGCGAGCCGTGATGACACCGAACGACAAGGCATGACACCAGGTCCCGCCGCGGGCACGCCACCACCGGCAGGCGACGACGCAGTCCACCCCTGCCCCAGCTCGGGGTCCGGAGCGCGGCTCCCGCCGCTCCGCCGGCGTCGCCCTCACCTGGTCCGCGTCGGGCTCCTCCTTCTTGATGTCGGCCTCGTCCTTGACGCCGGCCTCGTGCGCGTGCTGGGCGTGCTCCTCCTTGACGTCGCGGTCGGACGAGGTTGAGTCCTGGCGCTCCGAAGTGCGCCGGTACTTCTCCTGGTTCAGCTCCTCCACCTCCCGGCGCACCTGCCGGGCGGGCCGACGCCGACACGCGTCAGGCGCGCGTGCCGCCCGCGCCACGCTCGATCTGAACGCCTGACAGCGCTGCCAGCTAAATCCATTCCACACAAGCACTGAACCGTACGGATATCACAGACAACACTGCACTGGGCCCTGGTCTCTCTCAGACCGGCACCCAGACGGTTCGCGGGGTGCACTGATGCAGAGCCATGGCGATCCGCAGCGCCGCGACGTCCTTCAGCGCACTATACTGCGCCCGTTGAGCTCCTGCTCTAACCCACAACTGTCACAGTAGCTGATGTCCCGACCGGTACCCACATCGATCTCACTACACCCAAACAGCACGCACCGATAGCGCTGGTGCCATACTCAGCGCCGCCCAGGAGCCACTCCGCGCGCGCCCCGCTGCCACCGGGAACCCACCTTGAACAGCTCGATGTTGATCTCCTTGTACTTGCGCCGGTAGCGCTGCACCTCGCCCTTCAGCTGCTGGTTGTGGTTCTGCAGGCTGGTGATGAGATGCCGCATCTCCCGGTTGATCGGACCCGTCTGCTCGTTGGCCGCCAGGTTCTGCTCGAACTCGATGCGCAGCATCTCGTATTCCTTGCGCACGCGCGCCAGCTCGTCCTCCTGCTGGATCTCCTTGGTGCGCAGTTTGCGCTGCGAGAGTAGCTCCTCACTCTGAGGAGGGGCGGCGGCCCGGCCGAGTCACACCCACCGCCAGGTCAGCCCGCGCTGCGTGGGCCCCGCCACACGCGCCGCTGAACCGCACGGCAGCAGGCCGGGACGACACGAACAGCGCGTCCGAGCGACCGTCCACGCCCCCGGGTCAGCCGGCAGCGCGATGGCCGCCGCAGGGCGACATCACGCGCGGCACTGGCACTGGCACTGGACCCATCTTGCCCGACCTCAGACCAAATGCACACCGGGTTCTATTGCGCCAGCCTGGCTTCGAACCAATGTATACCTATTCCACCTGAGCGCCGACTTACCCCCACACGCGCCTCACCCCACTCCCGCCTCCCCCGCTGGCTCGACACACGGACTGGCCGCGAACTCACCTCCATCTGCTCGATCTGACGCAGGTGGGCGCTGGTGCACGACTGCTGCTGGTGCTTGGCCTCGTCCAGCTGGATGCGCAGCTGCACCGACTCGTTGTACAGCACCGAGAACTGCGACTGCAGACACTTGTACTCGGGCGTCTCGACGATCACCGACTCGGGCAGCTGGCGCAGCTGGGGACGGATACGGCGCCATCAGCCCGACAGCTGGGCGCCCAGCGACGGCGCCGGCGGCGCCACAGGCCCGCCGTTCGGCCGCGCGATCGTGCGCTGACCGTCGGCCAGGCCCCGCACTGACTGACCGCCGGAAGGGTGGGAGCAGCGCCGCCGACAGGGGCTTCCGACGGGGCCGCGAGGCCGACATGACAGACCGGTCCGCTGGTCTAGCGAGACGACCTCACGCGCAGAGGCGAGGCGGACCGGCGGCGCCACACCTCACCTCGCCTCACCAGCCGAGCCCCAACTGGGCACCGTCACACACACGCACACCCACATGCACATGCACCCCCCCGCCACATACACCCACACCCACACCCACCCACACATCCACCCACACCCACCCACCCACACCCACACCCACCCACCCACCCACCCACCCACATCCACATCCACATCCACATCCACATCCACACCCACACCCACGCACACCCACATCCACACCCACCCACAAACCCACCCACCCACGCACACCCACATCCACACCCACCCACAAACCCACACACCCACGCACCCACCCAATCACCCACCCACACCCACACCCACACCCACACACAGTCACGCGAGGCCGGAGCGAGCGGCCGCTGGACCTACAGCGCCTCGCAGGCGGCAGGCGGCGGGACTTACGTCCATCTTCAGCTTCTCCACCTCCTTCAGCACGTCCTTGTGCTTCCGGTGCAGGTCTTCCAGCTCCTGCAGCCGCTTGGTGGCCAGCTCCCGCTGCTCCTCCAGGTCCTGGTTCAGGTCCTCGATCTAGCGAGCGGCGCATTGTCGGAACAGGGCGACCGCAGCACGCGGCGCAACGAGCGCCGCCCGGGTCCCAAGAGGGGTGTGATTCTACACTAGGACATATAACAGTTGACTAGCCAAGGATACGATGGCGTCGAGCCCAATTTCTCCAACTCGAAAAAGTACAAGGTTGTCCCTCCATACCCATGTAACCCAACTATGTTCAATACCGTGGGAGCTTTGAAGTGGTGACAGCTAAGTTGAGTGACATCCATCTCCACTTCACACCTTGTTTTTTGCCCTTTTTGCAGAGGCCTCGCACAGAGAGCTTTGTGGGGTGTATATATATATATATATATATATATATATATATATATATATATAGGAATATTTTGGCAGAATTCTTTCTTTGATACATGTTTGATTAAAAATAACTGCTGACTCAGCATTAACGAGCTTTTTGATGCATCGTTCTAGTTTCCGGGCCTTTGACTTTGCGTCATCGCTTAGATTAAAGATGGTTCGCACAAAATTACTCATCACATATATTCATCACTCCTTCCATTCTAACGCTTCGAGATCTTATCTCATCTTCGGAGAAGACTAAATTGCACAAGAAATAAGTTTTGAGTTTTAAAGGATGAAAAATTGTGCACTACTGTTGGAAAACATATTTTAGTACGGAGAACATAAATGAAGCACAACTAATTGAAGTAAGACGGATTGCTATTTTCATCTTCAAACATGTAAGAAGCACTCATAATGGGAACATCACAAAGACACAATGGGAACACTATTGTCACAATCACATCAGAAGTGCTCACCGCACACCACCTAGTAGCTCAAGAGTTCCATTTTTGAGTTCCATATATATATATATATATATATATATATATATATATATATATACCCGTCCTGACGCCTTATACAGACATATACAGCCAAGCCCGGCAGCAGGTCTCAGCATTCCAGGACTACAAATATGACGTCATTAGTAACATGCAATGCGGCTTCCCACATCCCCCCCCCCCCCCCCCCCAACGTACCCGACCTGGGTCCGGAGACTGTAATGACAAATCGGGGGCGACAACTCCCCGCCGCCTGGTCTCGTCCACACTGCGCGCACAACACTGTCACACACCACTTGCATGACCCAGGAGAGATACGACCCATTCGCCCAGAAATCCGTGAATGGCCGCAGCATATGCCGCGAACACGCGAGACGTAGCCGCAGGCGAACGGGACCCGCCGGGCCTGCCGCCGCCCGACGTACCATTTTCTGCACGGAGCCGCTGATTTTGACCGACTTCTCCGTCTTTCGGGCGCTGCCGGCGGCCCCCGCCAGCGCCGAGGTCTTGGCGGCCGGGTCCTCGGGTCGCAGCTCCTCCATCTGCTGCTCATAAGACTTCAGCTGAAACGGAGCGGTGCCAGCGTTAGCGGGCGGTCCGGGCCGCGCGCCCGGACGCCGGCGGCGGCGCCCTGGGGTTCGGGCGCGGGTCTGAGCGGGCTGACAGCCGCTCAGACATGTCCCAGTCAGACTCCCGCGAGGTCGACCTGGAGCCCGCCCGCCATCCGGACGGCACGCTTCGGACCATCAATTCAGGAATAGCTGCGGTCGGCCTGTGACAACCAACACGCCGCGAACCACGTGTCGAATCGCGTTTTTTCAGCATGCGAGTGATGACCAACGCCAACATTTCTACACTTCGTGCGTCCACTGCATCATAGTCATAGTGATATACGCACTCCCATGAGCCAACAAAAATGCTGTAAGTATCTGTCTTTTCAACCCGCACAAGCGCCAGCGCTGAGACGGGGTGCGGTGTCGCGGCGGGACGAGACGCCTCGCCTCGCACCCCCGCCCAGCGGCGGCGCCGGCTCACCTTCTCGGAGGCGTCGGCCAGGTGCGCCTCCAGCTTCTCGTTGTAGTTGCGCGTCTTCTCCCACTCGTAGAGCATGTCGTCGTGCCGGTTGCCCAGCTCGTCCTTCTCTGTCTGCAGCGCCGTCAGCCGCTCCTGCAGGTCGGCCGTCTGCCGGGGACGGGCCGGGCCAGATCAAGTCGCGTCAGGTCAGGTCAGGTCAGGTCAGCCGTATGCCGGGGACAGGACGGGTCAAATCGGATCAGGTCAGGTTAGGTCGTAAACGGGTCGGGTCGGGTCAGATCAGGTCAGGTCAGGTTAGAACAGGTCGGTCGTCGGGGCACAATACGTCAGCCACCAGCTGTTAGCATAAGTAAGGCTACATCCGGCGAGCTAATGTCCGCCGGGACAGAACAGTTCATGTGGAGTTATTGAAGCTACAGCGGCGTGGCCATGGCAGGCTAAGTCGGGACAACGGGTCAGCTCCGATATGGCTAGATGCAGGTCGTCGAACGTCACATAAGGTCAGACGCTGGTTCACACACGGAAGTCCTTCAGACAATGTTACAGATGGTACGAGAAGCCACCAAAACCAAGTTAGTTGCGCCATGCGTGCCGCGTGGACATCGAACCAACACGTAGAATGATCAACACCGGCTTAATCATCGAACTGCAAGGCAGCAGCACGTTGTTTGTAAGGTGCGGGTATGACAGAGCACCCTCAACGCGCGATCTGACGTCTCAGGCACGACCATAGATTACTGGAGATTTAGACTGCCCACCGAGGCTACACATTATCGCACCGTAACTGTCATAACCGACGTACACTAACCAAAGTGACTGCTTTATAGATGGAGCCATATGGAGGGGAGCACAGCCTAACACCAGGGGCGACGGGGCACGCTGGGAGCGCGCGCCGTGCGCGCGGCGCAGTGTGGACTGGGACACGAGCATCAGCGGCGCGGCACCCGACAGCACCGCCGCGCCACCCAGCGACGGGTGCCGGCTCCCTGCCACAGCCCTCCTTCGGACGCACCTTCAGAGACATGGTGTGGTGTTTTTCGTGGAGGGCCGTATTCAGCGCATGCAAGCTGGCGTTCTCCTTCTGCAGCGCCACGTTCATCTCCTTGATCTCCTCGTCGACGCTTGGCGGCTCCTCTGAAACAGTGAGACAGCACGGTGAAGCCGTGAAACAGAGCACCCGGGGTCAGCAGCATCACGAGTGCTTGCTAGATTAACCCAAACGCAAGCATGTTGTTAGGAATCTAACCGTGACGTTACTGCACAATGTCGTCGTTTGGGGGATTGAGTAGAAAATATACTCGACACACACACCTATGCGTGGGCAAGTCTTAATGTCCTGACACATGTACATTGTGCCTGCGACTCGCTTGTTCCGTGCTTTGGTTTCAACAGATGCGCATTAATTGACGTTGCTCAGCATACTAACTACCACTATTCACCCCTGTTGAGGTTCACAAACAAATTGAGAATGAATTGCAAAACAAACTTGAAAACTGGAACGGAAAGAGCGAGTGGCTGGCAAGAAAAAACTCGTAGAAATCAGGAGATAGCGTGACGATTTACGTATGAAATAAGACGACCAAATGTGTGTTCCGCTAGACCGAACACCTCTTTAATGGGCATAGCTGGATGGCGGGGTGAATTCATTCCACACATAATCAACTTTCATTGTTTACTGATAAACCTGTTGAGGGTTTAACTTTAACTTAAAGGAAAAGTCAGTGACAACAGGTAAAGGCTATCAGTTAACTGCCATATCAGCGGGCCTCGCTGCACCGTGGAACGAACAGTTCAGCAGACGTCAAGGCAAGGCGCTTTTAAGCCAAGTGTGCAGACTCTTCGTGAGAAAACAGACCAAGATGTGACTAAACTGTCTCACAGGCCACACACCAGCCACACCCACGTTACCCCTCTCCACCAGCCATGGAGCCAGTCAGCCACACATCCACGGCACGAGACTACACCACCCTGCAAGGCAACACGCAGGCAACTCCGCCAGCCAGCGGGCCGTGTCCGGCCAGCTGACTGCAAACAGATCAGCCAGCGAGCGACGCCTGCGACCCAACTACACAGCGACCATGTAGATTCGACGGCCGTGTGACTCCGCCATCCGGGAGACACGCGTCCGTTCGGCCCGGCGGTGTTCAACACGCACCGTTCTCGCCGGCCTCTGCCTTCAGCGCCAGCGTGATCTTCTCGTTGCGCTGTACAACGCGGTCGAAAGCCTGCAGGATCTTGGCCACGGCTCGCTTGGAGACCTGCACCCGGCGCGCCAGCTTCTCGTCCAGCTCCTGCTTGTCCCAGGTGGACAGCTGCGTCAGGAACGACGTGGTCGCCTCGCTCTCGTCTGTGGGCATGCGAGCAGCCGCCGTGAGCGGGGCGTGGCGTGCGACGCCGCCGTGAGCGGGGCAGTGGCGTCTCCCTGGTGCCGAGATAACGGGCGCCGTCTGACCACCTGCTCCCCGTCAGTGGGAGACAGACGCACCAATCAACACGCTTACAAGCTTACATGCTAATATGCTAGTTCAGCGGTCAAAAGCACTTGGACAGCTGGAGGGACGCGGTCACCTGCAGAAGGGGAGTGGGGCGGGGGCACTTGCTCACCAGCCACAAATAACGCAGGAAAGGGGTGCTCAGGATAACCTGCAATCCACGCAGGTATGACAACGTCCACAGCATTCCGTGACAAAGCAATGGCTATCTGCGCAACACAATCTCCGGTCACCCGGACAGGCCGGGACCATCTCCAGTCGCCGCTGTCGCGCACCGACTGACTTTTGCTCTCGAACTCGTCGCTGGTCTCGGCGTCGAAGCGCTGCAGGAGGACGCGCACGTCCTCGTTCAGCTGGTTCCAATAGCGGTTGATGATGTTGAGCACGGCGTCATCCTGGATCTGGCGCTTCTCCAGCTGGTCGATGCGACCCCGCAGCTCCTGGTCGGCGCGGTGGTGCCGCTTCAGCCGCTGTCGACGCACCAGCCTCGGCGTTAGTGCAGCGGTTGTTGACAAGTGCCGACAGACACGGCATCGTGGCGGTGGCCATGACTATACATATACAAGCCCATTGCTTGTACCTCTGCAACACACACAGGGAACAGCAACGGTAGCCCGTTGGGGGGGGGGAGGGGGCGTGTTGCTACAGATGCTTGGCATTTGCCACTAACTGGAGTGGCCTGTGGCCTGCGGAGGCCGTCGCGCTAAAAGCGAAGTGACATCAGAAGTTAGAATGGAATGGAACGTGATGAGCATCACAGCAAATCAAGCTTCTCTCAAAATTCTGTCATTGACCTAAAATGCCACCACTGGATGGTGGGATACAGGCAACAAGAACTGTTTTGCATTGACACTCATCCCATAAATTCATCCAATCAAAAGGTTTGGACCAAATCTTAGAAAAAAGTATACATGGACAAGGGCACAAGGACATCACATAAGGCCATCTCACCTCAGCCAGCTTCTTATTTTGGAACTGAAGTGTTTTCATGTCAATGTCTTCCAGGGTGGATACAGGTCCGATCTTGATCTGTTCAAACTGCACCTTCTTGGGCGGCGGCTCCCCGCCAACGCCCTCGTCCGCTCCTCGTTTGGCCATGTCTAGCTACGTGCTTGTTATTCAAACCTGGAAAATGGCAGGTTAAAGCACCAAATGACTCAAATTATAGCATCTGAGATTCAGGCAACTTTGAGGCTGCATTCTGGTTTGACAAGACAATATGTTGTGGCCACCAACACACACACAGTGAAAAGAATGTGCAGATTTAAAGTGACCTTATTTTGCATTTCATTTAATGCAATACCTTGGAAAAGTGGAGGTGCAAACCAAAACAGAAAATATGCAGTGATAAAATTTTGTAAAAAGTTTGTGCACAACAATGTGTGTGTACCAAACTGAACTTGGCAGCAGTACATTCACTTGAGACTAAAAAACAGGGCTACGGATACATATAACTTTATGAGTAAAATCAAACAAAGTGTTTTACTGCTTAACTTGTCCAAAATTAATACTTCATGCCAATCCACAATCACAGATCTGTGGCAGCATATGCTCGCAGAAGAAAACACAAGCATTAAAACCTAATGTTGCCTAAATAAATCACCTAAATCATGCTGACAGACAAGATTTGTTTATGATTTACAGTAATGGAACAAGGTAATTGCTTCTTGCCAAACCCAATAAAACCATGCCCACTCCTCCATACTATTTATTGAGTTTGTAAACTGGATCAATTTTATTTTTCACCACAGAAAGTTCAGTCTCAACTATTGACATAGCTTTATATTGCACAGGACTTACAAATCCAACTGAAAAAACTTTAAGCTAAAATAGCAGTGCTCCAATGTTCATCTATTGCATTGGGTCATCCAGCATGCCATGTTTGAATGATTGATTATAGCGTAAGTTTTAAAATGCTCTTGCCTAACCCACAGTTTCTAGTGTTTTATTTCAGCAAATAATTCATGACTTTCATAAGTACCACAACATCAGGACAGAAGAGTGCAAGCAAATATGGATCATAAGAACAGATTACATTGCTTTGAGTAATGTGGTACTACACTTCACAACAATCAAGCCTATCAAACATTAGGTTTTCTTATGTACTTAGCCTGGTAGCTGTAATGATCTACAACTACCACAAGTGATAGATAAAACATGATTTGTATGCATCATGCACACTCATGATTTTCCCATGTAAAACTATGTGTTCTACGTCTAGGCCATCAAGGCATTTCACTGCCAAACTCAGAGTTTGTTTGTTGTCACTATGATTGTGACATATTAATGGCCATTGTCTTCTGCAATCTTGCAAACTCTTCATAGTGTTAATACTTAGCAAATGAAGGTTGAATCACATGTTTTGCTCTGTAACCAAGATAGCCAGAATATACCTTAGCAACACTCCTTCCGCATGTGAAATGCAGCTGTATCCTGGTGGTGGCCCAGAAGCACTGCAGTTCATGGGCCAAAACTGGTTGATAATGTTAGTGTGGGAATAGTTGAGCATATGCCTGAAGTTATCAACTTGTGCATGAGTTAATAACCTACTCATTCCATGTGTCAACTGCCCCAAGGCTGCTTTGAATTTAGCTGCATGAGGATACCCAGGAGCACAACTGCAGGGGGGCAGTGGTGTTTCCTTGGAGGTCATTTTTGGCACCAAAGATGGGTGCTTAAAGAAATGTAAAGGACAGAATCCATCACCCCTGAGATGCCACCCAGTGGTGATTTGGTTTTCAAGGGCGCTTCAGCATCAGGGCCATTTTGCGCCCACCACTGAGATGCCCCCCCCCCCTTCAGACAGTTATGGCTGCACCATCAGCAGACTGCAAAAAACATGTTGTTCTGAATAAATTTGGTATAGTAGCAACATGCCCTCAGCAAGTTCAGTGCACCCACACAGCTGATCTGAGAGCCTAAGCTTGATGCAATGTCCCCATTCATTGCAGCACATAGATACCCATTGTTTCAAGGAGTTATGACATCACAGCAGTAATTTTGTGCGTGAAAATACTATGAATGTTAAACCAGTTTGGCTCGGCCTGCACTGAACTCTCAATGCTCTCGGTTTAGTGCAATAATGCCACATGAGCAGCTTGCACTGTATTTTTTTTTTGGCAGAAAAGTAACACCATACCACTGTGACACCCATGTAATGCTTAACACTCATCTAAATAGGGGTAAATTGGGGAAAACCCCAACCCTATGTGATGCCTAAATTTTCATCTTTATGTGATGAAACTGTATACATGGTTCTCCAGAAAGGGTGTAGTTGAAATTCAGAATAAATCTGCATGCCCACATGCACATTTCACTTTACCCTTATGCAATATGTCCCATTTGCAGAGCATGCGAACAGACTCACTCTAAAACACAATTAGAAAACCGGGAAGCTCAATCTTCTGAGTTTAATTATCGGTTGGGTTGTCTTCTTAGTTTCAGCTTCACAATCACGACATTCTGGCGCAATTCAAACTTTGAAGCACAGTTTATATCCATCAACCGTTGTATCTATCGACTCGGATGAGCACAACCAAATGCGAATACTGAGTAACGCAAATCAAAGCACACAACAGGGCAGTCAAGAAGATACTAACACCACCACCTTGAGATCAGAACTTCAAGCATCAATCCGTCAAAATGTGATGATCGTACCTTCCTGGGCGCCGGCAATACACACCGCGGCCGATGACCGCCGGCCTTTTTCCAAGGTTTTCTCCTGTATACGACGCGCACAAGAGAACGCCACGCAATCAAGGTGGGGGTATTCCAATTGCCCTTTAGTAAGCTACTTACCTGGTGAGGTATGGATTATGACGTAATCAATGTGGCGACTATGTATGACGCTTATGGCCCTCCGCTGCAGCCCCGAAGTCTTCAGCCCCGAAAACTTCGACATTAGGACACTTTCTTTCAGCAACATGACGAAAACTGTGCTTGAAAGGACACCTTTCAAATTTTCAGAAGACTTTGTCCACATTTGTATTATTTGGCGGAATACACTTTTGTGACGTCATGTACCACCCAAAGTAACACGGTTTAAAATACTGCTATGGGCTATGGACTGCGGACCTCTGGACCAGCAATGGACCACTCACAGTATGGTGGCTAGAGTACGCTTATGAGTCATCCAAAGTGAAACATTTAAGAATTTCAGAATTGTGGGCAAGCTTTTCAGTGAATTTGCTGGCCATGAACACCACTAGAAGCGCAGGGTAGCGGACAAAGTACGTTAAGCAAAAGGTGGTATGGCAAACAAGCATAGAATAAAGTTTGCAGGCCTAAAATCCATAAATGGCTAAATCGTAATGCATGCAATTGGCGACGTCAAAGATTCGCAGCCCCGCAAGGCGCAGTCAGAGCCTTGGTAAGAGGGGAGGCACTAGATTGACAAAGGGACCCCTGAAGGTGAAAAGTGTCCCGCCAAAATAGAAATCCACGGATATGGCGCACTTGCTTTAAAGGAGGATTGTTTTTCATCTGTATCCAGTTTGACGGGAAAAGAAGCCATTAAGCTACGGGAAGATAAGGGAGGCGAAGGGGTTTTTGACTTTGGTGCAGATTTTCCAAAGGGCCATCTGGATAAAATGGGACAATCTAACCGGACATCCTCAAAGGGGGGGGGGGGGGGCTACTGGCAGTGTCGCATTAAAGAGGGAGGGGCACCGAGGGCATATGCCACCTAATCATATTGTTACATGCGTCATATTCCAGTAAATAAATGTCAACAATGACAAAATCTAGACTAATGGTCTTCTTAGTGTTCAGTAAACGATTTCGCTATCCTCAAACAGGGTCACTTGTTCCAGAAAATAATTTTCTTATGCCTAGAGGTTCATCCTTATCCAGAGCAGGGGGCTTCCGATTCACGAAGGGGGCCTCAAAATCTAGCCAAGAGGCTCATTTTCCGAGAACGGAGCATCCTCATCCGGAATCGGGGCCATCTGCTGCATGAAAGGGGTTCAAAACATGGGATTTCCGGTAAAAAAATTGTGCCCCATAACACAGGAAAAGGCATCCTAGCCTGGAATGGGGCCTCCCGAGCCAACAGAGGGGCCTCTTTAACATCACATCGGACCCACTTATGAACATGAACGACCAATTATCCATTAAGGCGGTCCGATGAATGCGTTTCTTGTTTTGAAAAAAGGTGTCTTCTGAGCCCAATTTATTACTCCCTGGCTCAGTTATGAGCCCTCCTTGATCTGAAACTTACTAATCTGCGGGTCCTTGCAATGCCTCTGGTCTGAGCAAAGGGACCCTAAGATATTGTGAGAGGGGGGGGGGGGGCAGAAACACATTCTTACCCCCGCGCAAGTAGACAGAAGGGCAGGAGAAAACTGGCTGCTGTCCTCCCTCTATGTAGTTTGTTTCACCAGTCCATTCTGCAAAAAGATGGACGCTTGCAGGCAAACATGGATTGGCGGTTTTTCATTTTCGGCCCCATCTGTAACCGCTCTGTTGAACACTTATGAGACTCCATGCCTTTTTCGTGTACGAGGCCCCGTGGCTAGACCACTAGGAGGCACATTATCTTCCCGGCCAAGGACTGGAGGGGTATTCCGTCCCAGCGCCTAGGGCTAAAGGGCCATTTCGTCGCAGCGCGGGGTGCTTACCGGCTGTCATTCTGACAACACAGGGAGATGCGTCAGGGCCTCTGGCCCCGCAATTGTTTCCGGATCGGCACAGGAGCCCTCATTGGTGCAACACGATTTTTCAACGCTGTTAGTGTTCCAAGAATTGACATGGCGACTCCAGTTCAACTCAAGTGACCCTTGGCTGAAATGGGGTAGAGGACCACTATACAGAACTTCATGCCCTGACTGACAAAGGGCCCTTCCGTCATATCATAACGGATCCCTTATGATATGTGATACTGAGAGTCGACTCTCATCCGAAGTTTCCATATCTCCTTCTGCTGTCAGGAGGCCCCGACCCAAGTAAGAAAACACATGGCATTAGCGAATGCGCTTCTATCCCTGTTCAGCAAATGACACGGAGCCAGCTATGCAACATTTGGAATAGTCTTGGCCGGGAAGGATGACATGCCTTCTTGCGCTCTGCGCACACGGCGGAAAAGATTGTGGCGTCTCATAAGTGTTCAACGGCGTGAATCAAAATGAGTTAAAAAATGAAACATTGCAACACATGTTTGCTTTGGAAGTTCTATCCTTTTGCAGAACCCACTGGTGAAACAAACTGCATTAAAAGTCTTAAGCCGACACGCTCGCAAGCTTAGGAGCTACAGTGAGCTACAGCTACCTCACTGGAACAGTGGGTGTCGGGATTACGGTTTCTGTCAAACCGAACGGCGTTGGCCGCTGCAGACAACACTAAGTGTCAGACGCCGGACGCGGAAGAACGACCGGCGTAAAAAACGCCCCCAAAAGTCTGTCAAAACTAATTCGTGCGGTTATAAAACTAAACTGGGGTGTATATTCCTCCGCTACATTTTCAAGAATGTCCTCTGAGCAGCTCAACAGGTACAGTATGACGAAAATAGATATTTACCTGTATGTTTATCGAACCACCACCAGATTTCACCAATATTTCACGACGCTGTAAATGCTGTTCATTTCAAATATCAATCTACAAAGTGCCCAGACGAAATACACAACTGGATCACCCTATAAACGAGCGAGTTGTTGCCCTAAAAATTTCAAGAGCACTACTTACATGCACGCTATCATATTCGTTCACCCATTGTCCCCCGCCCAGTGTTAGTCTCAGGGCCACCCCACGCGTCCTATGGAGACTGCAACGTCGAGCGTGGGATTTTTGTTTCCAGGACTTGCGGAGGCGCATGTTTAAAACTTTGCTAGATAATTTTAGCACTATTCGATACTGATTGAAGGTTAAACATTTCTATACGAACGTGAGGTAACCATGTTCACAGAAGTTTTCCTTACCTCATTTAGCTCCACAATCTACGTTCACATAGTTCTCAATATCTCTGTAGAGCCCGAACAAAATTCCGGCAAAGCTTTTGAGCTCTATTGGAGTTCAGTGAGTTAAAAGGAGTTCAGTGAACCATTTCAATTTCAAACCCGCTTCATTAAGTGTATTGTGTTTTCAAACACAAACAGAATTGCATATTCCAGTAGTTTCTGACTTCTGTTCTTGTTAGAAAAGCTAGAAATGCGTGTAATGCAAAGAAAATCGTGACCCTTCGAAATCAATTGCCCATAGCTGGTTATTTTTAGTTCCGGTGGGGAAGGGCCTTTCGCCAGCAAGGCAATAGCAGGCTCTTTGGTACCCCTGTGCCCCCGTACCATGGTTACGGCCGCTTCCCGAGGAATAAAGCTCTCCCTCACTTTTTTAAGAATTTCGGTCCCATAATTGGCATGGTGCTCCTCGCTAGCACACTTTTTAAACGTTTCTACGGCTATGACCGTGTGTCAAAAGCTGCACTCGATTTCAGTTAGTTTTGTTTTTTGTACCTTCCTTTTCGGTATTCATGACAGCTATCAGATGTTATTATACCAATAATATGGCGTGTGTACCCTCTTGTGTGGTCACCGCTTTGAAAACTTCACCGCAGCTTTGAGCTTTCCACGCCAGAATTTCACGGTGTTACACCAGAATGGCCGGCTTTTCGGGTAATCACAAATGAAGCTAAAGAAAATGGTGAATGCGAAAATGATGACGTCCTATATAATGTCAGATGAAAACTAACTTTTTTAGAAAGTGACTCATTTGAGAATAATCGTTGAGGACGGTGCTGAATGATATGAGAAATGATTAAAAGTGTTTGGTGCGTCAATATATAATATTTAAAGCTGAAACGTGTTATTGCTGCCATTCAGGACATTTTTGACAAGTAATAAAGACAGCCGATTTCACGGCGTTATAAGTCATGAAAAACTCTGCGTGAGATGCTTTACTCGTACTCGCTTCACCAGAACACGTATACGTGCGTTCGGGAATTGTGTGTCTTTTTGGCAGTGCTGAGGACAGCCCCCCACGATTCAAAGAATGTGGGGAATGTGTCCCTACACACCCACGGTGTCGCCGCCCCCGCTCATGGCGCGTCGGACATGAGTTGCGTCTAACCCGGGATATTTCCCCTGACCTCGCTGGTTTGCGGCCGTTGGAAGCGCTCGCGTGAAATCACGTCAGATAGCAGGACGAACCGTGCCGAGCATTACAGCACGTTAAAAAGACTGCTCCAAATTTTCGCAGATACTTGAACTGAAATACCCATCCTGAGGGCCTTTCGGTACTGTTCACCATCCTGCCCTTCTTAAGTCTCAGGCCCATCTAGTTTCCGAGCAACATGCCCACGAAAATTTGGAAAGGTATATCGAAGAGAACATTTCAAAGTCACCTTAGCCATCACGACGCCATAATAACCTCATTCAAATTATGTCATTCCATAAGCCATGCAACGATCGAGGCCAAAAATATTATTGTAAAAATATTATTACATAATTGTCGATGCCTTCATATCTGGTGTCCGAGAGGGCGATTTCCAGATATGACGGGTACGATGACGTAACCAAACCATGAAGTATTGAGGAGCATAGTTAACAGAGTATTGCGCTGACTAGAGCAGTCTTTTCCACTTAACAAGCTCATCAATAGTTTTACGCTAGTTTGTTCCATGTTATCTAATGCTGCTTTAATATATTTAAACGTGAAGCATTCCCTTTAAGCTTTCGCCATAAAAATCTGCCGTTAATCCGAATTTTAAAAAAAATGAGTTGGTGGGGTTAGGGCTGACGCAGCAAGCACTGTAAAGCATGTGCGCTGATCCCAGAAACCAATCCAATCAAACTGTTCCAACTAAAGCTTCAAAGTCAATTTTCGTCGGGGATAACGTTCGTTTGGCAAAGTACGCACGCAATAGGTCGAACGCAGACGTAAGACGCGACTTGGAATGTAGATCTCGGTTCTTCTTGCCGGGTCGCAAATGACTTCTCACTGCGGTTAACTCCCGCCAGCCGGGTTGGGGCAGGGTGTCGTGGAGGACAGTGACGAGTGCAGACCAGGTTAAACATGGCATCCAGAAGCGGAGGGGCGTGGGTGGCAGGCTTAGTGACTTACCTTTTGGATGGGTTGGATCCTTCATCGAACGAATGAAGTCCCAAAGAACCCAACACAACATTATGACCTGAATGGGTAGTGATCCAGCGCGGTTTGGTGGCGGCGTTCTGTTATAATAATAACAACAGTGCCTGCAGGCTTGCTCCACTAAGCGATGGAGATGATTCCTTGAGATCGCAAATAAAGACCTTTCGCGTTCTACGGACGATTTGTGTTTGCGATATTTCTACATGCGTTTAGCACCATTCCTAGAATTTCCTGGCCGATCATACCTCAGAACCGCCCGCGTGCCTTGAGGGTGTGGGTGCGTGCCTCGAGGGTGGAGCCGGGTGTGGTGCGCTAACTAACTGGGACGTGTGTGGGTCATGAGGAACATTTTTCATCTGTAAATCAGTTTGTCGTAAAGCAACATGGGGTGAATCGTTGGCACCCTGACGAAAGTCGGCGATGAGTGCTCGTTCCCCCCCCCCCCTCCCTCTGCATATGCGTTTGGGTGCTGGGATGTCGGGCTGTGAATACCTGAAAGACAGAACTCTATTCGATATCTTTCAAGAAGCAATCGTAAATCCATGGGAGATCGTTAACACGCGTTCGGGTGGCCGGCTAGAAACCCTTCTCTCGGGTGGGGGTCAATTTGACCCCCTAAGA
Source organism: Pollicipes pollicipes (assembly GCF_011947565.3). NCBI lineage: Eukaryota > Metazoa > Arthropoda > Thecostraca > Pollicipedomorpha > Pollicipedidae > Pollicipes > Pollicipes pollicipes. Next base: position 24,901,448 of record NW_023597054.1, read on the forward strand.
TCTCGAGACCTAAGAAGGCTAGAGACACCAAATTTACAGGGTGTATTGACCTGTACGTGAACTCACTTATGTCAAGCTTTCAAGTTCCTAGGTCATGACCTTCGGGTAAAAAAGGTCAAACAAGGTCAAGTTCCTGGTTGGTCTCCAAAATGCCCCAGAACCTAGATAGCCGTTTCTATGCAAAAGGTCACATGCTCATTCAAGGTCAGTGACCTTGAGTAATATTTTGAAGGTCAAGGTGATTGCCTTGAGTTTTGCATTTGACTAAGCGACCAATGTTACGCTAGGCAGTATGCTGCTACAACAAAATGTTGACCTAGGCCATTTTAGGTCAATGACCTATTCTGACTTAAAGAATTTCATGTAAGATGTATAATGCGGTTCCTGCTACCAATAAATTCAATACGAGTACCAGAAACTATCCCATAAAGCAAGCCCCAGGGTAACAAAACCGATTGGTTTTGACATTGGTGTGACCTTCACACCTCACCTTAGGTCAGTGTAACTTGCTCATTCCACTGTGTGTTGCCTAAGAAAGCATCTCAGGTATGTATGGCTTCGTCTAACATTCCGTTGTTGGATCAGATTAAAGTATTCTCTAGAAATTGCCTCCGCTGAAACCATGGCCTGATTTTGACCTGCCATAGGTCAGAGACCTTATAATGTACATCTAAATTTGTTATGCCAAACGATTTGCTATTCAAATATCTACAGCATGCAAAATTTGGCGCGCCTCTGCCGCGCCGTTCGGAAACTATACTGGAAAAACTTTGGGGGATCAATTTGAACCCATCCGAGCGCGTGTTAATTGGAACCCGAGACAGATGCTAGCATGGCGCTCACCGATATCGTGCCCCACAGGCGTACCTCACAGCTGATGTACACACCAGAGTAGGCAAATACATGATCTGAAAGCATCACGTCAGGCAACGAGCGCGGACGTCGATGACAGCGCCCCTGGCGGCGTATTTCGTCCCTGTCTTTGTGTGTGAAAGGTATTCAGTTACTTCTTTGAGTTAAAAGCAGTGCTGAAACTGTGGCACCATGTTTCACAAAAAAACTTGAAGAATCGAGTAGAATCAGCAGGGGATTTGAAATTCACTAATGCTATTTGTTTTGATAAAGGCACGCGGCCGAAACATCAATCCATCTATCTCTCTACTGTTCTGGTAATCTCACGAGAAATAGGGCTATTGATATTGTTTCATCTATATGCATAATGTTCTCCGCAAATGTACTTAACAAGTCATGTAAAAAGGACTGGTTGTATCAAATGACACATTTCATGGCAACATAAATTTCTTCTTTTTCTCGTGAAGGGCCATGTAGCAGGTCAAGTTTACCAGCCGGCCCCAATCTTGAACGCAGAGGAAAAACGCTGATGTGGTGACCCTCCCAGCTAGCTCACCCGGGCGGTAGACAAGCACAGCTAGAGCTTTCAAAGGGGCTCACCGCAAGTGAGGTGAAGAGCAAAATAGGCCGCAGAGCTTTCTGGGCACGACAGGTCGAATTTCATCCTGTATCCACGGGACCCAAACACAGAATAAAAACAATAAGTTAGAACACCTCAGTGCCCACAAGTGTAGAGAACACAGTTTTGTATAGCCAAGTATAACGGCGGATCGGCCGCGAATTTGCACATCACAGTCATGCATTGATTGGTCGCGGTGCCCTACCATCACGGAACCAAGCCACGGGTGCCATGGCAAAAAATCTCAGATTCTCCATTTTGGTACTGCGTTGAAAGTATTGTTGGCATATGCTGCGTCATATTCTGGGATCTTGAGATGGGAAAGACAAATTGTAAACGTACATGAATGTGCAACCTCAGTAACAGCCTCCAAAATTAACATGTATTCATAAGTACTGCTGTATACCACGAATGGTTGCATTTAATGGGTTAGCCATCTTGACGATCAAAATGGCGCGGCGGAACAAATCCCCGTATGTGAACATCAACGATATGTGCACATGACACAAGGGAGCTTGGAGTGAAGAATGTCTAAGCAGCAAACGGATGTAAGTAAGAATATAACTTGCAATCTCAACAGCTGCCCAGATCCAGTACGGGGTCGTGGATGTGTAAATGCATGATATGCAAGAATGCCAATGTACACCTCATATGCATGTTCACAAAGTTCTAGCTCATGAATGCAAACGGTCGGAAATTGCAATTGTTGCATTTGCTGTGCGTAGTGTTGTCGCAAAATTCATTGAAATTCAGAACATTTGGCATCTGGAAAACATTGTAACATATGTAGATCAAACACATCATATCATCTGTTAAGCTTGTCCGTTTGTTTGCTTTACCTGATACTTTTGCCAGCGTTGCTGCAATTTCATCTCTAAATTCTGGCACATTTTGGTTCAGTTATGAGGGAAGCACCACATAATGATGCGCTTCTTTTGCGATACTTTATGGCATCGCACCGAAAAATTGCAAAAGTGGCAACATTTTGAATGTCATTGACGTATTGGGTGAATGTGAAAAGGTGAAATTGGGTGAAATTGGGTAACATGATCCTAGACATTATGGCGTGATGTGCCGAAGTCTTAGGGTAATATATACCGAGTAGAACGAAGTTAGGTACAAAAAACTGCAGTCTTCGAATAAAAATAAATCTGATATGCGACGTACTTTAAAGATTTCTAGTTAAACTAAAGATTTGAAATCCGCTGACTGAAGGCAGCGGGGCCCAGGTGCCACAACAATGAATGCATTTTAAATTTGGATGATGGTAGAGCCCAGGCTATTTGCAAAACGCTCTCAAGGAGCTGAACACTAAATTTCACTGACATGTATTGGCTGATAGCTAACAGATTAACATCGTCTATATGAGACAGATGGAAAACCTCTGAAACACTCCGGCTTTGAACACACAACCCTTTGACTATGGTTCCAGGACGTTGTCGATTGCGCTACGGATACCACGTAAGTAGTGGTGAAAGCCGGAAAATTCACTGCGCACCGTACACGAAAACCTTAACCCGGTACGCCGTGAGAAATTGGCGCCTGTAGACAACAAAAGGTCGATGAATCGGCTCGGGGCAATCAGACAATACTCGTTTCGTGCCGGGTTGGTTGAAATGGGCCTGCGAGAATTCTATTCACAGCTCTGTGAAAAGCAGGCCTTTAACACGCGAACACTATGGACTTTTACTTTATGGACAAGTAGGAAAACTACGCCGTACAGCGGTTCGTGCAACCAATAAACTGAGGTGGGGGCTGCCTTAGTATGGCCAACTCGCACTAAGGTATGCTTATTAAGAGAAATAACTGATCCTGTCCCGTGGCCTCCGTCAGCCTATGCATTGCCTCATTTCATTCACTTCGAATACGAAATATCACGGTTGACATTCACCCTAAGGTAACTTGAGATTTTCTGTTACATTTCCGCTGCCAGCAGACATGTGCCTGGCTGCCAATGCTATGCTTCTGGCTTCCACTTCCCCTAACGAAAGCGAAGCTCCGTTTCCCTCGTTTCAGCTGATTCGGTCATAAACATGAACGACTAGTTCCTAAATCATATTAATCGTTCGCAAACACCTGGTCTTGGCTGCTGGTTCTCTTTGCTTCATTGCCCAACTCAACATACAGGTTACTGGTTCTCAGTAGTTCACAAATACGGGCCCTAATTCTTTGCACCCACTGGTTCATTCACAAAGATCAGAGCCTGGCTCCTGGTCCCTCGCAAACACCAGACCCACGTTCCTGATTTTCATTAATTCACTCACAGACCGTCTTATTCCGATTCGCGTTTTTCACTGACTCATTGTAAACACCAAATCGGGTTACGAGTTGATTTCAATCCGCTATTGAAGCATATTTATATAATATCTATGTGTGCGAAGTGCATCACATAAATCATCGAGTGAATAACTACGCACTGGTTTCTAACAACAGTTTACGGTGATATCTGGGGTCACTGGAGTTTATTCCGAACCTTGGTTATTTGTTGGCGCTTTTTATCATCAAGATAATGCCAATGTTTTGCCAATTATTACTACGTACATGCCCAATATCTACGTCATGCCACCTCCCTTATATGATAGGGCAGTCTGCAAGTACTGACATATTTTTCCACAGATAACAGGTTGGTTGTGGTAAAAGGTGGACTGTAATATGCGCCGGAATTTTTAAGCACTGGGTAGTCACATCAAGGTTATCTAACGGCTTCATCAACAGTGGCAAGCTGGCACGATGGCGACCGGCGGTGTTTGACTATCAGTTCAAATGCACGAACTTTGAATTCAATGGCAAATGCAATGGCAAAAACATGAACAACCGCAATGGTGGTAATCACAGACGCTACACCTGTCCAATTATTGCAGTAAAAGATGCAGCAGATGCGTCTTTTGGCGGTCCAGCACGCGCAACAGCCGAACCTGCCGTACGCAATTGGTTGTCATGGCAACCTTGTGATGCGTTCCCTGCTTGAATGCGTCGGCATTACCTCGGGCGTGTCACGTCAGCCGACAGTCACGCCGAATGCATACTTACTAATTAGTAAAATTGTATTGTCTGGAGCAGTCTTTTGCACTTGAAAGTATACCAATTGGCATAAGTGAGCTTGTTTCGTCATATCTGATGTTTGACTTAATATCCTCCAATGTCGAACGCTCCCATTGATGTTTCAGCGCCTGCCAGGCAGTCACGACCCGCGGAATTGTCGGCTGGGCCAGCCGTTCTCACCGGCCGTAAATCGCCGTGCAGTGTTTCCACCAAAAATCGTTACCCGTAAACCACAAATTTCATAGACACTTTTTGGTGTCAAAATACTGCAATGCATGTCCCAAAGTGAAGCTGACACTTTTTTGAATTTAGAAAACTTACACACATCTCACACTCAAGTTTGAAAGCCCACAACCACCCTGCAAGGCAGGCATCCCCAAAAAGTCCTCATGGACCCGATGACCTTATGTTGGCCAAGTTTCCGTTGTGGCTAGTACCAAGAGATTCTACAATAAGTCTAGGCACACATAACTGGCTTATTATAAGGTATGGGTGGCCACAAGAATCCAAATTTACAAAATAATGCCTGCTCTGTTTTCTTACAAACTTGCGCTAAGAGAAACTGCTGAAGTTTATTCATTTTAAGACCTGGAGTTATGACTCATTTTGGATAGACTGCTAAAGACCAAACACCTACAAACCCCATGGTGTTTAGTATAAATACTCTGCCCAGGGCAAACCCTCTTGGTCCTTCAGAAGGCTTCTCAATAGGAACGAACAACATATACATGGAAAGACAAGAAATTGAAACAACTCCAACCAGTATTAGAATGCAGAGGCCAAGGCTGAATGTACATATGCCTGGGTCCAATAATGACTACAGTTCTAAACATGCAACAGGTAACACATGTTTCAGGGAAAATTGAAAACGCGGCAGTTCACAAACTACCCAGGTAATTTCCAAACCACCTGATAAACCATGCAAAGCATCCTACATATTCGTCTTTGGGTTCCTTTTCATGTCTTTATAATTTTGAGTCTGATACCAATAAATGCTGAATGTACTTTTTAAGAACAGTTTTGTTATTTGACATGCCGATATTGCAATTTGCAGTGTTGAAACAAAACAACGACAGGGCATATGAATGACTGACTAAATGGCTCACATTTTGCGTTTACATATCAAAATGGGTTCCATCATTCGGCTTCTGTTTCATTTTGTCTACGGCTACAGCCTTCCATGTTGTAAAAAATCGGCAAACATAAATTCACTTTGACGCCACTCACACTTGATCTGTCATGATCTCACAGCTGTTCTCGGCGCAAAGACGCATGATTTATCAATAGACAGTCACTTAAAATTTCGTAGCGATATCTCACAGGGTTCGTACATTGTTACGAACGTTGGTCGGGGGTAAATCTGACCCCCGTCAATGTCGGGTTAAAGCATGGGAAACCCCAGATAAAGATTATCCAGTGCCTTCAACAGTGGCAAGCTAGTCCAATCGTGGACTGGTGGCATTCAACTGTCAAGCCAATGACAAAGCATAAACAGCGACAATAGCAGCCATCAGAGATTTCAAACCCGCCAAATCATAACTACAGCAGGTGCATCAGATGGGCCATCTGGCGGATCAGATGTGCAACACCTGAGCCTGTCGTGCGTGATTAATCGTCCGGTGATTTTGTCTTCGGTGATGCGTCCCATTTCAAGTACAGATATATGGGCGACCTTGCGCTCTTGCAGATCCGCTGGCTCGCCCATGCGGACGCGGTTCTTGAGACCGCTTCCAGCATGAAGTCCAGGGGCGACAGGCCGGGCGAGTGAGAAACCACAGCACGCCAGGCTTAGGCAAATGTGCGATACAGGAGATTCTCTTCCAGGCAATCCATACGCGCACGTACGGGCGAGTGTCGCCCCGTCCTGCTGGAGTCCGTCCCTGTGCCCTTCTATCCCGTGAAGCCGTTCCAGGGCAGCCCAGTAAGATCGCAGAGAGGTAGTGATGTAGCGCTCGCGAATTGTAGAGAATTATGACGGGGATGGCCATGAGCTTTTTTAACACGCGCCAAGGTGGCCGGTTGAATACTCATTGCTCGGGTGGGAGTGTAAATTTGGCCTCAGAGATCTAAAAACTGAGAAGGCTAGAGACGCCTAATTCACGGGGCAGGTTGGCTTTTATGTGAACTGACTTGTGTTAAAACTTGAGGCTTTTGGACCATTACTTCTGGATTCAATAATGTAAAACAAGATCATATTTTGTGCCCTTAGTTGCATTTAGAAGGCTTACGTGACCAAACCTGCGGGAATGCTCCTTCTATGCCATCATGCCAAGGAATGCTACCATTATGGTTCTCATGCCAGAGACCAAAAGCGAACGCCTGGAGCGACTCGAACCTGGCCCATCTCTCCCTCCCCCCACCCCCACTGGTGGGTGAATCGAAAGGCAGGCGCTTCAAGTCAAGTGGGCTATCGGTACGGCTAAAATGTATTTTGGGAGGGGCGGCTGAACGTACAGCTTGACGGTATGTCTTGCACTTGGATGTACCTGTACATGTCTGTCAAGAAGGTACAGAAATTTCAGTTCCCTTATGTATGGGTGCATCATGGTAGTGTACATGATACATTTTCGATAGTGTGCTGCCTGTAGGAGCAAAACCCCACCATCCCGCATCATACAGTCCCTTTGCCCTTCAGGCCACATTCAATCAGCGAAAAACGACACATGTTTTCGTTGACGACAGGTCGATTTACAACGACATTTGTATGATGACATCCCACGCTGGGTTTTTCACAAAGATGCCGCTTCACATCGGTTTGAAATGGAAAATCATCCTCGACAGCAAAACAAGGTGGAGATAAACTAAATACTCCTCTACAGTTTGTTTTTGTCGCCAGGGACGCAAATTAAAATGGCCGAAAACCAGAGCAGGCCTAAGGTTATGGTTATGGCAGGTTATGTCAACTTCAAACTAAGAGGGATAGAGCTTCGCGGAAAAAGCAACGCATCGGCTCAACGTGATCTCGCAAATGGTGGCAAGTTTTATGCTGCGAGGTCAAAAGTTGATCCTGCCACATGACAACTTGTGCTGAAAATCGACGTATTAAGCCCTACATGCTCCCCTGTACATATCTGGCGCTATAGCGTCATGAAACTTAAATAGACGCGTTCATTGTTCAATTATGAGCACAATTAGATATTGATTAAAGCGTTTTGAGTATATGTTTTATGATATAAGGTGCCGTGAAAGGGCATGCTTCAAGTTTATTTGGGTTTTGAACTGAAGTAGTCATTTCCAAGGTCATGCCATACAGTTCATAGCTTTTTCTTCGCATAACTCCAAATTATTTTGTCACTGAGCAGGCGCATGCAAACTTGCGCAGAATATTTCGCGCTATCCTGCAATTACCTGGATAAATATGACGTCATGTAAACAACATGAGAATTCTGTCTCGTCAATGACCCCAATTGTGTTCAAGGCCAAAAATAAATGCAAACCTAGACGTATTTGTGACAGGGGTACATCAACAGACAGTGGTGGGATTTGAACCAGCATTCTTAAGCATTTAATGCAAGTTTTGCACACGGTCAGCGTTTTGTGATACATGAGACAGGTACTGGGGCAGTACTACTAGTCATGACGGAAATTAGGCTGCAACTTGAATAGCTTCTGAACACTGCCGTGACCAAGAATGCAAATGGAAGCAAACAAACATAGCAACGCAGACAAAAATGCCAGACAAACCACCCGTCGCAGATACATCAGTCCAGTTTCTAAACTTCCCACTCGCGAAGATTTGCGGACTTTCTGGTGGTCTATTTTAGGGCCACCCAGACATCTATGACGCCATAATAACGCCGTTCAAATCCCGTGATTTCATTGTCATAAGTCGACCAAGGCCAGGCAAAACAAAAGAGGAACAAATTACACCCATCACTTAACTTTCATGAACCAAACAAGCAACCGTTTTAGCACTTCAGTGCTACACATTTCACAAGCATGAAAGCATCGGATACGGGTGCTGTACAACGGAGGCGGGACTGGAAGGGCCGACCTACCTAGGGTGGTTGTGAGGGAGCCAGACCAGCAGAGAACGGGTGGCTTTCGTATGGAAAGCTGAGTTGGCAACATCCAGGTGAGTGGTCCTGACGGAAACTGGGTGGGCAGGGAGCAAATGCGTGGTTCTGCAGGGAGCTCGGCTGGTGGGGAGCTAACGGGCGTTGTGAGACAGCTGGGATGGCGGGGAGCGGATGGGTGTTTCTCGAGGGAGTGGGGCTGGCCAGGAATGGGATGTGTGAATAGCAGCCAATTGCTGGCTGCGCTGGTAAAAGATGGCTTTTTGCGGGCTAGTCACCCGTCCCGGAAACTTTACTTCTTGCAGCTAGAACGACGAAATCCATCAGACCATTCACGCGCCTGGGCTATCCAGTAGTTCACCCCAGCATCTGCGAAAGACATAACGTATGTTGACTATGATCACAACTGAATGAATAGGGGGGCCGACAGTGGGGTGAATAAGCTGGACACGCCCGACCAAGCTGAAATAGGGGATTCCATTCCATTTCACACAATGCACGCCGTTCCTCCCAAGGTGAAAAGCAGGCGACACCAAATATCGCAGCCCATTCCCTCGTTTAAGCTATCACCGTGCAGTGAAGACAGGTGCAGAATCGTGTCCGACATACAACCAATGATGGCGTTTCACCATACCTGATAGTGACACTCATACTCTGAGTCGACATAGTACTCAGTATTGAAACGTGTCTCCGAACAGCAGAGGAAAGATGAAAAGTGGGATAGGTATGACAATCCTGACATCGGAACCCTGGAAATTCAGAATTGAAATGAAACTCGACCCCGAAAAGTGTATTTTTCCGACCCAGTGGCATATGATTGAACAAGTTGTTTCTGTTCGCAGTGAACTTCTGCAACTTTTTGGGCCTAACCCAGTTGTGGGAGAAAAGTATATATGCACTGATACCTTCGTTCTAACGTCATGACATCACGACATACTCGCTGAGCACGAACAAAAGTAGCAAGATTTCGGACAAAAACGATTTTTTGATGTTTTTAATATTTTTTTTAAAAACTTTGTACAATTTAGAACGTGCAATTGATATATATATATATATATATATATATATATATATAAATACATTAGGAATTATAATTTTGAACATAATCTATAATCTGTGGCTGATCAGTAGATCTATGGCTGCAAAATTTGCATGGTTGCAGACACATGCTTGTATCTATGTATATATATATATATATATATATATATATATATATATATATATATATATATATCTCTCTCTCTCTCTCTCTCTCTCTCTCTCTCTCTCTCTCTCTCCCCTCTCTCTCTCTCTCTGTCTTTCATTTGGTTGCTTATTTCGGATGTTTTTCTAGGCTCTTTAGAATCCTGCTACCATGTTTTCAGAAGCACAATGCAGATTTATGCCAGCCTTGTCCTTACTAATGTGTTATTAGCTTTATGGACATTAATTCCTGCAAACTGATTTGACTGTTCCCAGGTTCATTGAACCACTGGAGCGTGAACAGCACCGTAATATCTATTTGGCTAATCAAGTTCATCGACCTCAGGTGAAGTAGATGACTTGGTATTAGTTGAAGATAAGTAAACAATTAGTGAATAGCATGCATAGTTCGCTAATTACCTCCACTTGCAATTAACCAATATAATTATACCTTGTGCTCAATCATCTAATTAGCTAAAATTTAATATAACTACCAGCATGATGAACTTGAAGTTATTGAATGCAAGACTAATGCCCAGCCTTTATAACAGCCTATTCAACGCCAAAAAACTATTTTGAATCACTATGCACGATTTTACAAGCGAACTGGTAACATTGTGAAAAGAGATTTCCCAATCCAGAGCGCAAAAAACGCATCCAATACCCCAGAAAATGTCAGAACTCTTTTACATCCAAGGCGTTCGCACACCCTTTGTTTTTTACCTGGAATGGGTGTGCTGGCTTTTCGAACTACGGCCTGGCCAAATTCTGCGCTGCCATCAATCATTTTTGTATGACAAGCGTTCGATGATTTCTTCCATGAAATGGCCCGTACATTGTATCTTGCCTCTCATTGTGCATTGGCTGTGAGCTTATATTGGTGTTAACCGTGTGACAACCCCCCAGCATTCAGATTTCGTGTGTATGTTCTCCAATTTTTGCCACTGTGCATCTGCTACGCCTGAAGTGTTTAGCCTACATGCATATCTTAACAAATCTAATTAACATCTGGGATTTGCCTTGTGACTCCACTCAAATGAACGTCTAATATCATGCATGGTATACCAAGACTTTCAGCTGCCGCATCAACGTTTTAAAATAATGCCAGTTCGCGTGCTTCGGCCACCAGATTGAGGTGCCGTCTACTAAAATGTAGCATTTCACACACAAAGGTGCAATTCACCTGACTTTCAGTCCTTCCGCAGGTGCTCTCGCAGTGGAAACCAAAAAAGAGCATCTCACTCCACTGTCATCATCACCACTAATCACCGCATCATCACGTCACTACCTCACCACCAAGCATTCATCCCTCACAAAACTGCATCGTGCGCAGGGAAATACGCGCTTTGTGTTTGGTGCTGTTTGTCGCATCTGCGCAGAATTCTTCCTAGCATAGCAGAGGGAAAAGTGGCGTTTGAGTGGGATGCTTGTCGTACAAAATAGTGCAAAAATTTATAAAATAAACAGTATTCCCGGCGTCCCAGCGATGAACACGACTAAGCCAGCCCTGACCGCCATCCTCCCCCTCAAAGTGCTAAGAGCTGGGCGCCCTACGATCGCACCTCTGGGAAGGGTTGGATTTGGTCAACTGGCTAGCTCAATGTTTCGTGTCCAAAAACTTATTTTGCTTTTGTGTGTGAGGCAAAAAACATTTCCTCTTTTTAAATGTCTTCAAACCACAGCCAGGTTTATTCCAAATCTCAACAGCAAACACGATTTGCCAAGCTTATTTTCTCAAATTCTCCAAGGTCTCACAGGCATCTGAAACTTTCCTTTTCTTGTGACTTACTGCGACAGAGGTTGCCTGCGAGGGCTGTCTGTGTACTAGAGGGTTGCTTGTGCAGCAATGCTACACGCTGTTGCATGCCGCTAACCGGCAAAGCTAGCGATCATTGAAAAGTGTTGATCTGATACCACAACATTCTGACTTAATTAAATGCAGCGTTCTCCGTTTCCAAATTTTTCCTCGGGTAGCCCAAAGCGTTACACTTACAACATTTTTACGTGAGTTTAGCAAGAAGTGTAAATAAATTTAATTCCGGCTATCTTTTTTAAATACAAACAGATACTGAGTGCGATCTTCTAGTTCTACTGTCCACATGTCACGACAAACGCATAGCTCTTTCTCTAATTGACAAGTGCAGTATAAGAATCGTGAGGATGTGCTTCATCAGAATCAACCTGATGGAAATAAACTGCTTATTTGACACAACTCACAGCATTTCATTACTGACGAACAAAAACCACGCCATCATCTGACGAGCAGATGACACGCAGCGTTCAGGCACATTTTTTGTGCAAAGAAGTCCGTTTCTTGACATCAGCGGGAAAATCCTTCACGCTCCGGTCTTCATGCCACAGCACTCGATGTTGCAACCTTTCTTATGCTGATGATTATGCACATCGCTTGAATCCGCGGCTCCCATATGCATAGATGTTTGGCTTGAAATTTCTTAACCAGCACCTCCTGTTATATTAACAGTCAAAATGTTAGCATAAGCGTACTGAAATCACCACGACGGCAATATTCTTTTAAATATCCCCACCGCACGTGTAAAACCGGGCCATCCCAACCGCCTTGTAACACACGTTATAAATGACGTTAACCGACAGAGCCAGCCTTGTTCGTTGCAGACAACGCTCACATTGCAACTACCTGGGTTCCCATCAACATTGGTGTTAACAACACTAGCTCCATTTATGGTAATTTGACTGTTATTGGGAAACGCACCGACGGCCACTAGTGATGTATCTAATGCGCTTGTCGACGTTGCTACAGCCGTGATTCCTGCGGTCGGTGTAGTTTCCGTCGGTGTTGCGGCTAAACCTGACACGGAACCTCCCCTCGTGCTGGCTGTCGTTGATTCCCCACGTGTAGGCGCCGTGGCTGTCGTGCTCGCAATCGCTGATGTAGCTCTTGGAGGTGTTGTCGTGCTTGTTGCCACTGCCGCACTGCCTGGCGGCGATGTTGAAACACCCTCTGTTGGCGATGTTGAACTCGTCATCGTTTCTTCGGTTGGATTTGCCGTGGAGTTTGCAGTAGTGCTAGTTGTCATTGTTCCTGCTGTACTTGTAGGTTGAGGTGGAGTGTTAGTTGATGTTGTCGTTGGTGTCACCGTCGTCGCTGAGTATGTACTTGCTGTAGAACTTCCTGTCCTGCTAGCTGTTGTTGTTTCTGGTGTACCTGTCGTTGCTGTGGCGGCACTAACTGTCGTTAATTCTGTAGATTCCGAGGTTGCCATTGGCGTATTTGGTGGCGATGCTGTCGTACGTCCTGGCGTCGCTGTCGTGCTTGATGTCGAACCTGCTGGCGTTTCTGATGTGCCTGTCGTTGCTGTTCCGGCAGGCGGCGCCAGTGTAGTGCTCTCTGATATTAGTGTCGAAGTCATTGTCACTTCTTCAGTTGTACTTGCTGCAGATCTTTCTGTCATACCAGTGGTGCTTGTTCCTGCCGTAGTTACAGCTGTAGTGGTTGTTCCAACTGTCGTTGATATGGAAGACACGGAAGGTGTGCCTGGCGTACTTTCCGCCGTTGCTGTTGCTGTAGTTACTGCAAAACCCTCTGTCGTTTCGGTTGCCGCTGTAGTTACACCTGTTGTTGACATTGTCGTGCTTGTTGCTTGTGTGGTGCTGGCAGATGGCGGTGCTGTAGTACTCTCTGGCGGTACGGGAGGATTCATCGTCGTTCCTGCGGTTGTGCTTGATGTAGAACTTTCAGTCGGGCTAGCTGACGCTATTCCAGTTGAACTTGTGGGTGCAGGTGGAGTATTAGTTGTTGCTGTTGGTGTCAATGTCGTTCCTAGGACTGTACTTGCCGGAGAACTTTCTATCATGCTAGCTGTCGTTGTTTCTGCACTAGTAGGCGCTGTGGTTGTTCTTTCTGTCGTGCTAGCAGTCGATGCTGTTGTGGTTCTTGGGGGCGTCGTTGTGCTTGCTGTCATGGTCGCGCTACCTGGTGGCGACGTTGAAACACTCACTGTTGTCGATGTTGAACTCATCGTCCTTTCTTCGGTTGGATCTGCCGTGGGGTTTGCAGTAGTGCTAGTTGCCATTGTTCCTGCTGTACTTGTAGGTTGAGGTGGCAGCGTTAGTTGGTGTTGTTGGTATCATCGTCGTTGCTGAGTATGTGCTTACTGTAGAACTTCCTGTCCTGCTAGCTGTCGTTGTTTCTGGTGTACTTGTCGCTGCTGTGGCTGCACTAACTGTCGTTAATTCTGTAGATTCCGAGGTTGCCATTGGCGTGCTTGGTGGCGTTGCTGTCGTACGCACTGGCGTCGCTGTTGTACTTGATGTAGAACCTGCTGGCGTTTCCGATGTGTCTGTCGTTGCACTAGTTGGTGACGTTGTCATGCTTGCTGTCGTTGCTGTTCCGGCAGACGGCGCCGGTGTAGTGCCCTCTGTTGTTGGTGTCGACGTCATCGTCATTTCTTCGGTTGTACTTGCTGCAGAACTTTCTGTCATACCAGCAGTGGTTGTTCCTGTCGTAGCTACAGCTGTAGTGGTTGTGCCAACTGTCGTTGATATGGAAGACACGGAGGGTGTGCCTGGCGTAATTCCTGCTGTCGCTGTTGTTGTAGTTACTGAAAAACCCTCTGTCGTTTCGGTTGCCGCTGTAGTTACACCTGTTGGTGACATTGTTGTGCTTGTTGCTTGTGTGGTGCTGGCAGATGGCGGTGTTGTAGTACTCTCTGGCGGTACGGGAGGACTCATCGTCGTTCCTGTGGTTGTGATTGAAGTAGAACTTTCAGTCGGGCCAGCTGTCGCTATTCCAGTTGAACTTGTGGGTGCAGGTGGAGTATTAGTTGTTGCTGTTGGTGTCAATGTCGTTCCTAGGACTGTACTTGCCGGAGAACTTTCTATCATGCTAGCTGTCGTTGTTTCTGCACTAGTAGGCGCTGTGGTTGTTCTTTCTGTCGTGCTAGCAGTCGATGCTGTTGTGGTTCTTGGGGGCGTCGTTGTGCTTGCTGTCATGGTCGCGCTACCTGGTGGCGACGTTGAAACACTCACTGTTGTCGATGTTGAACTCATCGTCCTTTCTTCGGTTGGATCTGCCGTGGGGTTTGCAGTAGTGCTAGTTGCCATTGTTCCTGCTGTACTTGTAGGTTGAGGTGGAGCGTTAGTTGGCGTTGTTGGTATCATCGTCGTTGCTGAGTATGTGCTTACTGTAGAACTTCCTGTCCTGCTAGCTGTCGTTGTTTCTGGTGTACTTGTCGCTGCTGTGGCTGCACTAACTGTCGTTAATTCTGTAGATTCCGAGGTTGCCATTGGCGTGCTTGGTGGCGTTGCTGTCGTACGCACTGGCGTCGCTGTTGTACTTGATGTAGAACCTGCTGGCGTTTCCGATGTGTCTGTCGTTGCACTAGTTGGTGACGTTGTTATGCTTGCTGTCGTTGCTGTTCCGGCAGACGGCGCCGGTGTAGTGCCCTCTGTTGTTGGTGTCGACGTCATCGTCATTTCTTCGGTTGTACTTGCTGCAGAACTTTCTGTCATACCAGCAGTGGTTGTTCCTGTCGTAGCTACAGCTGTAGTGGTTGTGCCAACTGTCGTTGATATGGAGGACACGGAGGGTGTGCCTGGCGTAATTCCTGCTGTCGCTGTTGTTGTAGTTACTGAAAAACCCTCTGTCGTTTCGGTTGCCGCTGTAGTTACACCTGTTGGTGACATTGTTGTGCTTGTTGCTTGTGTGGTGCTGGCAGATGGCGGTGTTGTAGTACTCTCTGGCGGTACGGGAGGACTCATCGTCGTTCCTGCGGTTGTGCTTGATGTAGAACTTTCAGTCGGGCTAGCTGTCGCTATTCCAGTTGAACTTGTGGGTGCAGGTGGAGTATTAGTTGTTGCTGTTGGTGTCAATGTCGTTCCTAGGACTGTACTTGCCGGAGAACTTTCTATCATGCTAGCTGTCGTTGTTTCTGCACTAGTAGGCGCTGTGGTTGTTCTTTCTGTCGTGCTAGCAGTCGATGCTGTTGTGGTTCTTGGGGGCGTCGTTGTGCTTGCTGTCATGGTCGCGCTACCTGGTGGCGACGTTGAAACACTCACTGTTGTCGATGTTGAACTCATCGTCCTTTCTTCGGTTGGATCTGCCGTGGGGTTTGCAGTAGTGCTAGTTGCCATTGTTCCTGCTGTACTTGTAGGTTGAGGTGCAGCGTTAGTTGGTGTTGTTGGTATCATCGTCGTTGCTGAGTATGTGCTTACTGTAGAACTTCCTGTCCTGCTAGCTGTCGTTGTTTCTGGTGTACTTGTCGCTGCTGTGGCTGCACTAACTGTCGTTAATTCTGTAGATTCCGAGGTTGCCATTGGCGTACTTGGTGGCGTTGCTGTCGTACGCACTGGCGTCGCTGTTGTACTTGATGTAGAACCTGCTGGCGTTTCCGATGTGTCTGTCGTTGCACTAGTTGGTGACGTTGTTATGCTTGCTGTCGTTGCTGTTCCGGCAGACGGCGCCGGTGTAGTGCCCTCTGTTGTTGGTGTCGACGTCATCGTCATTTCTTCGGTTGTACTTGCTGCAGAACTTTCTGTCATACCAGCAGTGGTTGTTCCTGTCGTAGCTACAGCTGTAGTGGTTGTGCCAACTGTCGTTGATATGGAGGACACGGAGGGTGTGCCTGGCGTAATTCCTGCTGTCGCTGTTGTTGTAGTTACTGAAAAACCCTCTGTCGTTTCGGTTGCCGCTGTAGTTACACCTGTTGGTGACATTGTTGTGCTTGTTGCTTGTGTGGTGCTGGCAGATGGCGGTGTTGTAGTACTCTCTGGCGGTACGGGAGGACTCATCGTCGTTCCTGCGGTTGTGCTTGATGTAGAACTTTCAGTCGGGCTAGCTGTCGCTACTCCAGTTGAACTTGTGGGTGCAGGTGGAGTATTAGTTGTTGCTGTTGGTGTCAATGTCGTTCCTAGGACTGTACTTGCCGGAGAACTTTCTATCATGCTAGCTGTCGTTGTTTCTGCACTAGTAGGCGCTGTGGTTGTTCTTTCTGTCGTGCTAGCAGTCGATGCTGTTGTGGTTCTTGGGGGCGTCGTTGTGCTTGCTGTCATGGTCGCGCTACCTGGTGGCGACGTTGAAACACTCACTGTTGTCGATGTTGAACTCATCGTCCTTTCTTCGGTTGGATCTGCCGTGGGGTTTGCAGTAGTGCTAGTTGCCATTGTTCCTGCTGTACTTGTAGGTTGAGGTGGCAGCGTTAGTTGGTGTTGTTGGTATCATCGTCGTTGCTGAGTATGTGCTTACTGTAGAACTTCCTGTCCTGCTAGCTGTCGTTGTTTCTGGTGTACTTGTCGCTGCTGTGGCTGCACTAACTGTCGTTAATTCTGTAGATTCCGAGGTTGCCATTGGCGTACTTGGTGGCGTTGCTGTCGTACGCACTGGCGTCGCTGTTGTACTTGATGTAGAACCTGCTGGCGTTTCCGATGTGTCTGTCGTTGCACTAGTTGGTGACGTTGTTATGCTTGCTGTCGTTGCTGTTCCGGCAGACGGCGCCGGTGTAGTGCCCTCTGTTGTTGGTGTCGACGTCATCGTCATTTCTTCGGTTGTACTTGCTGCAGAACTTTCTGTCATACCAGCAGTGGTTGTTCCTGTCGTAGCTACAGCTGTAGTGGTTGTGCCAACTGTCTTTGATATGGAAGACACGGAGGGTGTGCCTGGCGTAATTCCTGCTGTCGCTGTTGTTGTAGTTACTGAAAAACCCTCTGTCGTTTCGGTTGTCGCTGTTGTTACGCCCGTTGGTGACATTGTTGTGCTTGTTGTTTGTGTGGTGCTGTCAGATGGCGGTGTTGTAGTACTCTCTGGCGGTACGGGAGGACTCATCGTCGTTCCAGCGGTCGTGCTTGACGTAAAACGTTCAGTCGGGCTAGCTGTCGTTATTCCAGTTGTACTTGTAGGTGGAGGTGGAGAGTTAGTTAGTGTTGTTTGTGTAAATGTCGTTCCTGGTACTGTACTTGCCGGAGAACTTTCTGTCATGGGATCTGTCGTTGTTTCTGCACTAGTAGGCGATGTGGTTGTTCTTACTGTCGTGCTAGCAGTTGCTGTTGTTGTGGTTCTTAGGGATGTCGTTGTGCTTGCTGTCATGGTCGTACTGCCTGGTCGCGATGTTAAAACACTCTCTGTTGACGGTGTTGAACTCATCGTCGTTTCTTCGGTTGGATTTACCGTGGTTCCTGCTGTTCTTGGCGTTGTTGGTGTTTAGCCTGCTGTTGGTGATGTGCTAGTCGCTGATGGTGTTCCCTGTGTACTTCCTTCAGTTGCTGTGGCACTTGCAGTCGTTGCCGCGGTTGCACTTATTGTAGAAGTTGTTGTGGTGCTTTCGGACATGGTTATTGTTGAAATTCCTGACGTTGTTCCTGACATGGTTAATGTTGAACTTTCTGACGTTAGTTCTGACATGCTTACGGTCGTCACTTCTGTCGGAGTGGTTGCCGTACTACACCCCACTTGTTCTTCACATTCACATCCCATGTGTTCTTCACAGTGACATCCCATATCGTCTTCGCAGTCACATCTCATATTGTCTTCACAGTCACATCCCATATTGTCTTCACCGTCGCATCCCATATTGCCTTCGCAGTCACATCTCATATTATCTTCACAGTCACATCCCATATTGTCTTCACAGTCACATCCCATATTGTCTTCACAGTCACATCCCATATTGTCTTCACAGTCACATCCCATATTGTCTTCACAGTCACATCCCATATTGTCTTCAGTGCAGCCACAGACAAGTTGATCACTGCAATTACAGCAATCGCTACTCACGTCCATGCAGTCACCGCTATTATCTGCTTCACAATCGCACATACTACTCTCGTCCACGCAAAAGTCATGGTTTGCGGCCTCACAGTTGCATAGGTTACTCCCATTCACACCTTGATCAATATGTTCCTCAGGACAGTCGTGCATGCGACTTGCGTCTGTGCAATCGTCGCATTGCTCTGCTTCGCGTTTATATGCACCACTTTCGTTCAAGCGATCACGAAACCACTTGTCTGGCCTGAAAATGACGGATCTCGCTCCTCTGATATTCGTAGCCCTAAGGCCTTTCGTCCAGGGGAGCCATGTTTCATCACGCCGGTACTCGAAGCGCGGATTTGCTTGCCAGCCTCGGTTGAGTTGTCTGCTATGACGAAGCAGGTCCGTGAGTTGTTTGAGCGTCAAGCTTGCTGTGGTATAGGGCATTAGAACCAGACCTAGAGCCCCGAAGAGAACGAGCGCAGTCGCCGCGGCCATCACGACAGCGTCGCCACGGCGGTGCACCTTCACAAGCCGCACCCGACTGACCGCGCACGCGCATCTTTCTCATAGCCACCCCGCCAGGGAACAAGCTATGCCCCGCCGACGGGCGCTGGGCGAATCCGCCCATTGGCTGAGGCTGGTAGCCAGGCATGTTTTGCTCGGAACATTTCGTCGGGCAGTGCGCGGCGGCATCGTGCTTTTGGAACCTGACACATTAGAACTTGACTGTCGTTATTCTACTTGACATTAAGCGAGGTGAACCTCATATGGTTATGGGGTGATGTTAGAAGAACGCATGGAAACACGGGTTGCCGATTGTTCGAAAGGTAGCGATCATGTGCCTAATGTTGTTCAGGACAGAGGATTTAGAGTTCACGGCCAAAAGGTCAAAGGTGTGTGGTGGCCGTTTTCACGAGGAAACGCGGTGCGAAACCTTTCACAACTCTTGTAAAGTTTTTAGGTTGAATCTGCTAGCGACAAAAACTTTGGCGTGGGATTTTCGGATAAAATACCTTGCAGAGATTTAAATACAGCTTGCAAAGGCCCACATGCCGTACAATTATAGTTTGCTTTTTACGAGGGAGATCGTGTGTATGCTAACCGTTGTGGTGTCAGATCTCTCCCCACAGAAGCCTTTCGAAATTTTTAAATTTTTCGGTGGCATGTCTGACGAAGACGGAATATAACGGATCCCCAATGTTCTGGCCGTGTCCCTGTCCATAAGGATATGGTACGTACAGAGCTTGCATACCTGAGAATGTTTCACGAAATGGTTCTCGAATTAAGTCATTCCCAAAGCCCGCCTTGCTCCACACGATGTTAGCAATAAGGGTACGACCAGGATATAGCGCACCCACTGACACCCAGCGTTGCTAGGCCCAGTACTTGTCCGAGAATGGGCCGACTACAGGCATGCAGTAAAAAAACGGATGTACATAGAGTATCCTTTCGTGTGATATACTTATTCTGAGTTTGATAAGCTTCGCGTTGCTGTTAAACGTCAATGAAATCGTTCCAAAAATTGTGTTGTAGAAGTGATTTATCTCGAAAATGGTCTAAACGCATTTAACACGTATAAAAAAGCCTGAACGCGCATCATGCAATCGTGAAAACGGCTATTGTAAGCAAAACAAAGTTCGCCTACCATGAAGTTTGTGTGGCAAAATCTTTGCCGTGACTTGCGTATGAAACAATGTCGTGCGCATTTGTTGGTAACTGGCAAGGGTCCGTGCTCAAATGTTGGTTTGGGATACAGCTGAGATGACAAAAGAAAGCGCGCAAAAGCTGGTATGATGATGTTCGATATAAGTAGGCAAAGGTCACTCGCACATGTTCCTTGGAGCTGAAGTTCCGATGGCAAAAGTACATACGCAAAAGCGCACGCAAATATTCGTCGGGCATGAGACTCAAATGCCAAAAGACCGTACGTAAACGTTTGTATGCAAACAGTGTCCTAGATTTGCTGAGTGGGTGTAAAACAACGCCCTATGACGAATAATTATTTCCCCCTTTCCATCCCATTAAGATGGGTTTGTCGCTCCCACATCGATCACTCCCACTAATTACACATACTAAACGCATATTTTCCTTTCAATGTTTATATGACGTCATTCAAATCCTAGCACACTTGAAACCACGAAGGTTCATCATCATCCATAAGCATGGATGATGATGACGACGATAAGGATGTTGAATAATAATCATATTTTGTGGGTGATTTATATGTCTGTCAGCAAAACATCGTATGATGCTGACTTTTTATTTGGAGGAGCAGAAAGACGCCTGCGTTTAAAATGAGAGCAATATTCGCATTGGAGCGCTTAAGTGCTTTCCTTACCAACTTTCAAAACATTTACGACCAGATTTGGACGTCTTCCGTCATGTATCCTGCCAATTTTGTTCATCAGAACATTATGCTGCCCCAAGACATTTAAATAAACATGCTGCTCCTTACTTTCTTGTAAGTACACGGATCGTTGGCTGAGCCGGTGCCAGCACACCCTAGAACAGAAAGCTTCTTATCAGTCACTGGCGCCCCAGCGGCTCAACTGGAGAAGCAAACGGCTATAACGGGAAAGCAATCGCCTGAAACTTATGTTTAGTTTACACTAGAAGTCCAAAACTTCATTAAGTTCAGTTCATGGCCATTGACGGGTCAGGGAGGATGAAACGTTTTGGCGTTTATCGCCAAGTCCGACAACCTCTACTAAATTTCAAGATTTCATCGCGTTTTGTCTTCCTTTTGCTTGCCACAGTGATTTAAAAAACACCGTAATTTTTAAATTATGCGTGGAATGTCTTCTTGCCTTTCCAGGGACCATGCACCCGATGCGTCTCCTGGATCCGCCAGTGTCCATGGTTTGATCGCTGCAGCGAACAATCGATCCCAACATTTGATCGATCACTGTTGCGATCGATCATTGCGTCCAGTTCTTATTCGCGTGACCCGCACCAGCCAGCATCAACGATATACCAACCGGGGTGGCACCGAACATGGGTGTTCTTTTTTAAAAGGACGCCAGATTGGTGCACTTTGTACCCATTTTACTTGCCGCAAGCGTAAAAAACTCACGCTCCAGCTCCCGACTTCTTGTTGTCCGGCTATTCCAAGGAGAATGTTTCAAAACCACCCTGGCATCCGTGACAAAACAATAACGTCATTTAAGTCCTGAGATTCCACTGCCCACACGGGGACTAAGGCCCCCCCCCCCCAAAAAAAAAACTGTCGAGTCGATCATATCTGGCGTGCGTGAGCACGATTTGCAGGTATGATGGCCGCCAACTGGCTGTTAATGTCGTGCAAGGCGCGATTACGTCATCGGACAGTGATGTATTGGCGAGCAAATATATCAAGCTTAGAAATTGTGGTGTCTAGATCGGTATTTCCACTTAAAAGTGTGCCAATGGTTACATGTGAGCTCATTTCATATCTGATGTTTCCTTCAGTATCTTCAAATGTGGAACATTCCCTTTAAAGGCAGTGTTTCACATTTATATGGGGTTTTGAACTGACATGGCCATCTTGGAGATATTTCGGGGCAGTTCGCAGCCGTTCTCCTCTTTAGGCCTAAATCCCCTGATTTCTGAGCTAGACGCCCGTGAAATAGGGGAGAGTATTTCTGGAAGAGCGCTTCAAGTCTACATTAGCATTCACGTCACAATAATGCCATTTAAGTCGTGTTATTTTCATGAGCCATGCGGCGATGGAGACCGAAAATTGGTCGAGTCGTTCATATCTGGCGTTCGTGAGCACGATTTCCAGATAAAACGGCCACCAACTGCCTCTCAATCAATGTTGTGAGGGACACAATGACGTGATCAAACAATGACGCATCGAAGAGCATATTTACTAAGCAGAGCAATTGTGGTATCTAGAACATTTTTTCTGCGCAAAATCATACCATTAGCTATAAGTGAGCTTGTTTCATGGTAACTGATGCTTGAGGAGCGTTCCACATTTATATGGGGTTTTGAACTGAAAACACAACTTGAAAACCTTTCGGTGCTGTTCACAATCCCGTCCTTCTTAAGACGTAACTCCTCTAGTTTCTGAGTTACTTGCCCGCAAAAGTAGGGAACGGTATATCGGGAGAACATTTCAGTCACCTTGACATTTATGACGTCATAATAACGCCGTTCCAAATATCGCCATTTCATAATCCATGCGGCATTCAAGGCCACACAAAGTACAATTGCCGAGGCATTCATATCTGGCGTACGTGAACACGATTTCCAGATATACCGGCGGCCAATTGACTTTTAATCAATGTTGTGCAAGGTACGATGGCGTAATCAAACCACAACGCTTTGAGGCACATATTTACTAAACAGGAGATTGTGCTGTCTAGAGCAGTCTTTTCCACTTACAGGAGTATATAGTTGTATGTTGTCTGTTGTCAATAGTTTTCTGTGAATTCGTTTCATCATATCTGATGCTTGGTTCAATATCTTCAAACGTAAAACACTCCCTTTAATGTCGCGGTGTTGGCCAGACGTGCGCGGTGCGCGGTCCGCGTAATCGTCGGTTGCCGGCCACGCCAGTCGCAAATTGCCGTGCATCGCTACTCCAGTGTTAATTTTTTCTGACATCTGGGTGGAAAATCACGCCTTCTCATAGTCTTTTAGACATCCTTACACTGCTTTTTCTTTCATCCTCTCCACCACAAAACAATCAGCCATGTCAATCAACATTATTCTGAGAGTACCATTAACTGTCATTCAAAGCTTAACAAAGCATATAACCAAAAGGTTATATTTCCCATACTGGATAGGGGCAATGTTTGTGTGATGTGATGCATTCAATGACTACAGCATGATATTGCATTTCAGATGATCAAACAGGAGAACCATACCAGGGCCAACCAGGATCCATCCTTCATCATATCCTGCTTCCTGCAAAATGACATCTACAGGAAATAAGAAGATTATACCTGCTTCCTGCAACTATCATACCGTGCATCCTGAATATCTAATCATGTCTGTATTTTGCCTGTCCTGGACTGTGAATCATAATACAATCCTGAGACCAAAATGCATCCTTTTTTAGTTCATGGTGAATTGAGATGAGCTACACGCCCACAGCACGTGTGTTATGGGTAAACCACATAGAAACCTATAAGAATACTCAACTAAATTTGATGACGAGGATGCCGCAAGCATTGACAGATCTAATCGGCGTGCAATGAAGCTGGAAGCTGCAGTCTAAATGCTTATAGCATACCCAGCATCGTTTAATTGATCATATTACACCACACGGTCATGGGGACCCAATCACACCACAAGGTAATGACTAGAGTGTTAATTATTTGGAGTCAGTTACAGCCAGCCCAAATGCAAAGCAACCTTAATTACCGCTATGACGAGACGCACCGATCTACCCCAACATGTCCTGTTTCGCTGATAACCCACCGGCCTGAAGTCACGCTAAAACCACAAAGATAAACACATCAGGATCGTAATACGAGCGCCAGATTAGCCCCCGATAGTTTCATCTTCGTTGGCAGCGGAATGTCGATTGCCACCATAGGAATGACGATTGCCACCCTAGACGTGGCACTCGCTTACGCCTATCAGCAAGAACGGATGATGTTTATAGGCATATGAAACGATACCTTAGGGTTTCTTCCATCAGTTTCAGAAACTTTCAGTAAAAATGATCGTGGTTTTATATGTACATTTGCCTTTCTCGTCACAGCATGGATTTTGTTCATTTTCGGCAAAATTTTTCAGACGAGTAGGGGCCCCTTTTAAAGCTCTTCTTTGGACGTTAGATAATTACACTTATATTAACTTCTGCTAGATATGTTGTGAAGACATCAAAGTGATACACGGCATAGGGTAAACACCATTTAGATAACGCTTTTGTCCTAACTTTGCTATAAATTAGAGGATGCATCTATTTTCCATTCGTCACTGTTGCGTTTAAGTGCCACCCAAACCTCCACCCTAGGTTTTTCGGCTATTTGACCGTAGTTCCTAACAAATTAGCAATCAAAAGAAACACGATGTTGTTTTCTACCAGTTGTCAAATAATTACGCTATTCTCTCCTATTTCTTGGACACCAAGTTCACTTTAGTATCGGGTTGTCAAGAGGATATGAACTGAGGATGTCGATTCCGTGGCAAAATTTTCATTTAGCAACACTGGGAACGAGCGGGACAAACGCCGGCACTGTTAAATAGATATCCTGTTCATGTGGAATGGTGGATGGGTGAGAGCTTGTTAGATGTGAGAGGGTGTTAGATGCATGCATGGGGTACACTGGTGAAACAATCGTCAAAATGTACCCCATCTATGTTGCCATTGGCTAACTCTTCTTAAGCCTCGTGCTGGGAAATGGGCGTTATTTAGGTGAATAATTCACTTAGAGAACGCTTTCAAGCCGCTTGTACATGATCAGACCGGGCCCCCAATCCCAAAGACCATGGTGCACCCTGCACACTGATGAATTAAGATGGGATGAGTACTGAATACAGGTCAGGTTGTGAGCCATGAATATGGAGGCCATTCTTCAGCTGGGCTAAATCTGGCAGCAGTTGTGTAGCTTGCTATGCAGAACCAGGGCTCCTCTAGCCTAATGATGCTTCGGTTTAGGTGGTGCATTAACCATTGTTATGAATAATTTGATTTCATAATTTTTGTTAGAAAATTAAGCATTGGCTATTTCGTGATATAGCCATGCCCCATAAACATTGAGAAGAACATGGGCTATAGAGAAACCCATTTGCGAATATATTTTTGTGGTCCATTTTGTCAATGCTTCCTTGCAAACCTTCCCAGACACATTTAAAAACTTTGCGTGTCCAACGTGCAACAATTTTGTTGTATACACAATATATGCTTTAATTTGAGCAACATGTCAAATGAAGGACGCAAAGTTAATCACAGCAGTTTGCTCATGCTGCAATAACACAATTTTGGGGTCATCCAAAATGTTCTTATTCATGGCGCAGAAAGTTTCGGGTCCAGGATGCTGTGAAAAAAATAAGAAATTTGGTGGGACTATGGTGTTGTAGAATAGCTGCTTATTTTTATTGCAGGCATTTCACATGAAAACTGACGGTGGTTGCTATGGAGTGAAATAAGTATTTAGCTATGCGGGTGAACTTCAGCAACCTGAAGTACCATTTTAGCTATCATTTATTTATTTCATTTCATATATTTGTGCCAAGACCACCTGGAGTGTGCTCATGGCCATGGCACCGTCGGAGCATTCTCGTAGGTAGTTACATCAATGTGTAGTTGGTTGTGATAATGAAATACTATGAATAGCGCCTTTGTTATGTTGGCATGGAATGAGGCAATATTTCAACATCTACCCAGGTAACGCTTGCTAACAACTTATGTTATGCCTCCAGTTATGACCTTTCTGTGTGGCCAAGTTTAGGGCAGTGAATGGCGGGTTTTCTTTTATTTTTATTGGAAATATCAGAAAGGTATTAAGCTATTGTTGAATGGATGAAACTGGTGCAAAACTTATTTGAATGGAAACATTGTGGAGCATTTATTAGGAATAACCACGGTATCATGGTTGCCAGTGCTACCCTCAATGTGATGAAGTATGAAGTAAGGACTAGATGCATTGGTATTACAGAGTGTGAATGACAATGCATTTTCCATGTCAGCGACTGATGGATCTGTATTGTACATCTGTGGGATGAACATTTGTATTTTTTTTGTGTGGCCATTGTACGTTGTACAGGGTGTGATCCCAAACCTAAATGCACTTCAAACTGTTTGCGCTTGAAGATTTGCTTGCGATCCTTTTTGTTGTTGAAAAGTTTTTGTTATTCAGTGCAGTGCACAACAGGCATGTCACCAAGCATGTCTCTGCAGGCTTCCCATGTCCCCTGAATTCCACTGGTGCTCTTCATCCTGCCAAGCTTGTTGCGGAACTACCAGTGCACGTTCCTCATCCTAACTCCCGGTCTCTCCATCATCAGCGTGATCATCCGGCGGTAATGTATCACCCCTTCTTCCCTTCGTCTCCAGATATGCTTGATCCCTTTTCTCCGACGTGCGCCTCTTCATTTGTTATTGTCAGTCACGCACCGCTGCCGAAATGGGGCGAACGAAGGTTTCCATTGAATGTTCGGCGAAATTGACATGTCGCCTGTGTCACACCTTGATGCACAAAAGCAATGCTTCCCGCCATGGCACTCGACCCCATGGCATAGCACTGAAAGATTTGGGGAATTTAGGATGAAGTGCGAGCAGCTAACAATGAAAGAGCGACGGCGTCAACGTAAGATCAACTTAGCTCTGACTGGACAGTCTGAAAGCCGTTGCCTGGATG
The DNA here is from genome assembly GCF_011947565.3 of Pollicipes pollicipes. Classification (NCBI taxonomy): domain Eukaryota; kingdom Metazoa; phylum Arthropoda; class Thecostraca; order Pollicipedomorpha; family Pollicipedidae; genus Pollicipes; species Pollicipes pollicipes. The sequence goes on from NW_023597054.1 coordinate 24,928,178, forward strand.
ATGAGCATGACCATAACTGCGCCGATGTTGGTGATCGCAGCGCTAGCCGTGATGATGACCACAATGATCAACTCACCGATGTCAGAGCAGATGATCCAGGACCAGGACGTGACGTCCAGCGGACAGAGCAGACATGTGACGACGGTGGACAGAGGGCTGGGGACAGTGGACAGAGTGGACAGAGTTGCTGGCAAAAAGCTCGCCGCCCCTCTCTGAAGCGAACGGTCTCGGCGCGTCACTCACTCACAGTGCAGAGGCTCAACGAAAGACCCTGTAAGCTTCAGTTCATGTTTGCTCAGACTTAAGTCAATGCTCACCGGGGTGCGTTTTGAATCATATCCATTTTCACATGCCAGACAGCTTTTTTCTGGAAGTCAGCCAGGAGTGTCAGGGCCGTCGCCTTCGTTGGTTGGAGCTGTGAACAGTGCGCAGCGCCCGTAGCTGGCTGTCTGCCAGCAACAGCGCCGATCATCTGTCCGGCATGCGTTGCGGTAAGATAGCCGCGAACAGCGGCGCCCGCGGTGGTAACGTCAGCCAGCCCCTAGTACAAAATGCGAACATTGCATACAAAATGTCTGTTGTCTGCCGAACGTGTGTTTATTGTCAGCTTTTATCCACTCGTGCGCTTTTGTTTGCCAAGCTCGTCCGTCCGATCTCAGATGTTGCTTCTTGGATTTCTTGGTTCGTGGCCCGGCTGCTGGCGGCGGTAGACTGACTTACGAACTGTGTAGAATAAAAACATACGAACGTAGACTGACTAAGAAATTACGAACATGCACTGGCATGTGGACTGTGGACATTGCACTTGTACATCACCGTTATGCGGCACTGCATGGGTCATTGAAACCTTTCGACTTGTTCGTCTGTGTCTCGTGCAGCCCTTTGGAGCGGTGCCGTCGCATTTAGCGAAAAGGTGCCTAACGTGGTGTCCGATATGATGGTCAGATTGGAACACACAGATCTTCATCTTTCCTGTGCCGGCATGGCTTTGCGCTGAAATAGGGGCTTTTTCTATGGAAAGCAGACGCAATCCGTCGTGGTGACCTCCCCGCGGCGGATTCCGGGCAACTACAACAGCCGCGCAAAGCTGTTGATAATTGCTCTTTACAGAGCAGAACTGAAATCTTGAGGTGTTCATGGCTGCGACCTATATACGTAATATAAATATATACATATATATATATCTATATCTATATATATATATATATATATATATATGTATACATAACCAGACAGTGATGTGTCAATCCTCCAGTTCTAGAGTTTGATATGACATGAACATGCATCTAAATCTTCGTTTGAAGAAGAGATGTATGGAGAGAATACCGATGATTTAGAATCTGTCGAGTTTCAGTAAGAACTTTTCTTCGAATAAAGGACGCCATATTGGCAACGTGGCGATTATTCAGTGCTCTCCAGTTGAAACGTGCTGTCTTGTTGGACACTTGGTGCCTGATAAATGCACCCTGATATTAGTCAGCTACTTGCCCATTTTTGGCCTGAACTCAGGTCATCAGGTACATTGACGAATAGAAAGAGGGATGTAATAATCTAGCAGAAACACAGGGCAACGGTTTCAGGACATAATTTATGTAAATGGAGCATAAGAAACACTTCTTCAAAGATATTCAGCAGGATTCCACTAGTCTCTTTCAGCGGAACAAACTGATGCGACGTTTAACATCGTGCCGGTGTTTTGGTCGCGGTCTGGAAAGGGAAAGGATCCAGGATTAGTGACAAATGCATTTTGGGAAGGACGCATTTGGTGCATATTGAATACCGGATATATGTATATGTACAGATACGTATATATATACACACATATATGCATATATATATATATATATATATATATATATATATATATATATATATATATATATGCATATGGACGTCACGGTGTGTCCTTTGCACACGCGTTTCATCTGTGATGTTGCTGGTTTTATGAAACGGCCATTTTGGCGTCAGATTTCGACATCCCCTTGCAGTTTTTTGTTACATCTGCACACCCTACCAAAAAACAATTTTGGAACACTGCGCTACTCAGACACCACAAATGCCAAGGACACATTTTTGGCGTCAAAACATGTGCAACTGATCCCCGAGAGGCGTAACACCTTTGAACTTTGAGTGTGATTGCACGACATGGCGGGAAGTACCCTGAGAAACTTTCGGGGGAGGGCGGGTCGTATCGCCTCCGTTCCTCCTATTAGAGGAAGGTTGAGCCCACTCACTGTCCTTAAATCAACATGGCTGCATCGTGTCTGTGTCTATTGCATGGCTTGATGCGTAGCCGGACAGTTCCTGACGCCGCAGCCCAAGGAAATGATGTCTGAGGCAGGTTGTCCGTTACGTTCATGATGGTGCACCCCGCAGGCACTCCCTCACGGGGGGGGGGGGGGGCGGCAACAGAAGCGGTGAGGTCAGTGAGTCAGGGCAGACCGGCAGCTCAGTCGGTGACAGCTCTCGCTGACGCCGGTACCAAGAGCGCACCACTCCAAGATCAACGAGCAGCTGCCGCAGGCCGTCGGCGGTAAGCAGCGGCAGCATGGGTGCCCCCCTCCAGGGCCAGCAGTTCTCGCCACGTGAGCCCTCTCGCCAGGTCTCGGTAAGACGGACGGCCACGCCGTTCGGTGCCGTGGCCAGCGCCAGTAACGTGAGGCCTGGTGGACGACGTTCCCTGGGGTACGGACACCTGCAGCCCGGCCCGTAGCTGCGGATGGGCGTGGCAGCTCCAGGATTAACAAAGGTCAAAGGAGCGTCCACTCGCCCACAAGCATGGTAGACTCTAAACGTCTACCTGTCTTGAAAAGAAACAGAACGCCCTCTTCCTTCAAGCTCTATTGTTTGATTTGCGTTTGATAAAACACGAATTCTAATGCGATGACATGTATTACCTTTGAAGCTGAACAGGACAATATGTTTTAGTGGTCTAGACCTTAATCAGCCTTGCCGTTTGGGGAGATTTGACCGTCCACAAATGATTCGATTCACTATTTCAACACTATTTGGCGCCATACAAGCGCAGGGGTCATTTTGCGAATAAGAAATGCGGATTTAACTACTCTTGTAAAAAAAAAGTACACTCATGTATAGACGGCCGCCACGTCGAAAGCACCGAGGTTTCAGGTGCACTATATTCACGACCGCCCATCGCCAGCACCGCGCCTCAACTCCAACCAGACTCGCGCCTGACCAAGACTCGACCTGAAGTCCTCGCGGACGCTGACGGAAAAACAACGAGACCTCGGAAATAGGCAGACTAGACCTAGAACTAAACAGAGCGAAATCCGACAGAACAAAGACTAAAATATGAATACGAAAATAGCATGGAATTGACTAACACTAAATTAGACCTCAAGATCGTAGCAAACTAAGTGACTAAGAAACGAGAAGCGAGCACCAAATCAAACTATACACGCAAATAATACACCGACTACAGATGTACAATAAATCATCATTGTATTGTTAAAACAAAACATAGCGACAAAACATTTCCAATTAATGACGTCATTATGACCTTCGTTTACGAGTGCTTTTAGGAGAGTGGTTCAGTATTTCCTTGAAATACGTTATGGTGACCTTGGGCATCGCTAGTTTGTTACGGAGCGGGGCGCGCTATGGCGGAGGTGGGCAGTAAAGACTTGATTAAAGGTTACATTCTGTGGGCTTGCTGTTGTCGCAATGACCACATCATCTGCTTGTTCTCGTCAGAAAGTGTTGTGGCTGCGTGACTACGAGGGGTGCAGCTTCAACGGCGAGCCTAAGAATCTCAAAAGGCACGTGAAGATTAAACATGTCGGTCTGCCTATTACAATGAAAACAACCAGTTTTGGCGCCGAAAGCAAGTTGAGTCGTGGCTGGCAAGTAAGTACATTTGTTGGGGGTATGCAGATAAGACATCCCTAATTCTACAAGGGTGCCTGCTGAGCAATCTATGGTGCGGGACGGGGCGTGATGTTGAACATTTCTAGCTGCTGAGCCTTTTTTCGGTTGCGATGGAAGATTTACACCTACCGGAGAAAATTTACAATGATAACCCACGATCGCTGTTTTTACGACATTTACACTCCTGCTTGAGTGTACCGTGTCTTTTCTCCAAACCACTGCATAACAATAACGGCAGAAAGGTATGCGCACATACCATACACCCACTAGCTTAGGGGGCGCTCTACGAGATTGATTGAGAATACCTCTCGAGCATGTCGTGAAATCGCGCCAAAATTTTGAGCACCTCATGGGGCTTCCATTGCGCGATTATCGACATAAAAACGCGTTTCTAATCCATCTGGTTTCGGAACAGCGGTGGTTTTTAAGAAACACTTCGCGGGCGGCGAACGGCGACCAACAATGCCGCGGAGGGCGCGGTAAGCTTACATTGTTTCATTAAAGGGAGTGTTCCACATTTGAAGATATTAAGGTAGGCATCAGATATATGGTAAAAGCTTACTTGCAACTTTTGGTGGGCTTTCAATGTTCAAAAACGACGCTAAGTAGCAAAAGTTGAAAGTTTGTAAAAATGCGACCCATTGCGTCAATGTTTGACAGGCCATGGAATGGTTTTGTGACGACAGTAATACCTGACAGCATCTAGCCGCCAGACCTAAAGAATACCTCAAAACACTCGAAAGCTGACGCCAACCGGCCACTCTCGTCGTAGTGCCGTGTCGGGTGGCGGATTAGTGAGTGGTCTGTTAGTGGATTTTTTGTCTTGGTGCTGGCCGTAGGAAAAGCTTTGGTGGACTGTCTGACATACGCAACGTAGCGATCGCCAGCATTTATGGCACATTATTAATATCAAAGCACGGTATGCTGCGCTGCTGCTGCTGCTGCTATGCTGTTGATTTTGTCAGTACTGAATTGTCGACCCGTCGCTGCCTGCAGTGCTGTAGTCCTGACATTGATTTCATGTGATGTGCACAGTAGTTACTTTCGTTATTGTTTGTAACTGGAAATGCGGTGTCATGCGAAAATTAATAAATTTGTAACGTTATGAATTGATTGTCAGTGCATTGCTATTGCTACGGTAAAGATAGTACGGTTGGGCTACCAAGAATGATATTTTTTTGCTTAGGACTATTTATGCAATTAATAGTTAACCTGATGTAACCATTATGGTGCACTGACATTCTTTTTGTTGGTAGTCGTTCGGCATTGCTGAAGCAGTTGTTACCAGTCATTCATAAATTATTAGCTGCTGTCTTGTATACTTGACATAGAGTAGTCAACCAATGTCGTACATTGTGTAATGGCACAGGTCAACAGCCTCATTGTGACACTTCCTCAGTGCTGTACCGTGGCAGGGCATAATGAACAACGGTATTGTTTTGCGCTGCAATCCATGCTACTTTCATAATAAATTCCATCATGAAAAGATGAGTCAAGTGTGCTCCCTTGTATTGACTCCTCATCTGACATATGACTGACCAAAAACGCATGATGCAACATACAAATCACTTTCAGCAAAGCATACAACCAATAAGTGGCATCACTTGCTCAGCCCGTTTTGCGAATCCGCAAAACGCAGGCGAGAAAGATGCAAACATATTCTCCACTTTCACAGTCATGCAACATGCTGCAGCCATCAGGCTACTTTACTAACAAATACTCAATGTTACATGTGGTGAAATGACACTGCAAAGATGCTGACCTTGCACAAGGCTGGAGACATGACAAGTGCGTATAGTGATGGTTGGATGGGCAAAAGGGAAGGAAGTAATGAAGCTGCCAGTGCACACAAGGCTCATGATAAAAATGTTATTAAGTGCTATCCAAGACACCAACAGGAATACTTTTTCACTTGTCTGAACATCCAGCATCTCACGCAAGTTGCAGTGACTATGATATTGATTACTCACGAGCATTGCTCGTCCGCATACACAATTTGTGAAAACAGCACAATGTGCATCAGTAATAATACAGCTCTATATTTTCAGAATTGTTTAGGGAAAGACAATTTTGCAAAGCCATATAATGTGAGCCTTTACTGAGCATGCCCATTAATGAGCTGCACGCAACAGCCCCTGCTGCCAAAATGAATTGCTGATACAATGACATGCAATGGATTAATTACATGCTGTAATAACTCAATGGGTTCAAAATGTTGGCAAGATCATAATGAAGTACCAGGTTGCCTTTGTACGCCTCTGCAACATAAGTTTCAGTCGCAAGCAACAAGTGTTTCTTTTAGTTTGCCAGCATTCCTTTGTCATGTTCAAACACGAACATAAAGGTGGAGGCAGGTAGCAATATATTACATTTTGTTGGAAGTCAGTATACTTAAAGAATACAAAAACAATGTTCTCTCCCGGAAGTACAAACCTCGCACCCCCCCCCCCCCCCATGACATCAAGATCAATACAAGCCACTGGCACACATCACCATTGATCACACACATTTCAAGTCCTGATTCACACTCTTTTGTCAAATAAGTGTGATCTCACACTTGTACAACTCACGGGACTATCAAATTGCAGGTTTTCTCACAATTTCCGCGCAGATTTTCAGTCGTAGCAGCGCATTTCACCGTGACCTGCCTTCGGAATGGTTCATGGTAATGCGGCTCAAGAGGTTGTACTTGTAGCACACAATTTTTTGTTCAAAATTTTAATTTGTAGTACAATATGTGCAACATATTTGGCGAAATGTATATTTAAAATTACTGTAATGTTTTCCTTATTTCATAATGCCTTGCTAACCCATAAACCCGTGTAAGGTTCTGCGCTCCGGTACGCAAGGCGCCAACCGAGCTGTCTGTAAGAGATACGTCAGTAGAAGAAGAAAAAAACGCCATCAGGGGAAAAAGATTTGCCGTCGCGTTTTTTATATAACATTCCAGAAAGTGCCCGCTTTTTTGTGCTGTAATTTTTTTGCAGACAGTGGCGTTCTTTTTTATAACATTAACCTGTGGCCTAGCAATAAAGAAAAATGGCCCGTTCACGAGTGCTGCACAACCCGAAAGTGCTCACGCTGACGTTCACGACACGCATTCCGCAGCGAAAACTTGCTAACAGCCAATTATCTTCCGCGCATTGTATCATACGTGCCCCATCATCGCTTTTGCCAATCTACCAGCGCCCATGCTGTTTTGACCATAAGCAGAAAGCAGTCTGTAGTATGATCGCGATCGCATGACGTTTCTATATCATTAATGCCGAGACAACTTTGAAATAGGCTCTAAATAACCTTTTCGAATTTTCGCGGGCGTGTTACTCAGGGACCAGATCGTTTTGGGTCTTAAAAAGGACATGACGGTGAACTGCATCAAAAAGTCCCCAACATGGCTATTTCAGTTCAAAATGCCATACAACTGTGGAACATTCACATTAAAGGGAATGTTGGACATTTCTATGACATTTTGCTTTTGTTGTTAAGCTGTAATATATTAAGCTTGTCCGAAAATCATGCCTGTGGCATCCCAAGGTGACGGTCAACAAAAAACGACACTTATCTTGTTCTCGCATGTTTCAGGTGATCAGTTCCCTGACAGTCTACCTATGACTGCGTCTGGATCAGACGTAGTCAGACTACAGCGACATGATCGCCGTTCCTCACAGCACAGCATCTTCGTTGGCATCCATTAACCGTAAAACCACTGCTGTTGCTAACGTCATTGAGGCAGCAAAGTTCGCAGACAGCTGGCGGAACATGGGACAGCACTCCAGTATCCCCTCTCAGGTGAGCGTTGCATGCCCCCACCTATACCCTTACCCTAATTTACAATTTTTCATAGCGCGGCCTGATAGGGTGGGGGTGGGTGGGGGGAGTCAATGTGGCCCATTTGCGTTTAAAAAATAATGAGAATAGAGCTGAGCGGAAAGCACCAGTGGATTAATCTCAGCAAGATCTTGCGATCATTACTAACTTTTCTTTGCTGTTAGGTGAAAAATTGGCCCCATTATGTCAGGTCAAAGGAAACCCTTCTTTCCAAAAAATCATACTTTTGCTTCACATCATACAAACATGATCATGCCACGTAGCGGCACGAAACTTAAGAGGCGTCCTTTTGTTCAATTCTGAGTACAGTAGTGCATATTTCTATATGGGTTAAGCGGATCTTTGGGATATGTGGCTCCGGTATTGTAAGAGTGTCGGCCCGTCGCGCGCTTTCCGCTGCATCGTCGGTTGCCGCCCGCTGTGGGGGGGAGGAGGGGGAGGGGGAAGGGGGGGGGGGGTACGAGGAGGGATACGTGCGCGGGTGCTGCTGTTGCTAGTGTTACGATTCGCCGGCTACCTCTGTTGTGCCTCCTCACAGGAGGGGTTTATACCGAGCAGCCCAGCATACGAACCAGATGATGTTACAGGCACAACTAGCCACATTGTGACTCGGCTACACCCGACATCAACTAACGCGCGTGAGCCGCACGCTTGACTAGGATGAGGCGGGTGACCGGGTATTGGCGGGTTGACAGGTCCAATCATGCGCCAGGAACGGCTGTCTCCCGTACATGGTTGTACCCCCTCCCTAACCACGGGATCCCAACTCCACCGTTTGGCTGGTGATTGTATTTAACCGAGGCAAAACGATATAGAACGGGGAAAGCAAAATGGCAACACGGCACGTTGTAGGGCCAAAACGTTATTGTCATTTCGCCATGAAATATTGCCACCGACTGCCGCGTAAAACCTACAAGACCACAGCCCGGAACATATAGTTTTGTACTATCTGCCAGGTCGGGCATGTCGTGGTGTTCTCCGCGGCGCTCACCTGAAACCTGAGGCGGAGGAGAGAGGCGATCGGTGCCGATGGAGCGCGCGAGGGAACAGCTGACGGGAGTATTCTGTCGGCCTGGTAGACGTTCGCGGTGTTTATGATCCAGGGGCCATCCGCCCATCTCGGTATCTGATCAGGTGCGACCGATGCCGGACGCTGTTTAACGACTGGTGAACAGGAAACTGATTCCTAACTCAGTAGAGCTGTCTGAATGCCGCCTGAGCGATGCGTGTGACGTATTGCATGGCGTGAGGTATGCTCGCGGCGGTAACCAGGCGCTACTGAAGGCGATGTGGTGTGACTGTAAGCGCATCCCATCAGTCAATCCGTTTGTAGACTTTGTGACTCGGCTTCGGCTCATCAGCCCAGCAGAGAGCGTGGTGGAATCGATGGGGAGCGCACCTGAAGAGGTGTTCGGTACTCGCAGGCTGCTCAACCACGGCGATGCCGTCTATGCATAAGTCATCCGATAGAATGGACCAGGCGTTACCAGCTCGGGCACTGATAGGGGCGGTACAGCTGAAATATAACTTCAGGTTTGTGAGACGCGCAGTGAAAGCGAAACAGTCAATGACCGGTTCAGTGATCTCACGCCAGAAAACGAGTCACTCCCACCGGGTTTGTCTGTACAAATAGGCGCAACATATCTGTCAATCTCCCATCTATCCATGAGCAAAGGCAGCATGGGTAACAAAGGCAGCAAACGATAATTGGACACTGTTCAATTGTCGTTTTCGGAGGCTCCGCCCCTGGCTCACAGCTGGCGGACCGGGCTTCCGGTGGATGGCACCGATGCGACGCCCGACCGTGTGCTCACGGCTTGATGCAGGGCGGCCATGATGGTCAGCTGAGTGGATGAGTGTTGGCTTTACGTTGTGATGCACTGACGCATGACATGCAAAGTCCGTTTTCGTCTATGCCCTCATGTGTGCGGAAGGGTTCATGTGGAAAGTGAGATGCGAGACTACCCGATAATTTTCTGGATAGGGACGATCGCCAGGTTTCCGCATTGAAAACGTGGCAGTGTCCCGAAGTAATGATTGAAATATAGAGATACAGCCAGTACATTGCATATGCATTGGACTGCCATTGTCACAGTAAAGGCCGTAACAGCCAAAATGCATGTTGTTAAGTCAATTTGACCCTTATTGTGATTGTTGTCAAAATTAATGGATCTCGCAAGTAGATGCAGCCAAATTTGGCACCGAACAATTTTGTTCAAATGTTTCCAGAGTAGCAAATTATTCATGGATCAGAATGATGCAGAAGCAGTCTCCGTCTGTACACCTGAAACTTTCACGAAGAGGTGTTGGTACGTAGAACGTAATCGAATATAAAATTGTTGGCTGCACATGTCAGACCCCTCTTCCCTTTTGCGCCGTTGCCATTTTCAGGAAACAGTTCAGGTGAAGTGTGTTTTGTAGGAGACAACCATGACCTTTTCTGACCTCTGGGTGTAAGGACGCTGTTGAGGAGTGCGACGAGGCCCATCAACGGTTACAAAACCAGGCTGGTCCTGAGCCAGCAGCACGCCATTCCGTGTCACAGGGAGGCGTGGTAGGTAAGGATGTGTTCATTCCTTCTTAATATATTGCACCATTCCATGATCTTTCACGCCCAGCCAAAAGGTACTGAACACCGGATGGTACCCAGGCCAGTGACAAAGAAATAAATCCTAAAACATTCCATTCGACGATGTCAAAAGTCATTTCATGAGTGAGGTCATATCCAGGCCCGCAGTTCTTGCAGGTGTTGGTAATTTCACGATTCTTCCCCCCCCCCCCCCCCCCACCACCAATGGTCTTCTTTCGACGCTTCACTTTTCTAATTTTCAATTGCTTACAACACTGCCATGAAGCATCATCACGTCATGTCATCGGATACATCAATTATAACAAAGTGATTCCTCGAAATAAAAAGCCAATGTCGTGAAGAGCCACAGTTAGACTCTAATGGCCATGTCGATACGAACTCTTAGGTGATCAAGAACAGGCAGTAACTTCGGCCACGAGCGCTGCGCCGGTGTGCGAGCATTTTCTGCGCGTCAAACGGTCCCGCAACACTGGTATGTCCCAGGGGGAGGGGAGGGAGCATCGGTATGGGAGGCAGCTCAGCGGAGTGGTATCGCCCGGGCATCTTAGACCGGCTTTCGTCGGCCGACTTCCTCCTTACGACGTTCCGGTGGTGGGAGCTGTTTGTATGGAACGTCAGATGTTGACCGAAGCAAATGAGTCGAACAACTCCCGCTCAAAACAAAGCCCGTCAAACGTTACGGCAGGATAGGTGGCTGCGATCGCTGCGACTTCATGTATTCAAACCGAGGAGTTTTTTTGTTTTGTTTTTAGCTTGGTCTGGGGAAAAATCGTGTCTTGTATCAAACTGACGAACTGGATAGGCACTGGATGCATGTGGCATTGGATGAGCTAAAAAGGAGTGGGTCTGGTTACTGAGTTTTGGATGAATGGGTTTCTGTGACCAGGGCCCTGGCGAAGCAGTGCGTATTGGGTAAATACTGGCCCCTAAGCGTAGATTTCTAAAATACTTATATCAGATTTGCACATTCCAGGTCAGGATAAAAACTCGTCCCAAGTTTAAGGTGCCCCAATGTTCGGCACACTCCATCTCGCCAGATGACCTCTGAAGCCCTGCCACCTGTGACCTGTCCCGTGTGACCCTGACCTCAGTGCCATAGAGAACGTTTGACAACGGATGACCGACGTCATGAACCCGAATATGCGTAAAAGTTGCGTTTGGTGCTTATGTTTGGAAAGACCGCCATTGCAAGGCTCCCGTTTAACTGCATCAAATCGATGGGGCTTAACGTTGGTGAATGTGGCTGTTGAAAAGCGAACTAGGTCCCAACAGTTCAATGGCACTTAACACTCGTCCGGGTGGCCGGTTGAGTGCCCTTTGTTCGGGTGCGGTCGGGTCGTCAAGTTGACCCTCCATGAGATCTCAAATACTAAGGAGCCAGAAACACTAAATTCAGAGGGAGAGTTGCCCTGCATGTTTCAGCACTAAGGCCAAAATTTGAGGTCCCTAGCTCGTGACTTTCGGTTAGAGCGTCATTAACAACATTCAAACGAGTACTATTCTCGAGATCTCGTTGAGACCAACGCACTGATGTTTTTCGCCAGGCTGTATAGTTTCCGCTAAGCGAAGCTATTTTCGCCAAGCTGCTAAGCCAGATCCATAAATTTGTAAACGCCATTGGGAGGTCGCACCGGCTCCCAACCCCATCAGTCCGGTTTATGAAAAACGGCGAATCAGGGCGAGGGATAATACACCCAACATGTTATAGGAGTTCCTAGCTCTAAGAGAACTAAGCACGGCGGCCAAAAGATTGCCCCAAATGCATGGCAAGTTGGGCGTTGATGAGACAAGGGTTTTTAATAGCACTGCTATACAGAGGTGATCTTAAGCTGTCGGCCAGCAAATGGCACCGCGATGCTTACATAATGATGTAAGTTTTCAACTTCATTCCCTAATTACAATCAGTGATCGTGAGGTTTCAGTGACATCAGTATTCACCGAATGTCAAAGTGATGTGCAGTTATCTGTTGTCATAAGTAGAAACAGCCACGTCGTGTGAAATCGGATATTGGAAGTTGGTTTGTAGACTTTTCCTATTCGCCTGTCGATGCTTCTTAGTCTTTGATTCGTGTTTCACAACTTTACGCACTGCAGGAAAGATTAGAGTCTGTTGCTGGGAGCAGCAACAAAATATTCCTACATTGGCGATTGATAAACGGAGCCTATGCCCAGTGCATGCCTGGGGCGGTAACACAGGCCACTAGTACACAGCGTTGCAGCTTTCTTTTCAGCTGGGGTGGGGGTGCGGTGGGGCCCCATCCCGACCGCGGCTGAGAAAAAATGCGTCAGAGTCGGAAGGAATCGAGTTTTATGCGAGTTTTGTAAGTGGGCGTAGCTATTTTCAACCACTCAAGTCCCTTACTTATTTAGCGAAATTACACTCTTGCTCAAAACCGACTCGCAAGCTTGTTACCGTGCCTTTAACACAACTGAAAGGGTGTTATTATGAAATAAATTTTACCCAACTGCTGCTCCAGAGCGGGCCAGTGCAGACTAAAGATAAACATTTCGGAATAAAAGATGAGTAAACATAATTTAGAGATCATTGGAACATTGCCCACAGATCGTTTTCATGCAGGAATGCTGCAGGTATCCATACGATCAGAAACAGCGCGGTGGACTTATTGACCCCTGCATGCCAACCAGGCAAAATGTATTGGTTGGTAGCAGGGTCATTGCTAAAGCCCTTTACGATACGAGCTCTATGCTGACTTTTGTAGCAGTGCAATACGCCTAGACGTCGTGTTTCTGTCCCTCAGATGTGCTACTTGCAAAAGACGTTAGGTGACAGTAGAAGTTGTTTCTTTAGGTAATATATGGTCACGAATTCATGTTGTGAAAGTGAAATTTAGGATGTCATAATGCGTCAGTGATATGCTAACAAAGTGTTCTGAATTAGAAAAGCATATTTAGCTTCACCTCCAACATATCACCCACTACATACCTCATTCCTTTTGCGCTTTGCACTCCTCCGTAAAAATACAAGCTAAAACACTGATGTGATGAGAATACTGCCAGCACGTGCTCGCCTTTAGTGCGTCAGCTTTAAAGCCTAAACATGCATAATTGTGGCAGCGTAAAAATAAATTTCCGTCGAAAATAACGCCACCCAATCAAGGTAGCGCGGGCTCTAACTCGTGCTGTGCTGGAAATCTGCTCTATTCCGCGGCGCGTTTACCCGTCGAAGAGTGTCAAGGCGCCGAGGTGGCGTCGCGCGCTAAGACAACGCTCATACCCTGCAGACAGCGCCGGTGGACGGGGCCGCGATCTGAAAACAGACGAGGAATCCGAAACTCGCGCCCCATCCGCGCAAGATGGCGCTGAAGATGGATGGCGGCGATGGAAGGACACACAACTGAGGAAGTGCGTCCGGCCGGCCGTCCTACCCGCACCCATCGCGAAATCTCAGGCCAAAGGGTCCTGCATCAGGAGGATGAAATCTCTGGTGTATGCCGCGACCCGGCGGAAGGCGTCGACTACGGCTGGTTGCGGTCTTGTGGTATCGTGCGCACACCTGAGCCTCGAGGAGTCATGCGAGAGGTCGGCGAGTAAGTGCTGGGGTGTCGATCGCGTAGACAGGATGGTGTAACGAATGGCCAGCACCTACGAAGTCATGCTTGTTTGAGAAATAACGGATCCTGCCCGCAGTTTTAGTTACCTCATTCATCGCCTCACTTCGCTTGCCTCGAACATGAAATGCCACTGCTGACATTGACACCAACTCATGATTTGTCTTTACAGATCCGTTGTCAGCAGATACGAGTCTGGCTGTCAATGTTTTCCTGGCTCTCACATTCCCTCAGGAAAACGAAGCTCTGTGTCCCTCCTTTCGGCTGGTTCTTTCATAAAGACTCACCACTAGTTCCTTGATCCCATCGGTTGTTTTGAAAACGCATGACATTGACTTCTGGTTTTCGCTGGTTCTTTTCCAAGCTAACACGGGCTTCTGGTTTCCAGTATTTCCTTCGCAAATGCCTGACCCTGATTCCTGATACTGATTTCTTCACAACGACCAGAGCCTGGGTCCTAGTTCGTGGTTCCCATTCCCTTACAAATACCAGACTCATGTTTCTGATTTTCATTCATTCACTTGCGAATCGTTTGAACCTGATTTTTGTTTATCACTGACTTGTAAACACCAGGTCGGGCAACAACTTGACTGCAATCTGTCACTGAAATTGTGTGGTCGGCAGTCAAATACGTCTCACGTATGCTCTATGAATATACATGTACAAAGACGATATTCTGGTCCACTGGACGTTATAACGAATCTTCGGCTTGCTGGAATCCCAGTATATTTCCCGCCTGACTCAGGGCTCTTGTGGGATTTCTGGTAATCAGGGGCGTCACTTGACAGTGTCCTAGAATTGCCGACTTTAGGTGTAGAGCAACACCCTATGAGGAGGCATTTTTCGCTCCTTTTCCCCATATTTTTTGTGAATTTTTCATTCTCACCTGACCTTGTCTGACCGCGCATATCAAACCTACGTTTCCCTTTCCGAGGTTTTAAGATGTCATCCAAAAGCGAGCTCATTTGAAAACATCAAGCATAAACAAGGCTCCACAAAACCTGGACACCTATGGCAATGTCCTGCCTCACCTACATCTGAATCATGTCTACACACATCCAACGACTCCAGCCCTTTGCGTTTGTTTACAAAATGCATCACAGTCTGTAATTGTGTGCTAAATACAAGGTTTTCACGCAGCCCCAATGTTTCTGGTCGCACCACGCGAGCACAACACCACCAAAGCAATGCCTGGTGGAAACACCAGCAAAGCCTGGTAGACAATTTTACTCCACGTATTTTTTTACCCGAAGAAACTTGATCATTAAATTGCACCACTCCCGAATTTCAGGCGTGAAAAAATCAAGAAATATCCTCTAAATGAAATTCAAAAGTTGGATATCACTGTTTGAGCACTTATTTCCACAGAATCTTGACCAAATGATATGATAAAAAATTACCGAAAGCTATCCGTCTTTGTCTTTGTTTAATTTTTCCGCTTTTCTTGTTCTCATATGAGTATGATGCAACTTCATTTTTCCTTTCCTTCCAATGGCTCTTAAATATACTATCCTTGGCTTAAAATGTTGACGAATTTCTCTGCAAAACCTTCCGACTGAGATCTTGCGCATGTGTTGTGCATAAATTGGATTAATTCGCCAGGCGCCCAAACATGTTTGATATACACCCAAGGGTGAACAATTTATGGAGAGTGGAGACAATTTCAAGCACTGAATTTATTCTTAATATCATTTTTGCGCTGTAAAACCCCCAGTTAGCCGTTGTTTTGGTTCATGGCTGGGCTCAAAAATGATAAATTTATGCCATTTTAGGTCCACTACCTCGTTACGGTACATTACCTTGCCGTGCATGACCTTGGGACAGACCTGGCGCAGCTAATGTAAAAGCGTTTGCTAGCGAAATTATGTTTTATCATGCGGACCTCCTCTTATTTCGCGTTTTAGTCTTGTACGTTGGTGGGCATGATTGACACCTATATTTGGTGTGTGGGTTGGATGACACCGTCTGTCAGCAAAGCCTTCGAAAGGTGCTGACTTTTTGTGTGGGGAGCGGAAAGAAGCGTGCACTTTAAAAGCTAGTAAGTTTCTCCCGTGGAGAAACTAATGGCTAACCTTGCCTGCTCTCAACACGTTATTTGTAACCAGATTTAGTCATTTTCTGCTTTGATCCATCAAGTTTTGTTCATGACACAAGTTATGATGCCGCAAGACATGCAACTGAACTATTTTGTTTCATACTCTTCATTTTTTGCCTCAAATTTGTTGAAGTGGTCCCTCACGTCTGCTTTAACCAGATGTCCATAGTTGCCATGGTTCGCGGACCGGCAAATGGCTGTACTCCAGATGTGCGCTGTATTTTTTAACACAGGAATATTCTAAGCCACAAAGCAATTACAACGTGAAGTGCATATCAGTTTTTAGCAAAGTATCGGACCATCCGATTTGAAATGTAAAGCAAAGTTCTCAAACTTAAAGTCATGAAGTATGAATAACAAATATACATGGATGCCTTTGCTGCAGCTGAAAAGGCAAGCAGCAAAACTAGTCTTGCAGCCATCTATAAGTTGTGCCACATTTGGAGAAGAGAGATTGTATTGTGGAGCATACCCACTATTGCCATTGATGGAGGCTAGCCATGACAACCAAAAAAAAGTTGTGTTAAGTGATTTGAGGGCCTTTGATTTGTGTTTTGTCAACTTCGTCTGGTGTCAACAAGCTGGCGCAAACGAATTGAACCAAAGCACAAGTTGAAACCAGCCAAAAATAAGCTTCATGTTTTTATCACAACTGCTGCTGTCAAGAAATAAGTGAGGTGATTTGAGATTATATTCAGCACATGGGCTACTCTAAATTAGGTTGAGTTGGTTAATAACATGGCAAACAGCAGTAGGAATTTTATAAGAATTAGTGATTCACAAATGCTGCTGTGATACAAATAGGTTATACAG
Organism: Pollicipes pollicipes; assembly: GCF_011947565.3. NCBI lineage: Eukaryota > Metazoa > Arthropoda > Thecostraca > Pollicipedomorpha > Pollicipedidae > Pollicipes > Pollicipes pollicipes. Next base: position 24,944,961 of record NW_023597054.1, read on the forward strand.
CATGCTATGAGGTAAGGCTTCTTTAGGTTAGGCTGAGTTAGGTTTTTCATGGAGATGAACATTGGTATTTTGCAAAACGGTGACATAATATTTGTATTTTGTGACCTCATCTTAACAGAAGCCAGAGGGGTGCCCGTTGTGTTTGGTTGGGTGATGTGTCGATACGCGGGAATCCATGGCTTTTTTGTCTGAATGCTTTATGCTTGTTGAATTCTTTGTTTTTGCTGTTGAATTCCCTTGCTTTGTTTAGTGTTGAAAATTCCTGTAGAAGGGAAGTGCAAAATGTAGCATCAAACATGGGCGTCACATAGTTTTTGATGCTTATCACACTTGTGAAATTGCTATTCTTTAATGTATCGTGTTTCACTGTAATGACCTAAGATGTTAAAAAAACAGGAACAGTCTCGCAATGTTTATGATATTACATCCATGCCAACTTGAAATGTATGTCTTTGCTGATACATCTCTCACTAGCCCATAAGTTTCATCTTTTGTAAATGAAATTTTTCACCCTCGTACGGTCTTTTTGCGATTGAATTTTCACTCCCACCCCAGTTCAAAAGCGATTCTAGCTGACTGTTACTTGATATTCTTTCGGAGGGCCTAGGCTCCCCCCAAATCCTGACCTAAGCCCGCAAATGCGTTAAAAAGGGATATTGGGCCCAAGAAGTGTATAGGGTTTGTCGGAGCTCTTGGTGCTCCGTACCATTTAACCATGCCATGTTTATGCTAGATAGTATGCTGTGCGTTCCTGATATTTTTGTCATGCCAATTCCTTTGTATGATAGGACAGTCTGCAGATGTTGGCAGGTTTTCAGCAGCTAACACAGGGGTCATCAGAGATTCCACACCCATCCAATTCCGACTACAAAAGATGCGCTAGATGCGTCTTTTGGCAGTCCAGGATGCGCAACAGCTGAGCCTGTCATAAGCGATTGATTGTCCGAGCGATCTTGTGACGCGTTCCCTGCTTGAATACGTCGGCGTTACCTCGGGCGTGTTACGTCATCCGACAGCCACGCCTCCTGTAGGTGTACAAAATAGCAGTTTTCATGATGGATTGATTCACTGAAAAGTTTTCCATTTTTTTCTCTCAAAAACCTCTATGAAGATTTATTATTTGCTAAATATTCTGACAAGCAAAATGCTGTTTTCGTGCAATTCCATTACCATGCAAAACCACGTGCATCCAATGGAGGACAAGTTGGTTATATCAAGCTAGGCTTAAGACGTTTCTTTACTCTATGCCTTAACCTCAACTAACTTGTAGAAAGAAGCTACACCTGGCAATCAGCAATGTGCATCGGTGGAGGCGAAGGAGGCTCGACTGTAATCAAGGCAATATAGGAATTATATCATAAGCTGATTAGACAGCTAGACACAAACTACTTCCCCACATCTATCACGTCGCTAAGCATTTCCCAAGTTTGCCATTGGTTCACAGATGGAAGTTGGAAGAACATTACTGTGAAAAAAGCAAAATTGCTTGCCTTGAAAGTCAATAAATAAAACAACTCCAACCAGTTTTGGAGCGCAAAAACCAAGGCTAACTCAACATTTACCTCCTCGCTAATGCACTCAATAACCGACAGTGCAGTTTCACGTATAATTAACATGTGGAATGTGAATATACACTGTTGCGTGTTTGCCCATTGCGTTTTACTCGACAGAACGTTAAATAAATGATGAGGAAATATTTATGATGATTAAACCCCTACCTCTGTGCTTCATTTGCCATGAAAAGTGTCATTTAATGGAACAAAATCTTTTTTCTCAGCCAGGCGAATGCCAGCCAACACCGGTGCACGTTGGACGTGCAGTGGTTCTACGGTATACTTTCCATACCTGCTCGTAATGTTCACGTGGTCTGTTCCTCTCGGGCTACTTTTTACAGAGCTGTAAGCCAACTTCTACCACGCCGATACCCATTAACCCGGCACTAAAAGGAAGGATATTTAAGTTTTTTTGCGCCGACTCAGTGGCCAATTTTCGGTCTAGAGAAGCTAAACCTCACGATGCACCGTGTCGAAGCTCTCATGCATGGTACGCTTTGGGTTTTCAGACTTCCGAGGCACGCCCAATGGTCTCAGCAGCCCAATCGCTACCGGGGGGGATCTGTGGTGGAGAGGTAGGACGTTCGGAGCCGATACATTCTAGAATTTGTCTTACCACTTCTCAGTGGAACATGCTGAATTATTTGCTGGCAGCCAACACTTGCTGGCAGCGTCAGGGAGCGTATAGATACATAAGAGTTTCTTTAAAAAATTATGGACGTAACATTAATTCAATTAATTTGAAACGCATTCACTAGAGTACCTGAGGCACGCTACCTTCCGCTGCAGGCTACCAACTATTTAGTATAAACTAAAATGCAGCGCATTTTGTACACCTAGGGTGTCTTGTGTACTGCAATACATGTACTGGACGTCTTTTTACCCGCCATCGATTATGCTGCATGAGTGCATAAAAAAATATAGCGGGGGAATCAGTGCTCGAGCCATTGCTCTCCGCCTGGTGACTATCCCTACAACGCCTCGAAAAATTCCCTATCCGGCCATCGACAGGTGTTACTGAATCCTGGAATGGACTGGAAAGATGCCTGACTTTCAGATTTGTACGCGGGACATTCCGAATCCTATCCGCGCGGCACATAAGCCGCAACCATTTGCCAATAGCCACAGTGGCACCGCACACTGGTCGGAGGTGCAAAACCCGTGTTGCTCAAATTACAGTGAAGCGCAGCCGAAACTAATCTGGGCATCTGCCTCATGTGAGAAAAAAATAGTTCGGTGCTTCACACGTGTTTTCCTCCATGTTGGGTGAGCGAAAATCTACATGCCGTTGACATGACGTCTCCAAAACGTTATCTGTGGAATTGAGGTGCGTCATTAAGTATTTAAACAAAAGGAGATGAATATTACCTTTCCTGCCTATCACAAACTTATCGCATTGACCTTAAAACAGCTTAACGTCGCGAACGTGCTGGAATGATGTCGGACGGATTTCACCAAGCAGCTTCGATCCATGCATACGTCAGTGTTGACTTCATTTTGGCTTCGGCATGCTGCAGTTGGAAACTGGGTAAAAGCATTCTCGGCGTGCGAAACAATTGTGTAATATGATGTGGGGAGCTTGTATCCTGGAACTTGGATTGGCTATGTCATAGAAATTGTGCTGGAAATGAAATTGCTTCGCCATTTCATGTTTTACGTTTCAGACGTCATTGGTGTTTAATAAGCCTCTGTACCTAAAGCTTCGTCCACATGCCTATGGGAGCTGGACACTGAGCGCCTGTTCTAGCTGTACATTGCAAAGCTGATGGCCCTATAGCGCAAGGAACTTTCATTGCCACAGCCAAAAGTTTCTTCCTTTACTGCCGTCTTTCAAACATCCGTGCAGTGTGAGATGTGCCTGAAGGTTATAGAAATTAATATAGTTTGTGGAAAACAGTTAGAGGAACGTTTTACCGTTGAAGATATTAAAGCAAGCATTATATATGAACAATACGCCAACACACTATTATTGGTCTACTTTTGTGTGGAAAACATTGCGTGAGACAACACGATTTCTTTATCTTGGAACCGGTCTTAAAAACACCAGTGTTTGATTGCATCATGGAACGTTTGTACGACGTTAGAGGTGCTGCCAAACTGGTCTTGCGAAATGGCCACCCTAACATTTACGTGTACCTCAACTTGCTGAGAGGTGGCAGTGGGCGGTACAGGGTACGTTTGCAGAAGAAATCGTCGTTATGTGCTCGTGTTTTGGCCCTTTCTCGTGACATTCTAGCATATTTTCCCGTGCGTTTCAACTGTTTACTTGCATTCACATGCACGGTTATTACGCTATGCCTAAGTTATTCGATTACAAGTATTATTTCCATAAGAACTAGCAACCATATTTAACTTTTTGTATTAGCGCAAGACCTAAATCGTGTTTGTAATTTGTACTGCCGGCACAACGTTGATTGGGAGCCAATAGAAAGCCATTATGCGTTTAAATGGTGCTCTTGAATGCTCGACATGAACGACTCAACGACGATATTGTGTTGTCCTTGAACGCCACATGATCAATGGCGTGGCAGTATTTCAGTGACGTTTCTATGGTGGCATGCACGCCTGTGTGACCATCACACAATCCGCACATCTTCCGGGCATGAGGCTCAGAAACTAGAAGGGTTGAGGTATTAACAAGGGCAGAGCTGTGAACTGTAACGAATGGTCTTCGAGATCGGTGTTACAGTTTAAAACCCCATACCAAAGTACACCACTCCGTTTAAAAACCTGATATCCACCTTAGCACGGGGAATACCACCTAACGGGAACTGCTGGTATTTGAACATGGCATTCTGATGATCAGTTCATCGTTTCCACCTAAGCTTAGTGGGGAGGACAGCTATTGGTAATAACGATTTTTGGTCGGACTCAAGGCTAACGACTATTGAGGGTTATCTCAGCGCTAGAATCCCGACCTCGTACCCAGAGAGCTCTTGGAAGGAGATGTTTAACGGAGCCTGGAGCCAAGGTCAATGCTCGAATGGAGGTAGTAGCACAGGTCATCAGCGAAGACCAGGCCAGTGCAGTCATTGGACAGGTGTGAGCATACAATTTAGGGTAGGAGAAGGGCAAGGATGTGATGAAAGGCTGAAGGACTCCTTTGGCCATCCAAAGCATACTGAGTTTAGGAGGATAGTAGGAGGTATTCTGCATAAGATCGGTGCACCTCCTGAGTGGAGTGCCAGGCCGCTGGCAGCAAACGCTAGAGCAGAAAAAACTTCAGGGCAGGCTTGGCCTCTCGTAGGTATACGAGTGGGGCAGGCTGTTCAATTCTAAAGACCTGCATCAGGGGGATGGACTCCATTTCGGAGAAAGATGTGCATATCCTGAGTACGGTGGACGAACATGTTCTTCGGGGAAACTAGTTTCTGAGATGGGCGGATGAACATAGAGCGCAGAAGATAGAGAAGATAGAGAGAAGGGGATAATGGTTAAGAATTGCTGAATAGTGTGCCAAAGAAGTGTAGAAAAACATAAATGCTTCTCAGCAAATGCCAAAAGCATTAGAAACAAGTTTGGTGAGCTCCATTCTCGCGTGCTGTAAGAAAAAAATAGGCCTAGAAGCCATCACTGAACCTTGGATCAGTGTACGCCTTTTTTGAGACGGTGTACAGGAATTTGAAGCATCTGGTTGCAATATATTTACTTTTGATACAAAGCGAAAAAGGAGAAGGAATACCAGTATACGCAAGCGAGAATATAAAATGTGCAACTTTAACGTTATGAAGACAAGCGGCGGTAGTGTAGAACCCTTTGAATCGAATTTATTATGCCAAATGGCAAGAAATTGCATCATGGAATTTTCTATAGGCCTCCAAATAATTGTCAGAATGTTGACACATATGCATGTGAAGGTATCAGCCGAGCTGTGTATAGACAATATGGGGTGCTGGGAGATTTTAACATACCAGGCTGGAGCGTAGATTTTGGCCACTTGTCAGATGACCACAATCATATTTTTGCTTGCTCTGCGTGCGGTTTTCTTAGTTAGGTAATGCTTGTCATACTGCTTATTCAAAACTTTGCTACGGGTAAACTTGAAGAACTTACAGCCTTTCTTACTAGCTTCCAGTGGGAACATATTCCAACTGGAGTCTCTACACACCAGATGTGGGAAGTGTTAAAGGAAATTTTAGAAATAATGGAAAGATGGTTCATTCCCTTTAGGAACATACGAGAAAAGAGCTCTGGAAACCCCCATGGCTGGCACAGACTATACGCAATTTGATGGTAGGCAAGACGGAGGTATGTGATAGGCAAAAAGTGCAAGACACGAAAAGCAACGTGGCAATGTATAAGATTGTTACAAAAAAGCTAAACAGGGAGGTTAGGGAGCGAAAAGATTGTCAGAAATACGGCTAGTAGACACTTCATCTGGCAATGTTAATATTTTGTGGGGGCCAATGCCATTTAAAATATAGGGATCCTCTGCTGGCCTTCTCGAAGTAACACAGGGATATTTTGGATGCTTGTAGTAGGCAGTTTTTCAGTTTTAAGAGGAGACTGCTTGTGATCTCCGCGCTAATAGGGGAAATCTGGCTAAAGGCAGTCTTGTAGATTTGACGGTGACCGAGGGTGCGGTGAGAGATAGCTTGATGGAAGTCAAGGTTGATAAGACAGCGGGACCTGACCAGATATATGGTAGAGTGCGGAATAAATGCGCAGTGCTTCAGCTTATCCTCTTATGTTCATATTCAGGTCATAAAGTTTCGCAGAAGTACCCGTGGATTGGCGCAATGCCAATGTAGTACCGATATTTCAGAACAGGGCGAAAGAAAGTGTCAGCAACTACAGACCTGTCAGCTTATCTCACTAGTATGTAAGATCTTAGAGAAATTCATCGAGGCTACAATCAGCTACCCTTAAATAGGTGTCAGTTGATAAATAGCAGTCAGCACAGTTTCTTTCTTGTGATTCCTGTTTGACAAATCTTCTGGAGTTCATGAAGCATGTTGCTAGTCAGATAGATTAAGACAAGAGTTTAGATGGTCAACCGTTTCATTCATATGTATTCTCGTAAGGCGCTTGATGAGGTGCCACACCAGCGCCTATTATATCCCTTTAAGCTGCGTGGCATTGAGAAAAACATTATTGCTTCGGTAGGAGCATGGCTGTCAGACAGGAAACAGAGTAGTGCTCAATGGTACTAAATCTTAGTGGTAGCTAGAAGAGAGTGGAGTTCCACATGTGTCGGTGCTGGGCCCTTTACTCCTTATCAGTTTTGTGAATAATGTTAAGATAGGATTAGGAAGAACCGTGCTTAAATTTGCTGACGATACATAAAGGATAGGGGTGTCGAAAATTGACGAGGTGAAACTTGATTTGGAGAAACTAGTGAACTGGGTTTCTTTGTGGCAGACGCCATGTAGTTAAGATCGGTGCATAATAATGCATTTGGGGAGTTCTGGCAGTGAGGACATAAGCTTGAAAATGAAAGGTCGGTAGCTGGACCAGCGAGAGGAAGAAATGGTCTTGGGCGTTGTAATTTTCAGGGATTAAAAGGCTAGAAAACAGTGCGGGATGCTAGAAACACGGCACTTCGGATGCTGGAACCCGTCAAAGGGAATGTTCATTACAAGGGCATGAATGCTGGTAAAAAGTTGTCCTTAGCTTATGTCAGATCACACCTAGATTATTGTGTGCAGGCTTCGTTCCCATGATTTCAAAAAGATACAGATGGGCTGGGGAGAGCACAGCGAAAAATAACTAAGATAATAAATGAGATTGGCAACTTAAAATATAAGGTTAGCCTTAAGCCCTTGGATTTGTATTCACTGAAGCATCGTATATTTAGAGGAAATCTGATAGAGGTTCAAGGTTATGAAAGGGATAGAAAAGGTAGATCTACAAGGAGCACTGGAACTTAGGCCGAGACCTAGAGAAAACCAGCCTCAATTAACAAAAGGTTGGAGTAGAACTTTAAAGAGGCAGATGCCATCTAGTCAGAAAATACTGGATCATTGGAATGGACTGGTAAACAAAGTTGCAGGAAGTCCCCTTCTGTAGAAACATTTAAAGATCGTTTGAACATGTCCTATCGGTCTAAGAGTTTCATTTATAGCTTAATTCAGGCAGGTCAGGCGGTGAGATATGTGTCAAGGGTGTGTGAGAAACCTGAGGAAAATTACATGCCGTGTCCTACGTTTTTACATGTTTTCCTCGGAAATCCCATAGCGTTACATTTACAAAACGTTCTGGATGAGTGTCACAAGTAGTAAGCGTAAATCGATTGAAGTTTGTTTTTTTGTTTAACTACCAAAAGATGCTCAGCGCGATATTCTAGTTCTTCTTCCCATATGCCACCACAAAGACGTAGCTATTTCTATAGTTGACAAGCGCGGAATAAGAATCAGCCACGAACATTACCTGCTAACTATCAACGTGATGGAAATCAACCACTCATTTATTATCTTACCACAACGTACAGTATGCTATTACACCTCAAAAAACGACACCAATATATCTGAGCACGCCACATGCAGGGTTCATGCATATGCTTGTGCAAAAATGTTACTTCATTGATATCAGCAAGAAAACTCTTGAGGCGCTGAGTTTTAGCGAATTGACAACGCATTGTATGTTGACATAGCATTGCAAATCCACGACCCCCGTAAGCATATGAAATGGTTCATATTTAACGTCCCTAATCAGTAAACGCTGTAATATTCGGAGTCAGCATTCAGTACGAGAGTGCTGAAATAGCCATCACTGCAAAATCCTTTCAAAGATTTCAAACGTACGCCTAAAGCCAAGCCATCCTAAACGCTTTGTAACACACCTTACAAAAGACATTAACCGACAAAGCGGTCCTTGTTGCTTGCACACGACGTTCACATTGCAACCGCCTGGATTGCCACCAACATTTATGTTAACAACACCAGTTCCATTTATAGTACTTTGACTGCTATTGGCAAACGCACCGACACCCCCTACTGACGTATCTAGTGTGCTTGACAAAGCTGCTACAGCCGTAATTCCAACCGTTGGCATAGTTTCAGTAAGTGTTGTAGCTGCTGTGGATGCTCTTGCCGTCGTGACAGAATTAGATGTTGTACTTGTTGGAGGCGTTGTTGCACGCGATGTCAGGGTAGTACTAGTTGGGGAGGTGGTTCCGCTTGTCGTTGCTGTTGCAGCAGACGGTGGTGTTGTGCTCTCTGTGGTTGGTGTCGAAATCGTCGTCATTTCTATTGTTGTACTTGTGACAGAAATTTCTGTCATACCAGTGGTGGTTGCTCCTGGCTGAGCTACGTCCGTATTGGTAGTTCCAGCAGTCATTGATGTGACAGACACAAACGGTGTCCCTGGCGTCCTTCCTGCCGTAGTCGTTGTTGTAGTTGCTGTAGCACCTTCTGTCGTTTCAGCTGTCGCTATATTTATACCTGTCGCCACCACGGTTGTTGTTGTTGCTTGTGTGGTGCTCCCATAAGATGACGACGTAGTGCTCTCTGGTGGTATGATAGCACTCATCGTCGTTCCGGTGGGTGTACCTGACGTGGAAATTTCAGTCCGGCTAGTTGTCGTTATTCCTGCTGTATTCGTAGGCGAAGGTGGTGTGCTAGATGGTCTTGTTGGTCCACTTGTCATCCCTGGAGCTAAACTTGCAGGAGAACTTCCCATCGTTGCAGAAGTCGTTGATTCAGTACTTGTGAATGCTGTCGCTGTTCTTTCCGTCGTGCCAGATGTGGCTGTTGTGGTATTTGCTGCAGGCGTTGTTGCACTTGTCACTGTCGCACTAGTTGGCGACGTTGTTGTTCTTGCCGTTGCTGTTCCCGCAGACGGTGGTGTTGTAATGCCCTCTGTGGTTGGTGTCGAAGTCATCGTCATTTCTATTGTTGTACTTGTGACAGAAATTTCTGTCATACCAGCGGTGGTTGCTCCAGGCGTACCTACGTCCGTATTGGTAGTTCCAGCAGTCATTGATGTGACAGAAACAACCGGTGTCTCTGGGGTACTTCCGGCCGTAGCTGTTGTTGTAGTTGCTGTATAACCTTCTGTCGTTTCATTTGTCGCTGTAGTTATACCTGTCGGCACCACGGTTGTTGTTGTTGCTTGTGTGGTGCCGCGAGAAGATGACGAGGTAGTGCTCTCTGGTGGTATGATAGAACTCATCGTCATTCCTGCGGGTGTGTTTGACGTGGAAATTTCGGTCTGGCTATTTGTCGTTATTCCAGGTGAATTATTAGACGAAGGTTGGGTGTCGGATGGCGTTGTTGGTCCCATTGTCGTTGCTGAGGCTGCACTTGCTGTATAACTGACTGACACTCCAGCTGTCGTTGATTCAGTACTTGTAGAAGCTGGGCCAGTTATTGCCGTCGTGCCAGACATGGCTGTTGTGGTACTTGCTGCAGGCGTTGTTGCGCTTGTTGTCATGGTCACGCTAGTTGGCGACGTTGTTGCGCTTGTCGTTGCTGTTCCGGCAGACGGTGGTGTTGTGCCCTCTGTGGTTGGTGTCGAAGTCGTCGTCATTTCTATTGTTGTACTTATGGCAGAACTTTGTGTCATACCAGCGGTGGTTCCTCCTGCGGTAGTTAGAACTCGATTGGTTGTGCCAGCCGTCGTCGATGTGACAGCCACAGATGGTGTACCTGGGGTAGCTTCTGACGTAGCTATTGTTGAAGCTGCCGGAGAAACTTCTGTCGTTTGAGCCGTCGCTGTAGTTACACCTGTTGGCACAATGGTTGTTGTTGCTTGTGTCGTGCTACGAGAAGGTGACGATATATTGCTCTCTGGTGGTATGATAGGAATCACCGTCGTTCCGGTGGGTGTGGTTGACGTGGAAATATCAGTCGGGCTAGCTCTCGTTATTCCTGCTGTATTAGTAGGCGAAGGTGGGGTGTTGGATGGTGTTGTTGGTCCCATTGTCGTTGGCTGGGCTGTACTTGCCGTGTAACTCACTGACGCTCCAGCTGTCGTTGATTCAGTATTTGTAGAAGCCGGGCCAGTTATTGCCGTCGTGCCAGAAGTAACTGTTGCTGTACTTGTTGGAGGCGTTGTTGCATTTGTTGTCTTTGTTGTACTAGATGGCAAAGTTGTTGTGCTTGTCGTGGCTGGCCCGGAAAACGGTGGTGGTGTGGTGCCCTCCGTCGTTGGTGTCGAGGTCATCGTCATTTCTGTTGTTGTACTTGTGACAGAAATTTCTGTCATACCAGCGGTGGTTGCTCCTGGCGTAGTTACGTCCGTATTGGTAGTTCCAGCACTCATTGATGTGACAGACACAAACGGTGTCCCTGGCGTACTTCCTGCCGTATCTGTTGTTGTAGTTGCTGTAACACCTTCTGTCGTTTCACTTGTCGCTGTAGTGATACCTGTCGGCACCACGGTTCTTGTTGTTGCTTGTGTGGTGCTACGAGAAGGTGACGATGTAGTGCTCTCTGCTGATATGGTAGGACCCATTGTCGTCGCGGTGGATGTGCTCGACGTGGAAATTTCAGTCGCGCTAGCTGTCGTTGTTCCTGCTGTATTAGTAGGCGAAAGGTGGGGTGTTAGATGTTGTTGGTCTCATTGTCGTTGCTTGGGCTGTACTTGCCGTATAACTCACTGACGGTCCAGCTGTTGTTGATTCAGTACCTGTAGAAGCCGGGCGAGTTATTGCGGTCGTGCCAGAAGTAACTGTTGCTGTACTTGCTGGAGGCGTTGTTGCACTTGTTGTTATTGTCGTAATATTTGGCGAAGTTGTTGTGCTTGTCGTGGCTGTTCCGGACGACGGTGGTGATGTGGTGCCCTCTGTCGTTGGTGTCGAGGTCATCGTCATTTCTATTGTTGTACTTGAGACAAAACTTTCTGTCATATCAGCGGTGGTTGCTCCTGCCGTAGTTAGGGCTTTATTGGTTGTGCCAGCCGTCGTCGATGTCACAGACACAGACGGTGTCTCTGGGGTAGCTCCTGCCGTAGCTGGTGTTGTAGTTGCTGTGGCACCTTCCGTCGTTACAGTTGTCGCTGTAGTTATACCTGTCGGCACAACGGTTCTTGTTGTTGCTTGTGTGGTGCTCCCAGAAGGTGACGATGTAGTGCTCTCTGGTGATAAATGAGGACTCGTCGTTCCGATGGGTGTGCTTGACGTGGAAATTTCAGTCGGGCTAGTTGTCGTTATCCCAGCTGTATTACTAGGCGAAGGTTGGGTGTTGGATGGTGTTGTTGGTCCTATTGTCGTTCCTGGTACTGTACTTGCAGTAAAACTCATTGACGCTCCAGCTGTCGTTGATTCAGTACTTGTAGAAGCCGGGCCAGTTATTGCCGTCGTGCCAGATATGGCTGTTGTGGTACTTGCTGCAGGCGTTGTTGCGCTTGTCGTCATGGTCGCACTAGTTGGCGACGTTGTTGCGCTTGTCGTTGCTGTTCCGGCAGACGGTGGTGTTGTGCCCTCTGTGGTTGGTGTCGAAGTCATCGTCATTTCTATTGTTGTACTTATGACAGAACTTTGTGTCATACCAGCGGTGGCTGCTCCTGCGGTAGTTAGAGCTGGATTGGTTGTGCCAGCCGTCGTCGATGTAACAGACACAGACGGTGTACTTGGAGTAGTTTCTGCCGTAGCTATTGTTGAAACTGCTGGAGAAACTTCTGTCGTTTCAGTTGTCGCTGTAGTTATACCTGTTGGCACAATGGTTGTTGTTGCTTGTGTGGTGCTACGAGATGGTGACGATGTAGTGCTCTCTGGTGGTATGATAGGACTCATCGTCGTTCCGGTGGGTGTGCTTGACGTGGAAGTATCAGTCGGGCTAGCTGTCGTTATTCCTGCTGCATTAGTAGGCGAAGGTGGGGTGTTGGATGGTGTTGTTGGTCCCATTGTCGTTGACTGGGCTGTACTTGCCGTGTAACTCACTGACGCTCCAGCTGTCGTTGATTCAGTATTTGTGGATGCCGGGCCAGTTATTGCCGTCGTGCCAGAAGTAACTGTTGCTGTACTTGTTGGAGGCGTTGTTGCACTTGTTGTCTTTGTTGTACTAGATGGCAAAGTTGTTGTGCTTGTCGTGGCTGTTCCGGCAGACGGTGGTGATGTGGTGCCCTCCGTGGATGGTGTCGAGGTCATCGTCATTTCTGTTGTTGTACTTGTGACAGAAATTTCTGTCATGCCGGCGGTGGTTGCTCCTGGCGTAGTTACGTCCGTGTTGGTAGTTCCAGCACTCATTGATGTGACAGACACAAACGGTGTCCCTGGTGTACTTCCTGCCGTATCTGTTGTTGTAGTTGCTGTAGCACCTTCTGTCGTTTCACTTGTCGCTGTAGTGATACCTGTCGGCACCACGGTTCTTGTTGTTGCTTGTGTGGTGCTACGAGAAGGTGACGATGTAGTGCTCTCTGCTGATATGGTAGGACCCATTGTCGTCGCGGTGGATGTGCTCGACGTGGAAATTTCAGTCGCGCTAGCTGTCGTTGTTCCTGCTGTATTAGTAGGCGAAGGTGGGGTGTTAGATGTTGTTGGTCCCATTGTCGTTGCTTGGGCTGTACTTGCCGTATAACTCACCGACGGTCCAGCTGTTGTGGATTCAGTACTTGTAGAAGCCGGGCCAGTTATTGCCGTCGTGCCAGAAGTAACTGTTGCTGTACTTGTTGGAGGTGTTGTTGCACTTGTTGTCCTTGTCGTAATATTTGGCGAAGTTGTTGTGCTTGTCGTGGCTGTTCCGGACGACGGTGGTGATGTGGTGCCCTCTGTCGTTGGTGTGGAGGTCATCGTCATTTCTATTGTTGTACTTGTGACAGAACTTTCTGTCACACCAGCGGTGGTTACTCCTGCGGTAGTTAGAGCTGTATTGGTTGTGCCAGCTGTCGTCGATGTGACAGACACAGGCGGTGTCCCTGGGGTAGCTTCTTCCGTAGCTATTGTTGAAGCTCCTGGAGAAACTTCTGTTGTTTCAGTTGTCGCTGTAGTTATACCTGTTGGCACCATGGTTGTTCTTCCTTGTATGGTGCTGGGAGAAGGTGACGATGTAGTGCTCTCTGGTGGTATGATAGGACTCATCGTCGTTCCGGTGGGTGTGCTTGAGGTGGAAATTTCAGTCGGGGTAGTTGTCGTTTTTCCAGCTGTATTAGTAGGCAAAGATTGAGTGTTGGACGGTGTTGTTGGTCGCATTGTCGTTGCTGGGGCAGAACTTGCAGTATAACTCACTGACGCTCCAGCTATCGTTGTTTCAGTACTTGTAGAAGCCGGGCCTGTTATATCCGGCATGCCAGAAGTAATTGTTACTGTACTTGATTGAGGCGTTGTTGCACTTGTTGTCATTGTCGTGCTAGTTTGCGAAGTTCCGGCAGACGGTGGTGGTGTGGTGGCCTCCTTGGTTGGTGTCGAGGTCATCGTCATTTCTATGGTACTTGTGAGAGAACTATCTGTCATATCAGCGGTGGTTACTCCTGCCGTAGCTAGAGCTGTATTGGTGGTGCCGGTTGTCGTCGATGTGACAGACACAGGCGGTGTCTCTGGGGTAGCTCGTGCCGTAGCTGGTGTTGTAGTTGCTGTGGCTCCTTCTGTCGTTACAGTTGTCGCTGTAGTTATACCTGTCGGCACAACGGTTCGTGTTGTTGCTTGTGTGGTGCTACGAGATGGTGACGATGTAGTACTGTCTGGTGGTATGATAGGACTCGTCGTCGTTCCGATAGATGTGCTTGACGTGGAAATTTCAGCCGGGCTAGTTGTCGTTATTCCAGGTGAATTAGTATGCGAAGGTTGGGTGTTGGATGGTGTTGTTGGTCCCATGGTCGTTGCTTGGGCTGCACTTGCGATGTAACTCACTGACGCTCCAGCTGTCGTTGATTCAGTATTTGTAGAAGCCGGGCCAGTTATTGCCGTCGTGCCAGAAGTAACTGTTGCTTTACTTGTTGGAGGCGTTGTTGCACTTGTTGTCATTGTCGCACTAGATGGCGAAGTTGTTGTGCTGGTCGTAGCTGTTCCGGCAGACGGTGGTGGTGTGGTGCCCTCCGTGGATGTTGTCGAGGTCATCGTCTTTTCTATTGTACTTGTGACAGAACTTTCTGTCATATCTGCGGTTGTTGCTCCTGCCGCAGTTAGAACTGTATTGGTTGTGCCAGCCGTCGTCGATATCACAGACACAGACGGTGTCTCTGGGGTAGTTCCTGCCTTAGCTGTTATTGTAGTTGCTGTAGCACCTTCTGTCGTTTCAGTTCTCGCTGTAGTTATACCTGTCGGAAACACGTTTGCTGTTGTTGCCTGTGTGGTGCTGCGAGAAGGTGACGATGTAGTGCTCTCTGGTGGTATGATAGGACTCGTTGTTCCGGTGGGTGTGCTTGACGTGGAAATCTCAGACGGGCTAGTTGTTATTCCTGCTGTCTTAGTAGGCGAAGGTGGGGTGTTAGATGGTGTTGTCGGTCCCACTGTCGTTTCTGGAGCTGTACTTGCCCGAGAACTTCCCATCGTTTCAGCTGTCGTTGGTTCAGTACTTGTGAATGCTGTTGTTGTTCTTTCCGTCGTGCCAGATATGGCATTTGTGGTACTTGCTGCAGGCGTTGTTGCGCTTATTGTCATGGTCGCACCAGTTGGCGACGTTGTTGCGCTTGTCGTTGCTGTTCCGGCAGACGATGGTGTTGTGCCGTCTGTGGTTGGTGTCGAAGTGATCGTCATTTCTATTGTTGTACTTATGACAGAACTTTGTGTTCTACCAGCGGTGGTTGCTCCTGCGGAAGTTAGAGCTGTATTGGTTGTGCCAGCCGTCGTCGATGTGACAGACACAGGCGGTGTACCTGGGGTAGCTTCTGCCGTAGCTATTGTTGAAGCTGCTGGAGGAACTTCTGTCGTTTCAGTTGTCGTTGTAGTTATACCTGTTGGCACAATGGTTGTTGTTGCTTGTGTGGTGCTACGAGATGGTGACGATGTAGTGCTCTCTGGTGGTATGATAGGACCCATCGTCGTTCCTGTGGGTGTGCTTGACGTGGAAATTTCAGTCGGGCTAGCTGTCGTAATTCCTGCAGGATTAGTAAGCGAAGGTGGGGTGTTAGATGTGGTTGTTGGTCCCATTGTCGTTGCTTGGGCTGTATTCGCCGTATAACTCACTGACGCTTCAGCTGTTGTTGATTCAATACTTGTAGAAGCCGGGCCAGTTATTGCTGTCGTGCCAGAAGTAACTGTTGCTGTAGTTGTTGGAGGCGTTGTTGCACTTGTCATTGTCGTATTATTTGACGAAGTTGTTTTCCTTGTCGTGGCTGTTCCGGCAGACGGTGGTGATGTGGTGCCCTCTGTCGTTGGTGTGGAGGTCATCGTCATTTCTTTTGTTGTTCTTGTGACAGAACTTTCTGTCATACCAGCGGTGGTTGCTCCTGCGGTAGTTAGAGCTGTATTGGTTGTGCCAGCCGTCGTCGATGTGACAGACAGAGGCGGTGTCCCTGGGGTAGCTTCTTCCGTAGCTTGTGTTGAAGCTGCTGAAGACACTTCTGTCGTTTCA
Organism: Pollicipes pollicipes; assembly: GCF_011947565.3. Classification (NCBI taxonomy): domain Eukaryota; kingdom Metazoa; phylum Arthropoda; class Thecostraca; order Pollicipedomorpha; family Pollicipedidae; genus Pollicipes; species Pollicipes pollicipes. The sequence continues at coordinate 24,960,904 of NW_023597054.1, forward strand.
GTTGTCGCTGTAGTTATCCCTGTTGGCACCATGGTTGTTGGTGCTTGTGTGGTGCTGGGAGAAGGTGACGATGTAGTGCTCTCTGGTGGTATGATAGGACTCATCGTCGTTCCGGTGGGTGTGCTTGACGTGGAAATTTCAGTCGGGGTAGTTTTCGTTATTCCAGCTGTATTAGTAGGCGAAGGTTGAGTGTTGGACGATGTTGTTGTTCGCATTGTCGTTGCTGGGGCAGTACTTGCAGTATAACTCACTGACGCTCCAGCTATCGTTGTTTCAGTACTTGTAGAAGCCTTGCCTGTTATTTCCGGCATGCCAGAAGTAACTGTTACTGTACTTGATTGAGGCGTTGTTGCACTTGTTGTCATTGTCGTGCTAGTTTGCGAAGTTCCGGCAGACGGTGGTGGTGTGGTGGCCTCCGTGGTTGGTGTCGAGGTCGTCGTGATTTCTATTGTACTTGTGAGAGAACTTTCTGTCATATCAGCAGTGGTTGCTCTTGCCGTAGTTAGAGCTGGATTGGTGGTGCTAGCCGTCGTCGATGTGACAGACACAGACGGTGTCTCTGGGGTAGCTCCTGCCGTAGCTGGTGTTGTAGTTGCTGTGGCACCTTCTGTCGTTACAGTTGTCGCTGTAGTTATACCTGTCGGCACCACGGTTGTTGTTGATGCTTGTGTGGTGCTGCGAGAAGGTGACGATGTGGTGCTCTCTGGTGGTATGATAGGACTCGTCGTCGTTCCGGTGGGTGTGTTTGACGTGGAAATTTCATCCGGGCTAGTTGTTATTCCTGCTGTATTAGTAGGCGAAGGTGGGGTATTAGATGGTGTTGTTTGTCCCATTGTCGTTTCTGGGACTGTACTTGCAGTATAACTCACTGACGCTCCAGCTGTCGTTGATTCAGGATTTGTAGAAGTCGTGCCAGTTATTGCCGTCGTTCCAGAAGTAACTGTTGCTGTACTTGTTGGAGGCGTTGTTGCACTTGTTGTCATTGTTTTACTACTTGGCGAAGTTGTTGTGCTTGTGGTGGCTGTTCCGGTAGACGGTGGTGGTGTGGTGCCCTCCGTGGCTGGTGTCGAGGTCATCGTCATTTCTGTTGTACTTGTGACAGAACTTTCTGTCATACCAGCGGTGGTTGCTCCTGCCGTAGTTAGAGCTGTATTGGTTGCGACAGCCGTCGTCGATGCGACAGACACAGACGGTGTCCCTGGGGTAGCTTCTTCCGTAGCTATTGTTGAAGCTGCTGGAAAAACTTCGGCCGTTTCAGTTGTCGCTGTAATTATACCTGTTGGCACCATGGTTGTTGTTGCTTGTGTGGTGCTACGAGAAGGTGACAATGTAGTGCTCTCTGCTGGCATGGTGGGACCGACCGTCGTTGCGGTGGATGTGCTTGACGTGGAAATTTCAGTCGGGCCAGCTGTCGTTTTTCCTGCTGTATTAGTACGCGAAGGTGGGGTGTTAGATGGTGTTGTTCGTCGCATTGTTGTTCCTGAAGCTGTACTTGCCGGATTACTTCGCATCGTTTCAGCTGTCGTTGATTCAGTACTTGTGAATGCTGTTACTGTTATTTCCGTCGTGCCAGATGTGTCTGTTGTGGTATTTGCTGCAGGCGTTGTTGCACTTGCTGCCATTGTCTCACTAGTTGGCGACGTTGTTGTGCTTGTCGTTGCTGTTCCGGCAGACGGTGGTGTTGTAGTGTCCTCTGTGCTTGGTGTGGAAGTCATCGTCATTTCTATTGTTGTACTTGTGACGGAAATTTCTGTCATACCAGCGGTGGTTGCTCCTGCCGTAGTTAGGGCTGTATTGGTTGAGCCAGCCTTCGTCGATTTGACAGAAACAGACGGTGTCCCTGGGGTGGCTTCTTCCGTAGCTATTGTTGAAGCTGCTGGAGAAACTTCTGTTGTTTCAGTTGTCGCTGTAGTTATACCTGTTGGCACCATGGCTGTTGTTGCTTGTGTGGTGCTGCAAGAAGGTGACGAAGTAGTGCTCTCTGGTGGTGAAATAGGACTCATCGACGTTCCGGTGGGTGTGCTTGGCGTGGAAATTTCAGTCGGGCTAGTTGTCGTTATTCCAGGTGAATTAGTAGGCGAAGGTTGGGTGTTGGATGGTTTTGTTGGTCCCATTGTCGTTGATTGGGCTGTACTTGCCGGGTAACTCACTGACGCTCCAGCTGTCGTTGATTCAGTATTTGTAGAAGCCGGGCCAGTTATTGCCGTCGTGCCAGAAGCAGCTGTTGCTGTACTTGTTGGAGGCGTTGTTGCACTTGCTGTCTTTGTTGTACTAGATGGCAAAGTTGTTGTGCTTGACGTGGCTGTTCCGGCAGACGGTGGTGATGTGGTGCCTTCCGTCGGTGGTGTCGAGGTCATCGTCATTTCTGTTGTTGTACTTGTGACAGAAATTTCTGTCATACCAGCGGTGGTTGCTCCTGGCGTAGTTACGTCCGTATTGGTAGTTCCAGCACTCATTGATGTGACAGACACAAACGGTGTCCCTGGCGTACTTCCTGCCGTATCTGTTGTTGTAGTTGCTGTAACACCTTCTGTCGTTTCACTTGTCGCTGTAGTGATACCTGTCGGCACCACGGTTCTTGTTGTTGCTTGTGTGGTGCTAGGAGAAGGTGACGATGTAGTGCTCTGTGCTGATATGATAGGACCCATTGTCGTTGCGGTGGATGTGCTCGACGTGGAAATTTCAGTCGGGCTAGCTGTCGTTGTTCCTGCTGTATTAGTAGGCGAAGGTGGGGCGTTAGATGTTGTTGGTCCCATTGTCGTTGCTTGGGCTGTACTTGCCGTATAACTCACTGACGGTCCAGCTGTTGTTGATTCAGTGCTTGTGGAAGCCGGGCCAGTTATTGCGGTCGTGCCGGAAGTAACTGTTGCTGTACTTGCTGGAGGCCTTGTTGCACTTGTTGTCATTGTCGTAGAATTTGGCGAAGTTGTTGTGCTTGTCGTGGCTGTTCCGGACGACGGTGGTGATGTGGTGCCCTCTGTCGTTGGTGTCGAGGTCATCGTCATTTCTGTTGTTGTACTTGTGACAAAACTTTCTGTCATATCAGCGGTGGTTCCTCGTGCCGTAGTTAGAGCTTTATTGGTTGTGCCAGCCGTCGTCGATGTCACAGACACAGACGGTGTCTCTGGGGTAGCTCCCGTCGTAGCTGGTGTTATAGTTGCCGTAGCGCCTTCTGTCGTTTCGGTTCTCGCTGTACTTGTACCTGTCGGAAACACGTTTGCTGTTGTTGCCTGTGTGGTGCTGCGAGAAGGTAACGATGTAGTGCTCTCTGGTGGTATGATAGGATTCGTTGTTCCGGTGGGTGTGCTTGACGTGGAAATTTCAGTCGGGGTAGTTGTCGTTATTCCAGCTGTATTAGTTGGCGAAGGTTGAGTGTTGGATGGCGTTGTTGGTCCCATTGTGGTTGCTGGGGCTGTACTTGCAGTATAACTCACTGACGCTCCAGCTATCGTTGTTTCAGTACTTGTAGAAGCCGAGCCAGTTATTCCCGGCATGCCAGAAATAACTGTTACTGTACTTGTTGTAGAGGTTGTTGCACTTGTTGTCATTGTTGTGCTTGTTTGCGAAGTTCCGGCAGACGGTGCTGGTGTGGTGGCCTCCGTGGTTGGTGTCGAGGTCATCGTCATTTCTATTGTACTTGTGAGAGAACTTTCTGTCATATCAGCGGTGGTTGCTCCTGCCGTAGTTAGAGCTGGATTGGTGGTGCCAGCCGTCGTCGATGTGACAGACACAGACGGTGTCTCTGGGGTAGCTCCTGCCGTAGCTGATGCTGTAGTTGCTGTGGTACCTTCTGTCGCTACGGTTGTCGCTGTAGTTATACCTGTCGGCAACAAGGTTGTTGTTGTTGCCTGTGTGGTGCTGCGAGAAGGTGACGATGTAGTGCTCTCTGGTGGTATCATAGGACTCGTGGTTGTTCCGGTGGGTGTGCTTGACGTGGAAATTTCAGCCGGGCTAGTTGTCGTTATTCCTGCTGTATTAGTACGCGAAGTTGGGGCGTTAGATGGTGTTGTTGGTCCCATTGTCGTTCCTGGGACTGTACTTGCAGTAGAACTCACTAACGCTCCAGCTGTCGCTGAATGAGTATTTGTAGAAGCCGTGCCAGTTATTGCCGTCGTGCCGGAAGCAACTCTTGCTGTACTATTTGGAGGCGTTGTTGCACTTGTTGTCATTGTCGTGCTAGTTAGCGAAGTTGTTGTACTGGTCGCGGCTGTTCCGGCAGACGGTGGTGGTGTGGTGCCCTCCGTCGTTGGTGTCGAGGTCATCGTCATTTCTATTGTACTTGTGACAGAACTTTCGTTCATATCAGCGGTGGTTGCCCCTGCCGTAGTTAGAGCTTTATTGGTTGTGCCAGCCGTCGTCGATGTCACAGACACAGACGGTGTCTTTGGGGTAGCTCCTGTCGTAGCTGGTGTTGTAGTTGCCGTAGCACTTTCTGTCGTTTCAGTTCTCGCTGTAGTTATACCTGTCGGTACCACGGTTGTTGTTGTCGCTTGTGTGGTGCTGGGAGAAGATGATGATGCATTGCTCTCTGGTGGTGTGATAGGACTCATCGTCGTTCTGGTGGGTGTGCTTGACATGTAAATTTCAGTCGGGGTAGTTGTCGTTATTCCAGCTGTAGTAGTAGGCGAAGTTTGAGTGTTGGATGGTGTTGTTGATCCCATTGTCGTTGCTGGAGCTGTACTTGCAGCATGACTCACTGACGCTCCAGCTATCGTTGTTTCAGTACTTGTGGAAGCCGAGCCAGTTATTCCCGGCATGCCAGAAGTAACTGTTACTGTACTTGTTGGATGCGTTGTTGCACTTGTTGTCATTGTGCTAGTTTGCGAAGTTCCGGCAGACCGTGCTGGTGTGGTGGCCTCCGTGGTGGGTGTCGAGGTCATTGTCATTTCTATTGTACTTGTGAGAGAACTATCTGTGATATCAGTGGTGGTTGCTCCTGCCGTAGTTAGAGCTGTATTGGTGGTGCCAGTCGTCGTCGATGTGCCAGAGACAGACGGTGTCTCTGGTGTAGCTCCGTCCGTAGCTGTTGTTGTAGTTGCTGTGGCACCTTCTGTCGTTACCGTTGTCGCTGTAGTTATACCTGTCGGCACAACGGTTCTTGTTGTTGCCTGTGTGGTGGTACCAGAAGGTGACGATGTAGTGCTCTCTGGTGGTATGATAGGACTCATCGTCTCTCTGTTGGGTGTGCTTGACGTGGAAATTTCAGTCGGTCTAGCTGTCGTGATTCCAGCTGTATAAGTAGGCGAGGGTTGAGTGTTGGACCGTGTTGTTGGTCCCATTGTCGTTGCTGGGCCTGTACTTGCCGTATAACTCACTGACGCTCCAGCTGTTGTTGTCTCAGTACTTGTAGAAGCCAGGGCCAGTTATTGCCGTCGTGCCAGAAGTAACTGTTGCTGTATTTGTTGGAGGCGTTGTTGCACTCGTTGTCATTGTCGTACTACTTGGCGAAGTTGTTGTGCTTTTCGTGGCTGTTTCGGATGACGGTGGTGATGTGGTGCCCTCTGCCGTTGGTGCAGAGGTCATCGTCATTTTTATTGTTGTACTTGTGACAAAACTTTCTGTCATACCAGCGGTGGCTGCTCCTGCCGTAGTTAGAGCTGTATTGCTTGTGCCAGCCGTCGTCAATGTGACGGACACAGACGGTGTCCCTGGGGTAGCTTCTTTCGTGGCTATTGTTGAAGGTGCTGGAGAAATTTCTGTCGTTTCAGTTGTCGCTGTAGTTATACCCGGTGGCACCATGGATGTCGTTGCTTGTGTGGTGCTACGAAAAGGTGACGATGTAGTGCTCTCTGGTGGTAGAATAGGACTGATCGTCGTTCCGGTGGGTGTGCTTGACGTGGAAGTTTCAGTCGGGCTAGTTGTCGTTATTGCAGGTGAATTAGTAGGCGAAGGTGGGGTGTTAGATGTTGTTGGTCCCATTGTCGTTGCTTGGGCTGTACTTGCCGTATAACTCACTGACGGTCCAGCTGTTGTTGATTCAGTACTTGTAGAAGCCGGGCCAGTTATTGCGGTCGTGCCAGAAGTAACTGTTGCTGTACTTGCTGGAGGCGTTGTTGCACTTGTTGTCATTGTCGTGGTATTTGGCGAAGTTGTTGTGCTTGTCGTGGCTGTTCCGGACAACGGTGGTGATGTGGTGCCCTCTGTCGTTGGTGTCGAGGTCATCGTGATTTCTGTTGCTGTACTTGTGACAAAACTTTCTGTCATATCAGCGGTGGTTGCTCCTGCCGTAGTTAGAGCTTTATTGGTTGTGCCAGCCGTCGTCGATGTCACAGACACAGACGGTGTCTCAGGGGTAGCTCCTGTCGTAGCTAGTGTTGTAGTTGCCGTAGCACCTTCTGTCGTTTCAGTTCTCGCTGTAGTTATACCTGTTGGTACCATGGTTGTTGTTGTCGCTTGTGTGGTGCTGGGAGAAGATGACGGGGTAGTGCTCTCTGGTGGTATGATAGGACTCATCGTCGTTCCGGTGGGTGTGCTTGACGTGGAAATTTCAGTCGGGGTAGTTGTCGTTATTCCAGCTGTATTAGCAGGCGAAGGTTGAGTGTTGGATGGTGTTGTTGGTCCCATTGTGGTTGCTGGGGCTGTACTTGCAGTATGACTCACTGACGCTCCAGCTATCGTTGTTTCAGCACTTGTAGAAGCCGAGCCAGTTATTCCCGGCATGCCAGAAGTAACTGTTTCTGTACTTGTTGGAGAGGTTGTTGCACTTGTTGTCATTGTCGTGCTAGTTTGCGAAGTTCCGGCAGACGGTGCTGGTGTGGTGTCCTCCGTGGTTGGTGTCGAGGTCATCGTCATTTCTATTGTACTTGTGAGAGAACTTTCTCTCATATCAGCGGTGGTTGCTCCTGCCGTAGTTAGAGCTGTATTGGTGGTGCCAGCCGTCGTCGATGTGACAGACGCAGACGGTGTCTCTGGGGTTGCTCCTGCCGTAGCTGGTGTTGTAGTTGCTGTGGTGCCTTCTGTCGTTACGGTTGTCGCTGTAGTTATACCTGTCGGCACAACGGTTCGTGTTGTTGCTTGTGTGGTGCTCCCAGAAGGTGACGATGTAGTGCTCTCTGGTGGTAAAATAGGACTCATCGTCGTTCCGGTGGGTGTGCTTGGCGTGGAAATTCCAGTCGGGCTAGTTGTCGTTATTCTAGCTGTATTACTAGGCGAAGGTTGGGTGTTGGATGGTGTTGTTGGTCCCATTGTCCTTGCTGGGGCTGTACTTGCCGTATAACTTGCTGACGCTCCAGCTGTCGTTGATTCAGTATTTGTAGAAGCCGGCCCAGTTATTGCCGTCGTGCCAGAAGTAACTGTTGCTGTTTTTGTTGGAGGCGTTGTTGCACTTGTTGTCATTGTTGTACTAGATTGGAAAGTGGTTGTGCTGGTCGGGGCTGTTCCGGCAGACGGTGGTGGTGTGGCGCCCTCCGGCGTTGGTGTCGAGGTCATCGTCATTTCTATTGTACTTGTGACAGAACTTTCTGTCATATCAGCGGTGGCTGCTCCTGCGGTAGTTAGAGCTGTATTGGTTGTGCCAGCCGTCGTCGATGTCACAAAAACAGACGGTGTCTCTGGGGTACCTCCTGCCGTAGCTGTTGTTGTAGTTGCTGTAGCACCTTCTGTCGTTTCAGTTCTCGCTGTAGTTATACCTGTCGGCAACAAGGTTGTTGTTGTTGCCTGTGTGGTGCTGCGAGAAGGTGACGATGTAGTGCTCTCTGGTGGTATGATAGGACTCGTCGTTGTTCCGGTGGGTGTGCTTGACGTGGAAATTTCAGCCGGGCTAGTTGTCGTTATTCCTGCTGTATTAGTAGGCGAAGGTGGAGTTTTAGATGGTGTTATTGGTCCCATTGTCGTTCCTGGGACTGTACTTGCAGTAGAACTCACTGACGCTCCAGCTGTCGTTGAATGAGTATTTGTAGAAGCCGTGCCAGTTATTGCCGTCGTGCCAGAAGTAACTGTTGCTGTACTTGTTGGAGGCGTTGTTGCACTTGTTCTCATTGTCGTGCTAGTCAGCGAAGTTATTGTGCTGGTCGGGGCTGTTCCGGCAGACGGTGGTGGTGTGGTGCCCTCCGGCGCTGGTGTCGAGGTCATCGTCATTTCTATTGTACTTGTGACAGAACTTTCAGTCATATCAGCGGTGGTTGCCCCTGCCGTAGTTAGAGCTTTATTGGTTGTGCCAACCGTCGTCGATATGACAGACACAGACGGTGCCTCTGGGGTAGCTCCTGTCGTAGCTGGTGTTGTAGTTGCCGTAGCACCTTCGGTCGTTTCAGTTCTCGCTGTAGTTATACCTGTTGGTACCACAGTTGTTGTTGTCGCTTGTGTGGTGCTGGGAGAAGATGACGATGCATTGCTCTCTGGTGGTGTGATAGGACTCATCGTCGTTCCGGTGGGTGTGCTTGACATGAAAATTTCAGTCGGGGTAGTTGTCGTCATTCCAGCTGTATTAGTAGGCGAAGTTTGAGTGTTGGATGGTGTTGTTGGTCTCATTGTCGTTGCTGGGGCTGTACTTGCAGTATGACTCACTGACGCTCCAGCTACCGTTGTTTCAGTACTTGTGGAAGCCGAGCCAGTTATTCCCGGCATGCCAGAAGTAACTGTTGCTGTACTTGTTGGAGGCGTTGTTGCACTTGTTGTCATTGTCGTGCTAGTTTGCGAAGTTCCGGCAGACGGTGCTGGTGTTGTGGCCTCCGTGGTTGGTGTCGAGGTCATCGTCATTTCTGGTGTTGTACCTGTGACAGAAATTTCTGTCATACCAGCGGTGGTTTCTCTTGGCGTAGCTACGTCCGTATTGGTAGTTCCAGCACTCATTGATGTGACAGACACAAACGGTGTCCCTGGTGTACTCCCTGCCGTATCTATTGTTGTAGTTGCTGTGGCACCTTCTGTCGTTTCACTTGTCGCTGTAGTAATGCCTGTCGGCACCACGGTTCTTGTTGTTGCTTGTGTGGTGCTACCAGAAGGTGACGATGTAGTGCTCTCTGGTGATATGATAGGACTCATCGTCGCTCCGTTGGGTGTGCTTGACGTGGAAATTTCAGTCGGTCTAGCTGTCGTGATTCCAGCTGTATAAGTAGGCGAACGTTGAGTGTTGGACTGTGTTGTTGGTCCCATTGTCGTGGCTGGGCCTGTACTTGCCGTATAACTCACTGACGTTCCAGCTGTCGTTGTTTCAGTACTTGTAGAAGCCGGGCCAGTTATTGCCGTCGTGCCAGAAGTAACTGTTGCTGTATTTGTTGGAGGCGTTGTTGCACTCGTTGTCATTGTCGTACTACTTGACGAAGTTGTTGTGCTTTTTGTGGCTGTTTCGGATGACGATGGTGATGTGGTGCCCTCTGCCGTTGGTTCAGAGGTCATCGTCATTTTTATTGTTGTACTTGTGACAAAACTTTCTGTCATACTAGCGGTGGTTGCTCCTGCCGCAGTTAGAGCTGTATTGGTTGTGCCAGCCGTCGTCGATGTGACGGACACAGACGGTGTCCCTGGGGTAGCTTCTTTCGTAGCTGTTGTTGAAGGTGCTGGAGAAATTTCTGTCGTTTCAGTTGTCGCTGTAGTTATACCCGGTGGCACCATGGATGTTGTTGCTTGTGTGGTGCTACGAAAAGGTGACGATGTAGTGCTCTCTGGTGGTAGAATAGGACTGATCGTCGTTCCGGTGGGTGTGCTTGACGTGGAAGTTTCAGTCGGGCTAGTTGTCGTTATTGCAGGTGAATTAGTAGGCGAAGGTTGGGTGTTGGATGGTGTTGTTGGTCTCATTGTCGTTGCTTGGGCTGTACTTGCCGTGTAACTCACTGACGCTCCAGCTGTCGTTGATTCAGTATTTGTAGATGCCGGGCCAGTTATTGCCGTCGAGCCAGAAGCAGCTGTTGCTGTACTTGTTGGAGGCGTTGTTGCACTTGTTGTCTTTGTTGTACTAGATGGCAAAGTTGTTGTGCTTGTCGTAGCTGTTCCGGCAGACGGTGGTGGTGTGGTGTCCTCCGTCGTTGGTGTCGAGGTCATCGTCATTTCTGTTGTTGTACCTGTGACAGAAATTTCTGTCATACCAGTGGTGGTTGCTCCTGGCGTAGCTACGTCCGTATTGGTAGTTCCAGCACTCATTGATGTGACAGACACAAACGGTGTCCCTGGTGTACTCCCTGCCGCATCTATTGTTGTAGTTGCTGTAACACCTTGTGTCGTTTCACTTGTCGCTGTAGTGATGCCTGTCGGCACCACGGTTCTTGTTGTTGCTTGTGTGGTGCTACGAGAAGGTGACGATGTAGTGCTCTCTGCTGATATGGTAGAACCCATTGTCGTTGCGGTGGATATGCTTGACGTGGAAATTTCAGTCGGGCTAGCTGTCGTGGTTCCTGCTGTATAACTAGGCGAAGGTGGGGTGTTAGATGTTGTGGTTGGTCCCATTGTCGTTGCTTGGGCTGTACTTGCCGTATAACTCACTGACGGTCCAGCTGTTGTTGATTCAGTACTTGTAGAAGCCGGGCCAGTTATTGCCGTCGTGCCAGAAGTAACTGTTGTTGTTCTCGTTGGAGGCGTTGTTGCACTTGTCGTCCTTGTCGTAATATTTGGCGACGTTGTTGTGCTTGTCGTGGCTGTTCCGGCAGACGGTGGTGGTGTGGTGCCCTCTGTCGTTGGCGTCGAGGACATCGTCATTTCTGTTGTACTTGTGATAAAACTTCCTGTCATATCCGCGGTGGTTCCTCGTGCCGTAGTTAGAGCTGCATTGGTTGTGCCAGCCGTAGTCGATGTCACAGACACAGACGGTGTCTCTGGGGTAGCTTCTGCCGTAGGTGGTGTTGTAGTTGCTGTAGCACCTTCTGTCGTTTCAGTTGTTGCTGTAGTTTTACCTGTCGGCACCACAGTTGTTGTTGCTTGTGTGGTGCTGCGAGAAGGTGACGATGTAGTGCTCTCTGGTGGTATGATAGGACTCATCGTCGTTTCGGTGGGTGTGCTTGACATGGAAATTTCATCCGGGCTAGTTGTCGTTGTTGCAGCTGTATAAGTAGGCGAAGGTTGAGTGTTGGACGGTGTTGTTGGTCCCATTGTCGTTGCTGGGACTGTACTTGCAGTATAACTCACTGACGCTCCAGCTATCGTGGTTTCAGTACTTGTAGAAGCCGGGCCAGTTATTGCCGGCATGCCAGAAGTAACTGCTACTGTACTTGTTGGAGGCGTTGTTGCACTTGTTGTCAGTGTCGTACTAGATGGCGAAGTTGTTGTGCTGGTCGTGGCTGTTCCGGTAGACGGTGGTGCTGTGGTGCCCTCCGTCGTTGGTGTCGAGGTCATCGTCTTTTCTATTGTACTTGTGACAGAACTTTCAGTCACATCAGTGGTGGTTGCCCCTGCCGTAGTCAGAGCTTTATTGGTTGTGCCACCCATCGTCGATGTCACAGACACAGACGGTGTCTCTGGGGTAGCTCCTGTCGTAGCTGGTGTTGCAGTTGCCGTAGCACCTTCTGTCGTTTCAGTTCTTGCTGTAGTTATGCCTGTTGGTACCACGGTTGTTGTTGTCGCTTGTGTGGTGCTGGGAGAAGATGACGATGCAGTGCTCTCTGGTGGTATGATAGGGCTCATCGTCGTTCCGGTGGGTGTGCTTGGCATGGAAATTTCGGTCGGGGTAGTTGTCGTTATTCCAACTGTATTAGTAGGCGAAGTTTGAGTGTTGGATGGTGTTGTTGGTCTCATTGTCGTTGCTGGGGCTGTACTTGCAGTATGACTCACTGACGCTCCAGCTATAGTTGTTTCAGTACTTGTGGAAGCCGAGCCAGTTATTCCCGGCATGCCAGAAGTAACTGTTGCTGTACTTGTTGGAGGCGTTGTTGCACTTGTTGTCATTGTCGTGCTAGTTTGCGAAGTTCCGGCAGACGGTGCTGGCGTGGTGGCCTCCGTGGTTGGTGTCGAGGTCATCGTCATTTCTGTTGTTGTACCTGTGACAGAAATTTCTGTCATACCAGCGGTGGTTTCTCTTGGCGTAGCTACGCCCGTATTGGTAGTTCCAGCACTCATTGATGTGACAGACACAAACGGTGTCCCTGGTGTACTCCCTGCCGCATCTATTGTTGTAGTTGCTGTAGCACCTTCTGTCGTTACCGTTGTCGCTGTAGTGATGCCTGTCGGCACCACGGTTCTTGTTGTTGCTTGTGTGGTGCTACCAGAAGGTGACGATGTAGTGCTCTCTGGTGGTATGATAGGACTCATCGTCGCTCCGTTGGGTGTGCTTGACGTGGAAATTCCAGTCGGTCTAGCTGTCGTGATTCCAGCTGTATAAGTAGGCGAAGGTTGAGTGTTGGACTGTGTTGTTGGTCCCATTGTCGTGGCTGGGCCTGTACTTGCCGTATTACTCACTGACGTTCCAGCTGTCGTTGTTTCAGTACTTGTAGAAGCCGGGCCAGTTATTGCCGTCGTGCCAGAAGTAACTGTTGCTGTATTTGTTGGAGGCGTTGTTGCACTCGTTGTCATTGTCGTACTACTTGACGAAGTTGTTGTGCTTTTTGTGGCTGTTTCGGATGACGATGGTGATGTGGTGTCCTCTGCCGTTGGTGGAGAGGTCATCGTCATTTTTATTGTTGTACTTGTGACAAAACTTTCTGTCATACTAGCGGTGGTTGCTCCTGCCGCAGTTAGAGCTGTATTGGTTGTGCCAGCCGTCGTCGATGTGACGGACACAGACGGTGTCCCTGGGGTAGCTTCTTTCGTAGCTGTTGTTGAAGGTGCTGGAGAAATTTCTGTCGTTTCAGTTGTCGCTGTAGTTATACCCGGTGGCACCATGGATGTTGTTGCTTGTGTGGTGCTACGAAAAGGTGATGATGTAGTGCTCTCTGGTGGTAGAATAGGACTGATCGTCGTTCCGGTGGGTGTGCTTGACGTGGAAGTTTCAGTCGGGCTAGTTGTCGTTATTGCAGGTGAATTAGTAGGCGAAGGTTGGGTGTTGGATGGTGTTGTTGGTCTCATTGTCGTTGCTTGGGCTGTACTTGCCGTGTAACTCACTGACGCTCCAGCTGTCGTTGATTCAGTATTTTTAGATGCCGGGCCAGTTATTGCCGTCGTGCCAGAAGCAGCTGTTGCTGTACTTGTTGGAGGCGTTGTTGCACTTGTTGTCTTTGTTGTACTAGATGGCAAAGTTGTTGTGCTTGTCGTAGCTGTTCCGGCAGACGGTGGTGGTGTGGTGTCCTCCGTCGTTGGTGTCGAGGTCATCGTCATTTCTGTTGTTGTACCTGTGACAGAAATTTCTGTCATACCAGTGGTGGTTGCTCCTGGCGTAGCTACGTCCGTATTGGTAGTTCCAGCACTCATTGATGTGACAGACACAAACGGTGTCCCTGGTGTACTCCCTGCCGTATCTATTGTTGTAGTTGCTGTAACACCTTGTGTCGTTTCACTTGTCGCTGTAGTGATGCCTGTCGGCACCACGGTTCTTGTTGTTGCTTGTGTGGTGCTACGAGAAGGTGACGATGTAGTGCTCTCTGCTGATATGGTAGAACCCATTGTCGTTGCGGTGGATATGCTTGACGTGGAAATTTCAGTCGGGCTAGCTGTCGTGGTTCCCTCTGTATAACTAGGCGAAGGTGGGGTGTTAGATGTTGTGGTTGGTCCCATTGTCGTTGCTTGGGCTGTACTTGCCGTATAGCTCACTGACGGTCCAGCTGTTGTTGATTCAGTACTTGTAGAAGCCGGGCCAGTTATTGCCGTCGTGCCAGAAGTAACTGTTGTTGTTCTCGTTGGAGGCGTTGTTGCACTTGTCGTCCTTGTCGTAATATTTGGCGACGTTGTTGTGCTTGTCGTGGCTGTTCCGGCAGACGGTGGTGGTGTGGTGCCCTCTGTCGTTGGCGTCGAGGACATCGTCATTTCTGTTGTACTTGTGATAAAACTTCCTGTCATATCCGCGGTGGTTCCTCGTGCCGTAGTTAGAGCTGCATTGGTTGTGCCAGCCGTAGTCGATGTCACAGACACAGACGGTGTCTCTGGGGTAGCTTCTGCCGTAGGTGGTGTTGTAGTTGCTGTAGCACCTTCTGTCGTTTCAGTTGTCGCTGTAGTTTTACCTGTCGGCACCACAGTTGTTGTTGTTGCTTGTGTGGTGCTGCGAGAAGGTGACGATGTAGTGCTCTCTGGTGGTATGATAGGACTCATCGTCGTTTCGGTGGGTGTGCTTGACATGGAAATTTCATCCGGGCTAGTTGTCGTTGTTGCAGCTGTATAAGTAGGCGAAGGTTGAGTGTTGGACGGTGTTGTTGGTCCCATTGTCGTTGCTGGGACTGTACTTGCAGTATAACTCACTGACGCTCCAGCTATCGTGGTTTCAGTACTTGTAGAAGCCGGGCCAGTTATTGCCGGCATGCCAGAAGTAACTGCTACTGTACTTGTTGGAGGCGTTGTTGCACTTGTTGTCAGTGTCGTACTAGATGGCGAAGTTGTTGTGCTGGTCGTGGCTGTTCCGGTAGACGGTGGTGCTGTGGTGCCCTCCGTCGTTGGTGTCGAGGTCATCGTCTTTTCTATTGTACTTGTGACAGAACTTTCTGTCATATCTGCGGTTGTTGCTCCTGCCGTAGTTAGAACTGTATTTGTTGTGCCAGCCGTCGTCGATGTCACAGACACAGACGGTGTCTCTGGGGTAGTTCCTGCCTTAGCTGTTGTTGTAGTTGCTGTAGCACCTTCTGTCGTTTCAGTTCTCGCTGTGGTTATACCTGTCGGAAACACGTTTGCTGTTGTTGCCTGTGTGGTGCGGCGAGAAGGTGACGATGTAGTGCTCTCTTGTGGTATGATAGGACTCGTCGTCGTTCCGGTGGGTGTGCTTGACGTGGAAATTTCATCCGGGCTAGTTGTGGTTATTCCTGCTGTATTAGTAGGCGAAGGTGGGGTGTTAGATGGTGTTGTTGGTCCCACTGTCGTTTCTGGAGCTGTACTTGCCTGAGAACTTCCCATCGTTTCAGCTGTCGTTGGTTCAGTACTTGTGAATGCTGTTGCTGTTCTTTCCGTCGTGCCAGATATGGCATTTGTGGTACTTGCTGCAGGCGTTGTTGCGCTTATTGTCATGGTCGCACCAGTTGGCGACGTTGTTGCGCTTGTCGTTGCTGTTCCGGCAGACGGTGGTGTTGTGCCGTCTGTGGTTGGTGTCGAAGTGATCGTCATTTCTATTGTTGTACTTATGACAGAACTTTGTGTCGTACCAGCGGTGACTGCTCCTGCGGTAGTTAGAGCTGTTAGAGCTGTATTGGTTGTGCCAGCCGTCGTCGATGTGACAGACACAGACTCTGTACCTGGGGTAGCTTCTGCCGTAGCTATTGTTGAAGCTGCTGGAGGAACTTCTGTCGTTTCAGTTGTCGTTGTAGTTATACCTGTTGGCACAATGGTTGTTGTTGCCTGTGTGGTGCTACGAGATGGTGACGATGTAGTGCTCTCTGGTGGTATGATAGGACTCATCGTCGTTCCTGTGGGTGTGCTTGACGTGGAAATTTCAGTCGGGCTAGCTGTCGTTATTCCTGCAGTATTAGTAAGCGAAGGTGGGGTGCTAGATGTGGTTGTTGGTCCCATTGTCGTTGCTTGGGCTGTATTTGCCGTATAACTCACTGACGCTCCAGCTGTTGTTGATTCAGTATTTGTAGAAGCCGGGCCAGTTATTGCCGTCGTGCCAGAAGTAACTGTTGCTGTCCTTTTTGGAGGCGTTGTTGCACTTGTTGTCATTGTCGTGCTAGTTAGCGAAGTTGTTGTGCTTGTCGTGGCTGTTCCGGCAGACGGTGGTGGTGTGGTGCCCTCCGTGGTTGGTGTCGAGGTCGTCGTGATTTCTATTGTACTTGTGAGAGAACTTTCTGTCATATCAGCAGTGGTTGCTCTTGCCGTAGTTAGAGCTGGATTGGTGGTGCTAGCCGTCGTCGATGTGACAGACACAGACGGTGTCTCTGGGGTAGCTCCTGCCGTAGCTGGTGTTGTAGTTGCTGTGGCACCTTCTGTCGTTACAGTTGTCGCTGTAGTTATACCTGTCGGCACCACGGTTGTTGTTGATGCTTGTGTGGTGCTGCGAGAAGGTGACGATGTGGTGCTCTCTGGTGGTATGTTAGGACTCGTCGTTGTTCCGTTGGGTGTGCTTGACGTGGAAATTTCAGCCGGGCTAGTTGTCGTTATTCCTGCTGTATTAGAAGGCGAAGGTGGGGTGTTAGATGGTGTTGTTGGTCCCATTGTCGTTCCTGGGACTGTACTTGCAGTATAGCTCACTGACGCTCCAGCTGTCGTTGATTCAGGATTTGTAGAAGTCGTGCCAGTTATTGCCGTCGTGCCAGAAGTAACTGTTGCTGTACTTGTTGCAGGCGTTGTTGCACTTGTTGTCATTATTTTACTACTTGGCGAAGTTGTTGTGCTTGTCATGGCTGTTCCGGCAGACGGTGGTGGTGTGGTGCCCTCCGTGGCTGGTGTCGAGGTCATCGTCATTTCTGTTGTTGTACTTGTGACAGAACTTTCTGTCATACCAGCCGTGGTTGCTCCTGCCGTAGTTAGAGCTGTATTGGTTGTGACAGCCGTCGTCGATGCGACAGACACAGACGGTGTCACTGGGGTAGCTTCTTCCATAGCTATTGTTGAAGCTGCTGGAAAAACTTCTGTCGTTTCAGTTGTCGCTGTAGTTATGCCTGTTGGCACCATGGTTGTTGTTGCTTGTGTGGTGCTACGAGAAGGTGACGATGTAGTGCTCTCTGCTGGTATGGTGGGACCGACCGTCGTTGCGGGGGATGGGCTTGACGTGGAAATTTCAGTCGGCTCAGCTGTCGTTATTCCTGCTGTATTAGTACGCGAAGGTGGGGTGTTAGATGGTGTTGTTGGTCCCATTGTCGTTCCTGGAGCTGTGCTTGCCGGGAAACTTCCCATCGTTGCAGCCGTCGTTGATTCAGTGCTTGTGAATGCTGTTACTGTTCTTTCCGTCGTGCCAGATGTGGCTGTTGTGGTATTTGCTGCAGGCGTTGTTGCACTTGTCATCATTGTCGCACTAGTTAGCTTCGTTGTTATGCTTTTCGTTGCTGTTCCGGCAGATGGTGGTGTTGTAGTGCCCTCTGCGGTTGGTGTCGAAGTCAACGTCATTCCTATTGTTGTACTTGTGACGGAAATTTCTGTCATGCCAGCGGTGGTTGCTCCTTGCGTAGTTACGTCCGTATTGGTTGCTCCAGCAGTCATTGATGTGACCGACACAAACGGTGTCCCTGGCGTACTTCCCGCCGTGCCTGTTGTTGTGGTTTCTGTAACACTTTCTGTCGTTTCACTTGTCGCTGTAGTGATACCTGTCGGCACCACGGCTGTTGTTGTTGCCTGTGTGGTGCTAGGAGAAGGTGACGATGTAGTGCTCTCTGGTGGTATGATAGGACTCATCGTCGTACCGGTGGGCGTGCTTGCCGTGGAAATTTCAGTCGGGGTAGTTGTCGTTATTCCAACTGTGTTAGTAGGCGAAGGTTGGGTGTTGGATTGTGTTGTTTGTCCCATTGTCGTTGCTTGGGCTGTACTTGCCGTATAACTCACTGACGCTCCAGCTGCCGTTGATTCAGTACTGGTAGAAGCCGGGCCAGATATTGCCGTCGTGCCAGAAGTAACTGTTGCTGTACTCGTTGGAGGCGTTGTTGCACTTGTTGTCATTGTCGTCTTATTTGGCGATGTTGTGCTTGTCGATGCTGTTCCGGTAGACGGTGGTGTTGTAGTGCCCTCTGTGGTTGGTTTCGAGGTCATCGTCATTTCTATTGTTGTGCTTGTGACAAAATTGTCTGTCATACCAGCGGTTGTTGCTTCTGCCGTAGTCACAGCTGGTGTGGTTGTTCCAGCAGTCGTTGATGTAACAGACACAAACGGTGTCTCTGGTGTACTTACTGCCGTAGCAGTTGTTGTAGTTGCTGTATCGCCTTCTGTCGTTTCAGTTGTCGCTACAGTTATACCTGTCGGCACCATGGTTGTTGTCGTCGCTTTGGTGCCTTCTGACGTGCCCATTGTTGAAAGCCTTGACGCTGTTGGCGAGACGGCTCCTGTTGAGCCTCCTGACGTTGTTGCTGGCAGAGTTACAGTTGTACTTTCCGACGTTGTTTCTGACGTGCTTTCCGTTGTCGCCTCTGGTGGTGTTGTTGCCGTGTTACATCCCATTTGTTCTTCACAATTGCATCCCATGTGTTGTTTACAGCTGCATCCCATATGTTCTTCGCAGTCACATGCCACATGTTCCGCACAACCAAATTCCATATGCTCTTGATAGGTACATTCCACGTGCTCTTCGGAGTTACATCCAGTATGTTCTTTACAGTCACATCTCATGCTATCTTCAGTGCACCCACAGGCAAGGTCATCACTGGAATCACAGTGATTTTCGCCAGAATAATCGCATGTGCTTCTTGGGCCTATGCAGTCGTCGCCATTATCTGCTTCACAATCGCACGTACTTTTGTCGTCCATGCAAAAGTCATAGGTTGAGTCTTCATAGTTGCATATGTTCTCGCCATTCATAAATTCAAGATGCTCCTCCGCACAGTCGTACATATCACTTGCGTCTGTACGATCGTCGCTCTGTTCTTCCTCACGTTCATATGCACCACTTTCGTCCATGCGATCACAAAGTCGCTTGCCTGACTTGAAATTGAAGGACCTTGCTCCTCTGATATTTGTAATCCCAGGACCTTTCGTCCAGGGCAACCATGTTTCATCACGCCGATGTTCGAAGCGCAGACTTGTTTGCCAGCCTTGGTTGAGTTGTCTGCTACGACCAAGGAAGTTTGGGAGTGGTCTGAAAGTCAAGCTTGTAGCGGTAGCTGCACGAGGCATTGGAACCAGACCCACAGCCCCGAAGAGAACGAGCGCAATCGCCATGGCCATCACGATAGCGTCGCCACGGTTATCCACGTCCACAACCCGCGCTCGACTGACCGCGCACGCGCCAGTCTTTCGCATAGCCATCCCGCGAAGGGAGGAGCTACGCCCCACCGACGGGCATGGGGCGAATCCACCCATTGGCTGAGGCTGGTAGTCAGCCCTGTTTTGTTTGGGACAATTCGTCGGACGGGCTGCGGCAGCATCGTGCTTTTGGAACTTAACAACTTAGAACCTGACTGTTGTTATTGTACCTTGACGTTTAGCGAGGTGAACAGGGGTGGTAAAAGTGTACTCTGTGTCGCCGAACACATTTTTGGAGGAAAATTGTCGCCAGTAGCGTAATGCGATACCAGATGACAAACCAATCTTTAAGTCCATGCCCAGTAGCGTCATCAGTAATCAGCCTATCATCGAAAGTCTCTTTCACGACTGCAATTTTCAAAATTATGCACATAACCGAAACGTTCAGTCATACACTGCCCTTTAACAAATTTTGATGTAAGTGCTGTTTCTAGGAAAGCAGACGCACTTGTCCTAGACTAATGAGATAGCCCAATCACAACAGGAGTTTTCTACCACCCTCGGGACTTGCCGGGGCCTCACGTTTAAACTCAGTCCACGGCTGGATTTGCTTTCCTCGACCGCAAAAAACAGTGAAGGACTTCGATAATCAGGGCAGCAACATGTAGGACAGATTCCGAACCAGTAGCAAGCGGCGCTGAAAATGGCGTCAAATATGGGGGTCTCCACGAGGCTATGCCCCCGTATGAAAATCATGATTGCGCTTCGAGCCCATCTCAGCTGTCATCAAAGTATCCACCTTAGGCATGCTCCAAGCCTGGCGCGACATGTTTTCACTAGGGGGCGCCTCTCGGCGTGCCCCAGTAACTATCGAAATTTGTCAATAACCTCGTATCAGGCGGATAGCTCTTTCGGAACAAGTTTCTCGCCCTGACATGAGGGGGAGAGTAGGCGATGCGACATCCCTTCCCCCTACAGTTTTCTGAGGATACCAATGTGGCACATTGTGCGGTCTTGTTCAAATCTTTGGTAGCCTCTGGGCCATCCATTGTACGCGTGTTGACACAAGATAGCGCCATTAGCAATTTTGATTTCAGAATAGCAATATTTTTTTCACGACATTGCAAGACGATCAAAGGTCGGCGGGTGCGGCGGGGAGCAAGCGACGATTTTGCAGGTCGCGCGCGGAGGGTTGGCACGGTTACAGGAACGAAGCCCTACATTATAAATACAGGCTCTAAACGGATAAAACTACATGCCATTATACCCATAATTGAACAAGGGACACGCCTCTGTGTTCCATGTCACTTCATGGTATGGTTTTGTATACATGAACATGCAAAGCTGATGTTTGGTTTTCAGGAAAACTGTACCTTCGGCTTGGTTTAGTGGGGTCAATCAATAACAGGAGACTTTTTGCCAATCACGAGATCTCGCTAAACGTAAAGATAAAGCTAAAGATAGCTCACTGTTTGCTTGTTCTTTTTGTGCCAGGCTTTACCTTTCTTAGTTTGCAAACGTCCGGAAATCTTCCCCCCGCCCCCCTCACCAGGCCGTGTCACAAAAACTGGCGAATCAGGGTAGGGGTTAAAATTATTGGCTGCCATTCTTTTTTATTTATGTTATATATGCTGGTGTAAAAATCTGTATTTCAGTTCATGACAACATGAACTGCTACAGCAGAACGACATATTCATTACCAACATCCAAACATTGGTAGAAATTCATTCAGGAAGCCAAAATTGCCCTTTCCATGCGAGTGGCATGCAAATCCAAGGGTATCTGTGATGTCTGTCATGCACAATGCAGGAGTGTCAATTCAAATTAATTTTGGGGGCACTGCGTAATATCTATGTTGGATTCGGTCTCCCCAATGCTGATCCCCCCCAGTCAATATTTCTAGCTGGAAAATTGCTTTTGAAAATTTCTGAAAATTGAAAAATGTTGGGTTGGGCCCCCTCAATCCCGATTCCTACCCTAGCTAACATTTTTAGCTAGAAAATTACAAAATGAGATAAGAAAAAGCTAACTTTAACACAAAACCATCTTCTCCTGACTTAATTTACTGGTCATGATCCATGGGTTGCTATTTCCCCCTAATCATGCATTAAAAATTGGCACTCCTGTCATTATGTCACCACCACACAAGCTATATTCATTTTATTGCCAAAGTAGGATTCATATAAGGCGGGCTGTCTGCCCTCACAGCCTGCAGTTAGATGTGTACCGTGATTATGCTAATGGCTTCATCAGAACCATTTTACAATTCAATGTTAGCCAAAAACAGTAATGAAACATGCCTATATTTTCATCCATGCAATGCTATGCTCACAAGTGCAAAGAAAATATGCACATGAATGAGCGCTGCAGAATGAATGACTCCAGAGCTTTCCTGTCACAGTAGGGGCAGACTTGTGCCTGGTTCCCAAGATTGCTTCCCGGGAACCGGTTCCTGGATCCTGGTTCCGGAACTAGGAAGAACCCAGGAACCAGTCTGGCAATAAGTCGAAAGATCCAGCAATAACCAGGATCCAGCTTGACAATAAGTCGAAAGATCCAGCAAGAACCAGGATCCAGCTTGACAATAAGCCAAAAGATCCAACAAGAACCAAGATCCAGCTTGGCATGAAAACGAAAGATCCAGCAAGAATCAAGATCCAGCTTGGATCGGACATAGGGGCCCAACAAGAACCAAGATCCGGCCTGGAATTATGTTGCGGGATCCAGCAAGAACCAAGATCCATCTCAGGCTTAAGATGGAGATTCAATTTCAGCAAGAATCAAGATCCGTTCTAAAATTATGTTCAGGAGCCAGCAGGAACCAGAATCTTATCAGGATTTCTTCACGGCGGTTACTGCTTACACTTCCCACTTTTTCAGGTCCAGCAATGTATACTGTTCTACCACTACCTAAAGCGTCCTAGTTAGAGCGTCCAAGCCGAGCACCGTGGGCTGGAAAACCGGGAGACGAAACACTCACAAGGCTTTTCGGGAATTCATCGCCTAATTTGAAGACATATGTGCAAACGGGAGGAGTTAATGGGCGCATCTTAAAGAAACAATAATAAGAAATATTTTGTACTACCAGGTTCATACATATCTTTGTAAATACAGGCATAAAACGCAGCGCACACACACACACACACAAGCATACTGCAAGACAGCAGGCAAAGCACTCCGAACTCGCTGCAACTAGCGGCTCAATGCCACCTTACACTGGAATCATGAAAATAAAAAACCTGCGCCTTTTACATTACCAACAGGTTTGCATATGGCTACCATACACAAACAGAATCATGCACAACACACTTCTTTAGCTTTCGTGCATAATACACAGCATCTTTGAACACATACTTAAATCCAAAAAGCACTACCCCAACCCCCTCAAGACATCAGTAGGGTGAACCGAGCAAAAGCAAGCGGGACGCAGCGACGCGAGTCAAGGTAGGTAAAATTGTTCTGTCTCTTCCGCGCCGCGCATTTGGCACTTGGCCAAAATAAACCTATGGCGATACACATAGATGACAGGGAGTTGCGCCCAAGGCTATTTAACGAGGTAGAACTGTCCGGTCCGAAAAAGTGGCAACATAAAGCTTGCTTGAGAAAAGAGGTAATTTGAAAGCAAAGCCTGCGTGACGTCAAGTATACCATATTTGATGACGTCAGTGGCACGGAGGCCTCTCAGTTAGCCAGCTGACTGTTACACAACCCATTAGTTTGAATAGTGAGCATGTTTTAATGGCGTGCGGCTGGCGGTTCCCCGTTGGACTGAGAAGAAATTATCCGTCATTTCGCTATTCGCACACATTTCTGTAATGAGCAGTGAATCCTGGAACAGTTAAGCCTCATCAGAATGTACGATTTTTGCATTTATGATGATATAACACGGGGTCATATGTCATGCGCCGTTTGTGGCGTATCGCATTCCATGACCAGGCTTGTCGTTAGATAGCCTTAGCCTTGTCTGTGCCGTTTGTGCCTGGTGGCAGAGTTGAACAGCTCATCTTGCATAATTTACTTTGCCTGTAGGTATGATTATGTGAACATTTGCAATATTGATTTGTAATAGCTCTCGCTCTTCTTATCACGGTGATATGAATGCAGTAAGGTAAGTACAGTAAAACCCTATGATATTGGCTTTATGATGCTACTGTCAAGTGTTTCTTCACATCAGGGCTTGTACACATAAGCATAATAAAATGTTCACAGACTGAGCATTTTAAATGCTACCAATTGTTCAAGATAAACTGCTCAGGAGATCTCTCGTACGACGCGTAGTTATGGCAACTGGCGACAACCCACCGATATAAAGCGCCAAGCAACTGCGACACGCGATGCGCTACAAACGCCGCATGACGGTTAACCCCTAGTTATGTACACCCCACGGAAGAACATCAAATTCTGATGAGGTCAAACTATTCCGAGATTCAATCTCCCTTCCAGAATTGTGTTTGCATGAAAAAACTGTGGACCACTCATCCAGAGTCCAACCAGTAAGCGCCAGCCCCACGCCCCCAAAACATACTCACCATTCAAACTAGTGGGTTGTGTAGCCGTCAGCTGGCTAACTGAGAGGCTTCCGTGCCACTGACGTCATCAAATATGGTATGCTTGACGTCACGCGGGCTTTGCTGCCAAACTACCTGTATTCTCACGCAAGCTCGATGTTGCCACTTTTTGATAGTGTTAAACGATACGGATGACACCCCCTGGTTGCGCCCAACTTCCTGTCAAGTGCGTGCAGTCTGGCGCATAGGTGAAGGTGTCCTTATTGGACGGATGGGGAAACGTTCCCAATCGCGTAGCCATTCGCCACCGGGCCACGGACAGATGGTGACTTGTCGCATGGGTTGGTCTTTGGAGGCGGGCACAGCGTAAGGCCATTCAAGGGACAGCAAATATGGAAAGCAGCAAACATTGTTGCCTTCCACAGTTGCAGTTATCAACAAAATGAAACAAAAAGTTTTCACGAAGCGACATTGCCGATCTGCGGTACAACAAAAAATGACGCCCAAGACAGCAAAAGTAGGCACTTACATATATACACACACACACACATATATATATATATATATATATATATATATATATATATCTATATCTATATCTATATCTATATATATATATATATATATATATATATATATATATATGCATATATGTATATGTAATGTTCAGGACGGACGGACGGACGGACGGGTCACCTAACCCACTTACAAAATCTGATTATCAATCTAGGCCACCAACCTTCAACATTAACATGTGAAATTAGAAAGAGGGTTTCTGCACTAAACACGCGAACAAACAGTTCCTAACCTCAGAATTCCGACAGGAAACACTTCTATATTAGCTGCGCCAGTTCGGTCCCAAAGCCATGAACGGCAGGATAATCTAACTTCGTGCGGTGTGGCAACGGGAATGGCTCAGATTTTTTCTTTATTGAGCCCCGCTATGAATCAACAGTGACAAAATAGAGGGTTAACAAAGTGAAATTGTTGATAAAGATAATTGCCCTGCTTCATGTTATCTCCTTCAATCGCTATTAATTGCTCACTCTTGGATATCAACAAACATGTTTTACGCGGTTGGTGAATAATTCCAGCATGCCTATGCCATTTTTTGAGCTTTGTAGTCAGAAAGTTTTGAAAAATTGTTTTATAAAGGAAACAACAAAATAGCATCAATGAAAAAAATTGCATTAATATTTTCACCATTGATGTAGCATTAAAGATTACACGAAAGGCAGGCGAAATGTCTTTGCCTCACCTTCCAAAGAGACCAAGACAAACACAAGTAGATAAATGGGTACAAGACTTAAACGTTGTTGTCAAAATTTCTTACCAGCTCATTTAACCAAAAATCGGTGAAAACAAACGCTCAAAGGGTGCCTTTGGCCTTTAAGTTCCATTTATAAGGTACTTGTTGATTTTCCAAGTGATGTCACTTAGTAGTCAATTCTGTTCGAAAAAAGGATGTAGAGCGAAATTTTTACCAGGCTTTGCGCATTGTAAACAACAAAACTTTGGAGATACAAGAAAACCTTTTATTTGACACATATTGAATTCAAGCGGCGTGAGTCGCTGGGTCTCTCGAGCTGAAATGCATCTAGTTCCCTTGCAATGTGCATATATAGGCATACATCCAGAGCGAGGCCGTATGGTATGCAGCTCGTATGCAGTTTGCTGGGCACTTTTCTTTGGTGTAATTTAGGTAAGAATTCTTCCTTCTCTTTTTGCTGTCATGATCATCCCGCAATCATGACAAGGCGTTGTTGGTGTGCTGTGTGCGTACATGCAGCATAGCATGAGCCAACGGTGGATTTTTGCCTAGCTAGGTACATCTAAACCGCTCACGTTTGTTATTGACATACGTCTCACAACATTCCCTTATGATTGGATATATTGATCAGATCTAGCTTCGAGTCATCGACAGGTAGCTCACAGAGGCTCAGGTTTGGATGCTGAATTGATGATTCAGATATAACGATTCACACATGATTCGGATGTAGGTGAAGCCGAATGCAGCCAGGCGTGTTCAGGTGCTGTGGAACCTTATTTATGCTTGGTGGCTCAAATGAGCTAGGATGTCGGCAGCATCATAGGAATAGCTGACAAGATGACATGAGTGTAGCATGTGTGGTTTGACATTTCAGGTAGGAGTGAAACATTCACATAAAATAGGGAAAAACGGTGAACATATTCGCTCTCATAGGGTGTTCTTTAAACTCATAGTCTGCGATTCTAAGACAGTGAAAAATTCTTCCTCATGAGTGTTTTTAACCCAAAAGTCGGCAATTCTGGGACAATGGATTTGGATCACCTCTGTGAGTGGTCCAAAAACTGGTGACTGAAATTGAACCCTTCTATATGCAATACCATCTCATTTACCCTCCGCGCGTTGCCTGTTCACTACTAACATGCACTATACCGTCATCGCTTGGACAGCTGCTAGCCGATTCACGATCTCGGCGTCCTCCTGGACACCAATGTCACCTTTGCCAATCACATAGACTCGACTGCTTCGAAAGCAAACGGATGCTGGGCCAGGATGATCAGACGCGCGCACCCGGACGCAGCAGAAGGCACCCGACGCAGTGCTCATACAGAACATGCAAGGGTCTCCGTCCCACCGGGCGCACATAAGATTCACAGTGCCAATCTTAGCGTGGGTACCATCACCATATCGACATCATTAATCCTCGACCGATAATTCACCCACGTTTGAGAAGCGACACTTATTTTCGGGCAGTCCCGACGTAGATAGCATGAGTCTGATGGAAGCGGTGCGCACTGACCTGATGCGTGCCGCTGGACTGCAGCGTGACGACGCCACGCGACGGCGCAGGGCGAATGCCACCTATGGTCTGCAAGTGCGGGCGTGTCGCCCAGAACTACGCGGCAAACGTGCGTTGGTCGGAGCCGGTTCGTGCCCTGACGCCTCTCGGTCGCGGCGAAACCGCGATGGCTCGGAGGGCCCATCCGCGTAGTCGAGAGTTGGCAGTTGGAGAGCACTGGTGTGAAGGCTTGAGGCACAAATATTTTGCAACCGTGAGGGCCGCAAAACCGTCCGGCTGTTTGTTTAACGACTCGCCTTTTTCAATTGTTTAGCACCAATCGCTTCACTGACAGCATCTGCGTGACCCACGCAGTTGCTCAACCAGGAGTCTGATAGAATCTGTCAATCAAACATTAACAGCATACCACCTGAGATGGCACCGAACATGGGATATTCACGTAACCAAACGTCAGCCACATTTCACTTTATGCGCAAGGGAGTGAATCGAAGCTTTATAGTGAATAACGAATGATACGGATACGAATGCATGCCAAAGACGTCACAGACAGTATTCGAACGAAGACAAAATGTAATCGATGGTGTAACGGAAGAGATAAACACAGCGCGCCGATAAACACAAAGATAGCGAGGGACAGATACCGCGCAAGGTAATCGGTGCAGCGCCATGCAGGGACAGTCCAGCACACTGAAACTTAGAGGGACTGGCAGTGGCGGCAGTGGGCAGCCGCACACGCATGACATAAGCCACGGCGTGCATGCAACTTCATTTTTGGGCCTACAGGCCAAGCGCTGTGCGGGTATGCTTCCCTCGCTGCAGTTGTTTACCAGTATAGCAGCGCCAGCGGGTCAGTGATGCATCTTGTGCTCAGGTGTCACGTCACCCTTGACTGTGGATATGTCTTGCGTCGTCACACAGACTGTGCTTTACTGTAGGGTACGCCTGTGCTCGCGATTGGATATGAAAACGGTATTGCGTAGGCAACACCACGGCCTACGTGGCAATGTAGAGGCAAGTTGAATTGCTGGCGTCACTATTGGAATATTATATGGAAACGCAACTTCCCAAGTTGATGACACCTTCCATACGTTGCAGAACTTGATTAACGGAATTGCCGCTTAATTCCACACCGGAAGCTATCAGTAGACAAGTGTAAACTCGCTATAAGCGCTGCAACTTTTGAGCCAGCAGGCCCGCAGCATGTGGGCATAAAAAGCCCGCAGGGTTTTCACTGGATACTGTTGGCTATATCGGAGGCATCGGTGAGTATTCAACGCATCACTTAAATTGCAATGTGGGTGGCGGTAGCCGAAAGCATTGGGGTCGGCGCTTTTTAGCACTTTTGATACTATCTATTTTTCTGGATATCAAACGTGAGTTCGGCTCCCTGGGAGACCTTTTTGTTCTTGGTGATCAATAAATCTTGCATCGGTGCATCGGAAAGAAAGAAGTATTTTCCTTCACGTTTTGAAATAAAAGGGCACAAAATAAACGAAGATTCGAACCGTGCTAATGGCTGGAGGAAATGCGTCGCGTTTCATTCGCTCTGTGAAAACTGGTCTCCCGTCATTTCACCGTCACCTTCAACAAGTCCATGTTGTATTGTGTGGCTAACGTAGAGCCGCCATTAATAATGGCTGACCGTACCGCATTCGCGGCTTTCACTGCTACGCCATGCACCAGCCCTGCTAAGGCCGAACCGGTTTCTGCTCGCGTCTAGCACGGCTTAATCGCGGCTCACACCAGTGCCATAGCATGACTTGAAAAATTCCTTAACTTCGCCACCGTGGTGTTGTTGGACATGTGACTAGTTGCCAACACGAACTGCGTCTTCTTGCGCCGCTTACTGGAGGAAATGTGTCGCTTTCATATACCCGGTGAAAACAAGTCTCCCGACATTTCACCGTCACCTGCAACAAGTCCATGTTGTATTGTGCAGTTCTCACAGAGTTGCCATTGATAATGACCGGAGTTTCAGTCACTCTGCACACTGTGGGCCGTGTGTCAACAACTCAAAGGCAGTGAGCAGCTGCAACAGTTCGTAATTTCTTTGCACAAAGCGGCGGCCCGTTTTGAACTACGTTTCAGCGGCATGAACTGTTCTGACGGGTTTATTGGCTTCATATTTCACGGCTGTGTGGCCACTTCACTGGTTATCAACAGTAATTGCGTGAACCTCTCGGTACGGAACATCCTGGAAAGCCCAGTTCTCCACCTGAACGCAGCACAGACGCACGGACGCGATGGGTGTGCCTCAGCGGCCGACCAGCGCCTCTGCGAAGTGTTATCCCGAGGTGGACCTGGGCTCTCCGGGCGCCTGCTCCCCCGTCTGGCATCAGCAACGCCCGACCACCATCGTCATCCGGAGCCCGCGGGTCGGTCCGGCCCGTCCGCCGCCGCCCACCGCAGCCGCTCGACCAAAAAGGGCCAAGCCGCTCTGGCGCCGCCTGATCTCTCGAGGCGGGCTGCGACTGCAGCTGCGGCTGGCTTGGGCGCTGGTCGTGCTGTTGTGCGTGTCGCTGCTGCTCGCGCAGGTCGCCGACCGCGTCCACACGCTGCGCCACCCGCCCATTTCGACCGAGAGCCGCAGGGTGTACAACGGGAGCATGCACTACCCGGCCGTCACCATCTGCCACATGGAGGGCTTCAAGCAGTCGGTGGCGGGCCGTTACCAGCAGCGGTGGAACCGCAACGCCGGCACTTTTCAGACGCGCTGGAAGTTGTTCCCGTGGACCAACGTAAGTCTGGAGCGGTTTTGGACCGAGGCCACCTACAGTCCGCGGGAAACCATCACCGCCTGCCAGCTGGGTGACCGACGCACGGACGGCTACTGCCCGGTGACCGCCGGTCTGTCCGGCGGCAAGCACGCCTTCAGTGTCAGCTGGCGCCTGCAGGCGTTGTCGGGTGCCTGCACGACGCTGCGACCCCGCGCCGACCTGCAGCCGCCGCCGGGCCGCGACTGCGGCATCAGGCTCTACCTGAGTAGCCGACCTGACGAGTACAGCGAGCCGAGCCTGGGCGTCGGCTGGACGCTGACCGTACACGACCCGCGCTACGAGTGGTCCGACCTCTCCAGCGGCTGGTACGACTCCCTCAGCGTGCTGAGCGGCGAGAAGGTGCAGGCTAAGCTGGAGGCGAGCTTCCTCTCGTCGGTGGACCAGAGCACCGACCCGTGCGCCACCGCTGACGGCTACAACATGGCGGACTGCTACCAGGGCTGCGTGGCACACCAGCTGGAGACGCGCTACGGCTGCCGGCCGCCGTGGGTGAACGGCTCGCGCCCGCTCTGCGACAACGCCGCCCAGTTCGAGCCGCTGCTGCACAGCGTCGCGGCTCGCGACAGCTCGCAGTTCGGTCAATGTCGCGAGCGCTGCATCCGCCCTTGCGACAACAACTTCTTCTCGCTGTACGTCATGTCGATCAGCACCATGGACGAGCTGCAGCGCAACAACATCAGCCAGGTGGAGATATACTACCCGACGGGACTGACGGCGCAGGCCGTCCAGCGACACGCCTACGGCGGCGTCCAGTTCATGGCGGACGTGGGCGGCCTGCTCGGCCTCCTGCTGGGCATCTCGGTGCTCTCGGCCGTCCAGGTGCTCCAGGACGGCTGTCTCTGGGTGGCCCGGCGCTACTGGCGCCTCGAGGAGCACTGTGAGCACGAGGAGGGCGAGCTGGCCGGCGTCGAGCTGGCTGACGCGCCGTGAGCAGAGCCGAAGCGGAGCCATTGGCCGGCGCCGCTCTCGCAAGAACGACCTCTTGCCGCTCCAACTGTGACCAGGAGGCCCTGCCGTAGTCATTTCTTCTCTTGTCATTCTCTCAGTGAAATCTGCCCTTCTCACTCGATGCATGCTTGCCTGCCACCGTCCGAAGCGTGGACTTTCAATTCCGAATATATTTAGAGAGGTCCACCAATGCATTCACTATCCGGGCCTTAAAGATGGCCAAAATCGTGCGAATTCAGCTAATCCTCACAAAAAGAAAACAATCGGTATTGTTATGACACATTAAGGAAATTGCCTGCCCAACATTTCCTGAAGCTTCTACGCCCATGTCTCTGGTTGGAAGTTTCTCGGAGTGACCGCACAACCCATCCCTTAACCTGGACCAGCCACCCTCATCGATCCTTTCACCTCGCTTCGGGATCAATGCCAGCTCCACGCGGCCGGTCTGAGACCGCGAAAAAAAACTGGTGGCAGCGCCATAAAGCTGGGCACACTTGATATGTACATGACGCGTGTATAACAGAATAAAAATGGTCCCGCTCACGCCAGATGGGACATCTTGGCCTTTCTTTTGAAGGTTTACAAAGCCATTGGCGAGACAAGATGCGAATGTTTGCTGTGCGGAAGCTAATAGGTGGTAACATTACGCATGGCATCGGTATATATATATATATATATATATATATATATATATATATATATATATATATGTATAGTTTCGTATATATATATATATATATGTATAGTTTCGTACATATATATAAATATATATATATATATATATATATATATATATATATATATATATATATTTATATATATACATATATAGGCCGAAAATCCGCAAACATTCGGGTAAATCAAGGTTTTTTAACTTTAAGGTCAGACCTCCTTTGGCCTCCGCTGATGTTATCTGACCTCAGATCCGCTATAGATCACTTTGTTGCACAATAAACAGGCGTGATCTCTAGCGTCGGTTCCGCTCGTGTTAAAGTGACGTCACCGCTCACCCTGCCCTATTTTGGCGGCAACGGATGCCTGCAAATATTCCCTGATGATTTTGATAGCTGTGCCTTGATTTAGGGATGGGATGAGGAGTGAAAACTTGATGTTCTGCCTTTGACTTTAACTGGCATCGTTTGTGATGCATTTGCCAGCTCGCCGTAACTCAGGCATGTCGTTCTGGCCGCGGTGTCGTTGTGGCTACAGTTGGCCTTCAGCAAAGCGTCTGTGAGAGATTGCCAGTTGACTCTACGTACTCTGCACGACGAGAGCAGGGAGTCCCGAGGTGTCACTGTCTCGCTTAAAAAAGCTACGGACACTGGCCTTCGCAGTAGATGCGGACCTTAATTCTCTCCTGCGTAGTCATTTTCATTTACATCTATTTTATTGTAGGCGCCTCCGCCTGGCGGCTGTTCTACGTCTAATCACGCAAGAAAAAACAGCTCACAGGGAGATTCACGTATACGCAAAGGGAAATAAAATTTGAGTCGATGAATTAGCAATTTCAAACAGTCAGGAATGCCTGGCGCGGGGGGGGGGCAGACGGCCGCAACGGGCAGCCGGTTCCAGACGACGATGGCGCGGACGCAAGCTGCCGATGGGTTGAGGTCAGTCGGACGTCCGGCACGTGCAGCGAGCCGGCACCACCCGAAACAGCACGGGCTTGACGTTGAGAAGACTCGTCGCACGTCACGAATGGAGCCCACAGGGCGCAGGGGGATTTGGGGATGTGTCCAGTACGGGTGAAATGTGATCGTTGCGGCGGACGCCACTCACTGACCTGGCTGCGAAGCCCACCACCCTTTGCAGCCCGTCTAGGTGACACTCGGCCGCTCCATCCCAGACGGGCATGCTGCGGAGGATGTGGGGGAAGACGTGGCTTTGTTCACGGAGCTTCAGAAGTTCAGGAGGTGAGTGGTGCCGAATTTTGAACAGGGATACGAGGATTGCATTACAGCGCTGAACAAGTGGAAAATGTGGGGTTTCCGGGTGAGGTGGTCGTTGGGGAGCGCGCGTGTGCCTCGTGCTGTGCGTATGGATGATGTCAGCTCCCATGGTGGGGCGTGCTACAGCTGCGGCCGCACCAGACACGTCCGCTGCCGGTGTCGCCTGCAGAGCCGTGCGTGTTGTGTGCGCAGTAGACACGTTACTAGGGTGTGCCACGGATCGCTAGTGCCCGCAGAGCGCCCAGGGAAACGGCACCTGGTCCGGTCGCTCGCAGCGGATCGACGATCGGACCCAGAACAACTAGATTCTATGGCGGTTAAGAACTATGATGACATTAGACGGCGCGTGTCAAGTGTCGCGTGTTCATTTCTCCTTGGCACTGGCAGTTCGGTTAGGATTTTGCACCGTTCCATTCTTGACGTTCTCCCAAAAGTGACCACGAAGCCGACCAGTGTCACAGCAAGGCCTGTGTCTGCACAGGCTATGCCGTTGTTAGGATGGGTCAGTTATGACATTTCAAGTTGTGGTGTGACGTGTCCCCTGCCTCCCTTCGTGTCTGACGCAATTAGCGTGCCGTGCTGTTTGGGAGTTGAATTTGTGCAGCACTGTCCGTACGTCATAAAAATGAGCGCGAAGAGCTTTGTATAGGCCCCTGCTGCGTTTGCTCGCTCTGTTGCGGCGCGAGCTAGTCGTCTGGGGGGCTGAAACCAGGTGATTCCACCTAGCGCTGAGCTGGCGCTGCGGTGTCACGCACCCAACTGTGATTGGTGGGCCCCGCACTGATGGAGCCCGGTGAAGTTATTGGCGGTGTTGAAGAAGTGCGTGCTGTTTTGAACGTTGACTGTGCCTGTGTTCCCGTGCTTTTACGCAACTGGACCGCTGAGCCGGCCACCGTGCACAAACAACGCGATTTGGCTCCTGTTGAGGTGAGTTTTGTTGAGAAAATGTCGGTAGATAGTGCCTCTTCTGAAGTCGACGTTGAGAAATGGTCAAGGTTGGGCCAATCACCCCTTACAGAAGATCAGCCAAATGGTTTATATGACCTAGCACTGCTGTATGCGGGTATGTTTGACGGCCTCATCGGTTACACGGACGTAGCCAGTTATGGCATCAATACAGGTCGCTATAAGGCAGGCCCTCAGGCGTGTGCCGCCGCACTTTGTAGCTGTGGTGAAAGCACAAATCAGAGAGGTGGTTGACCAAGGGATCCTAGATGAGTCTAATGGGACAGAGTCGTCGAGGTTAGGTTAGGTTAGGTTAGGTTAGGTTTGGTTTGGTTAGTACCCAGTCGCAGTAGCACCCAGTCCTGTCCAAAAACAGACTGGACAGCAAAGTAACTATCATCCCCACGAACTTGTATGCGGAGAAAGGGATGATGTCGGAGGCGCGCAGGTTGGTCTGCGTGTTCATGACGTGCATGGTGAACAGCACGACCACAGCTTCGAACACCAGCCAGGCGGTGGCTGAGCTGGCCTACATGCCTGGCGCCTCGGGGCTGAACCTCTGCTGCTTGCCGAGCAGGAAGCCAGCCAGCAGGATGTAGGTGATGAAGGCCATGCTGGGGATGTAGAGGTCGGGCGCGTTGACCTTGTGCCGCGGCTGGATGGGCTCCCCCCAACTGTACCGCACCGATCGATCCTTGTAAACTGATATTTTGTATACGGGAACCCATCTCAAGGTGCAAAGCCTTTGAAAACTAGGCGTGCTAAGTATGCACATACATGCAGCTTGTTTATTTTCTCCAGATCAGGTAGATCTTGTTATCTAAGATTTCGAAAAGAAGTCTGGCAATGTGAACAAACCTGGCTGCTTAGTACCGTCAACGTTGAGCACGGACTTGATTCGTAGTTAAGTTACGGCTAGCCGGCTAGTAGACGTGATAAGCTGATGGCTGACGACTAACGCAGGGTTTTTGCTTGACTGTTATGAAGGAGGACAAAATGTTCTGGCATTAAAAATTCATTAAGAGCGCATGTACCAGTATCATGAGTGTTACAAGTTCCATGACCAACACAAATAATGCATATGACGCCCGTGGCGCGTGAAGTTATGTTAGGAAATTGCATGTAAAAATTCATCGGCGTATATTCGACTGCTGCCCTTAGGCTGGGGCCGCGAGAGGCATCGTCGTCCTGTGGCCTCGGGCTTGTGTGCATAAAGTAATTCAGCCGGGCCCGTGCACACGAACGGGCGAAACGCGTGGGGCTCGCAAGCACACGCGGGGCTTTCGGGTGATGAAGTATATCTTTCTGACTTCATCAGAGGGACTCACGACCAATGTTGAGGGCTGCAAAGGGACCCGAACGATCGAGGGTACCGCGGCAGGCTGGCAAAGATGCTCCCGTTGACAGTAAAGGGTCCTCAGAGCAAGCGAGAAAAGCTCAAGACCAATGTGGTGGCCCCTGAACGATCGAAAGTACCCCGGCAGGCTAACATATAGTACCCCGGCCAGAGCACAGGGTCCTCTGAGCAAAGTAAGATTGCCTAAAACCAGTGTACTTGAACGAATGTCACTGTGCGGTGGAGAGTGCCTGACCAGATTAACAGCAAGGGCCCCAATAGAAGTGAAGGGTTCTCCGCAAATGAGATCAAAGGAAAAGACTCCTAGATAGATGAAGAATGTGGCAGTGCGCGTGAATTAATGCCAATGCGCGATCAAAAGTGCCCGGGCAGGTTAACAGAAAGGGCCCAACCGGAATGGAGGGTCCCCCGCAAACGAAATCAAAGGGAGAGAGAGAGAGAGAGAGAGAGAGAGAGAGAGAGAGAGAGAGAGAGAGAGAGAGAGAGAGAGAGAGAGAGGAGAGAGAGAGAGAGAGAGAGAGAGAGAGAGAGAGAGAGAGAGAGAGAGAGAGAGAGAGAGAGAGAGAGAGAGAGAGAGAGAGAGAGAGAGAGATAGAGAGAGAGAGAGAGGAGAGAGAGAGAGAGAGAGAGAGAGAGAGAGAGAGAGAGAGAGAGAGAGAGTTCTAGATCAATGTAGGGGGCCTCTGAGCACCAAGGGCCTCGGTGTGTGATCTTATATGAGCTTGAATAACAGCGCAGATCCTTTGGAACAAGCGGAAAGAATCGGATGCCTATTTTAAGGGCCCCTGACCAACCAAGCAAACCCGGCATATGGGGCCCGGAAATAACGTATATAGCATTTGATCGGTTAAGAGTGACCAGGCGTATTAGCAAATGGTGCCTCGACAGTAGCGTAGGGTCCTCCGAGGAAATTAGAAACACCAATATATACAATGTGGAGGACCCCCAATGATTGACTGCGCCCAAATAGGTTCCCATATGGGATTCTCAGCGAGAGCGCAAAGCCTTGGAGCCTCTTGGAATTGAGACACAAGTATATTTCCAGCTACCACCTTTGCGTGCATAATGTGGGCATAAAAGTAGCGCCTGTTCTACAGTGGAACGTGACAAAGAAACAAAATGCGATGGCTCGCATCGTTGTTTCAGGCATTGTTCTTAGGGCTGTCATTACAACTCAACTGTAGTTTTATTTAATCGCATATGCTAACGGATCTTTAAAACGGACGAACGTTCCGATGTTATGGAGACAAAACACAGAGCAAATGCGAGAGATGAGAGGGAAAAACATTGTTTGTTATTTTCCTTCATATGTGCTGTCGTTTTACAATTATAGAGCAGTCAGCCGACAGTGGAGTTTTGATGATTACAAAATCTTGTCAGCGACGGTCTTTGCTGCCGGCGTACCGTATATTTTTTATTTTTTATCGTTATAAGGGGTATGATACAAAATGACTGCAAGACGAATATAAAGTTTCTTCCGGATAGTTTGCTAAAGGGACTGTTCCACATTTGAAACTTGGAGGCAGACATCAGGCATGATGGGGGAGCTCACTTCAACCACTTGTATTAAGTGCAAAAGGCTGCTCTAGAAAACACAATTTCACTATTTCGTAACTATGCTCCTCAATATGTCATGGTTTATTTACGCCACGAAACTTTTTGACGTAAGAGTTGCTGTCCCACTGGCCGCGTCAGAATTGCCACCGTAGCAGACATGTCGGACTCACTTGTGGTACTTCTACGCGCCGTAAGGTGGCGTTGATGGCCTGTGCGTCGGGTGTTATGGTGCGCGTCTTCCGACCTTTTCTAGTGCCCCTGCATAGATGTTGGTAATTTTATGTTTTTACTTGCATCTGTGGTCCCGGCTATGGTAACTGGTAGGATTGCTCACATACTTGTAATTTATATCACAAAACGCGGTTCATGATCGAGACTTGCATTTGAAACGTTCAGCTGGTAGGAAGTGAACTGCTGAGCCTTGATGCGGCGATTCATGCCGACATACTCTAGACGCCAATACAACCGTGGTTATATTTTTCTTGACCTTGAACACAGACTGGCCATTGAAGCGGAATTTATGTAATGTCTCTATGACGTCATCATTCCTGGCTTTCTTCAAAGTGGGCGGCACGAAAAAAGTCTCCACAAGTTCGCGCGCACCCAGCACAGAAAATAGGAGATTTGGATTTCTAAAAGGAGCATTCCTGGGAATTGCAGCGAGGGATCATGGTCAGTCTCAGTTCAACACCTTATGCGAATGTGAAAAATGCCCTTGACATGGCAAGTGTGACCTGGCTATAGAGGAAAAATATGTCCAAATGCCTCTTGCGCGTAACATAAAAACCTTCAGTCGCTTTGCCAATACTAATGACGCAAAATATCCATCCAACGATTGAGACTTGCGGCATGCAACGTTCACAGCTTGTCTTGACTCCGGGAACTCTACGGTATGTGCTGCAGGTGACCCCGTTTCCGAAAGAGACAGAAGTTTTACGGTCTTGCCACCTCTCCAATAACCCTGGCGCTCGTGTCATGTGCACCGCCTGGCGCACGACCCCACTGCAGCACCGCAGCTTTTCCTACAGACTTGACATTTGAGGAACTTACATATATCAATATGGGGGAGAAGGGGGAGGGGCGTGATCTGGAGGGTGAGTCGGCCGCGGATTGTCCGTCTTTCAGCTGATGATTCTCCGAAGTGGTCATCGGGTGATCACTGGTACGTGGGAAGTCATTCAGTCCTGCCAGAATAATATGTTATGCCTCTTGCATCCGGGGTCTCGAACCAACTGCCTCCAGCAACGGTCCGCCACGCCTACGTACCACTTCTCTTCAACAGTAGCCGTGGATCCGTCCACACATTGGAAGAAGGCGTCAATAAGGTCACTTGAACTCCGACAGTCTGAAAATGCAATGCTCAATTCAGGTGGAAGTGGGCCTGGTGGGCCCCGTCGCTAACGCAGATGCGTTCAACTAGACACGTAAAGACCAGAATGTGTAATTGGAGATGCTAACCCTGATGTGTGAATGCTATCCGTTGTTGTTTGTTGGCTTCTGTCAGCCTCTGGTGGATGGCCACTTTATTTGGCCACAGCTTAAGGTCATTTTCCAGCATTTGTGGTAAGGTGGTGTCATTGGCGTCGAATTCCTGGGATATCTTTTGGATGGACTGTGATGGCTCCTTAGCGGCGACAGACATGATATGCGATTCCTTCTGTAGTTCCTTTTGACCGTCCCATCCTACGCTGTCCTGTGGTGTTGCACATAAGGTTTCTCAGAAGGTTTCCTCTCAGAAGGTTTCCCAGCCAGTGTAAAACTGGTCTTGCGCAAGGCGGATGTTGGGTTTCAAAATTAAGTCTGACCTGCGTCTGTGTTGCGACATTGGATGTCATCGACGAATACAAATTGACAACGTTTGCGGTTTGCTCCGAGCTGGATGAGCACCATGACACCAAGGAAAGACGAAGCACACCAACTCAAACTCCAGGGTAC
The DNA here is from genome assembly GCF_011947565.3 of Pollicipes pollicipes. Taxonomy (NCBI): domain Eukaryota; kingdom Metazoa; phylum Arthropoda; class Thecostraca; order Pollicipedomorpha; family Pollicipedidae; genus Pollicipes; species Pollicipes pollicipes. Next base: position 24,998,485 of record NW_023597054.1, read on the forward strand.
CACTTGAACAGAACGAAGAGGCACATGCTTGTGTAGTACTACGGTCCATGCCACACATATGAAGTCATATGTTTTGGTTTCACCCGATGTTTGGCAGGCGAACTTGCCACTCATTTGAGCTCAGCATTACTGCCGTAAGCCAATATGTTCCATGAAATGACAGCGGCGCGCAGTTAGCTTCCACGCTGGTGGAATATTAAACATTCTTGAGAGTATGGCACAGCCATGTTTCACATAAACTGGCTGGTTCATGTTCTGCATGCTTTGAACTGTTGCTCAATCCATTCCGCTTTCGTCTCAAATTTAACCGGATGTCTAAAATTTTTGTTTCACTAGAATACCTCCAATTCCATATTCCAATACCAACCATGGTGTTGTCCCTTAGAGGAAGCGCGAAAATGTAAAAATCGCAGGCAATGAAGGATACAGTTTTTTTTTACTAATATTGGTAATGTAAACAAAACCTGTATGCTACGACAGCTCGTTAACATCAGAAACTGATGCGCATTAAGGTGTTTTCACAGCAGTGTAACCTTCATCATTCATTCAACTCAAAATTGCGACGCAACGAAAAGGTACCACTACTCTGTTCGCTTCAGCAGGCACTGCTTTCTGGAAGCTTCAGCGTCTTTGAGCCGAAATGCAAGGAAACCCGAAACTTCAGACACCATACAAACTTAATTGTTTAACCAAGTGTCATGATGCACTCATGTGTATCGTCTTCACGCATTGCGCTACAGGACTTTGAGATAAGGACGGCAGGTTTTCATACTGTTCTTTTAAGCCCTTATACGATGAATTACGGTCAGAAATTGAACAAAACCTAGTTTAAAAAATCAGCATACATTTTCTACAGAGACAATTGTTTAAATAGATTTATGCTGTAAATGTTTCGCACAAGTTTTAAAATATGTATGTGAAGACGCATATTTCGATTACATTGCGGTTGGTTAATTATAAGCAAGACCATGCTTCCTATGGGCAGGAATGATGCCAGATCTCTTCCAACCAAAGCTTATCGAAGCTTTTTAGAAACATTTGGTGGTATGTCTGACGCACATGCGACAAAACAAAAACTATATCCATATAACTCATATCCCTGCCGCACCCCTGCTGATATGTAGCCAGTACTTGCATAGCTTTCACATCTAAAACATGATCCACGACCAATGATCCCAGAATTAAGTGATTCTGGAACGCTCAATATAAAGAATAATGACGCAGCCAGCATCCAACAGCCTGGACCGATCCTCACGGCTGATTACCAGACCAGACATTCTCCTGGAATTGGAATGAGCTAAGGGCATGGATTAGCGAAAAAATTTGATTAACCTCGTGTTATGTAACAACCTTAGTCTCGCTTGTGAACACGTAACTTAGTTATTGCTTGTACATGAAATTGCATGAAAACAATAACGTCCTTGTCATAGTGTGTAGTAACTGCCAAAAGCCCATGGACAGATCATAAAAGTTTAATTATTCAAAAGTTTTCAGTTCATTTAGCCTATCGCGGAAAACGTCTCCCTGTGCATTTTTTCTGATGTGATATGGGACTTGTCAATTTTCTTTCCCATTTTATAGTGAGCCTGCATTCCTATATGCAACATTGCAACAACAAATATTATTATTTTTGCTACATTTCCCGGTTATCATAGCTAAAAAACTGTCCATTTGCGGAGTTAATTTGTACGCAAGCCGTGACAGATGGATGAGCTGCGTGTTAAACATCGCACCTGATTTAGCCACAGCAGAAGTGTCTTGTCTCATTATCATCTGAAATGCGTAGAGCTCCGGCTCGTGTGGGGCCCGTTGGTTCTACAGCATTGGAGGCTGGCCCCAACACGTTCATGGTCCAGGCCGGCTGCGGCGAAGGTGACTGTGAACTGTCCGCTTGGCGCATCGAATTGCTGCAACCGACCATTCATGAGGCTCACAGGAAAGCCGAGTCTCCTTGTGAAATGCTTTGCTGAGTGCTGAGTAGCTGCAGCTTACCAGACCCGTGGTCGCAGTACCCGAACACGGCTGTCGCGTCTTCCGCCACGCTTCTGAGCTCCTTGCGATAAACACTGATTTTCAACCGTGACGGGCCAGTGCGAACGGCTGGTTCAGAGAACAGAACGTAAATATTTATTTCAAGTGGAGGTGCTATAAAGATTAACAATCTATTGTCGGTATAACATCTGGTGAATGCCGAACATTCTAGCCTCACTTTCTGCCGTCGTCTTTTCAATGGAAACCGCATCAAATTGGTGCACAGGGGAGGGGGCTGAGGAAAGAAACCTACTGCTCCGATACGATGAGCCGTGGTGCGTCCCAGAAATAGGCAAGCGGCATTACGGTAAGAATGTAAACGAACTACGCTTCGCCTTTTCAAATGGGCGCCATAACAACTACGATGCTTACCGGGAATCGAAAGCTGACTTTTTCCGGCAGCACGGCAGTTACAATCACTTGTCCGTAGAGCAATGCATACTTCTGTGTGTTGTCGATAGCCTCCCTGTACTGTCAAGCTTACTCGTTATTCACATCGATCTGGCAAACGAATTGGTGCGTATGAGCGCATGTGTGCTGGTAGATGCCAGTGCTGCGGAGCGAGACGCACTCTTCCGAGCAGGCTTCGATGGAGCCAGACGAGAACCAGCTGGCTTTGACGTGGACGACCCTGCCCCAGCGGTCAGCGTACGAGCCGGTAGCGCTGTAGCACTTTATACCGAGGAAGGTGTAGACATCGAAGCCAGAGGATCTTTGCTTGAGGAAGGCGATAGCCTCGTCCGTTTTCGGTACAGCCATTGTGGCGCGTGGGTCGGTCGCCACACATTCGTCCTCTGCGTCGGCCCAGACCTTGGATACCATCATTTGCTTGTAGAAGATGCCATTTGGACCCGTGACGTAACCAGCCGGCGACACCGTCTTCGGGTCCTGGTAGGCGTCTGGCTCGGTCACGCCGTCCGTCCCGGCTTCTGGTGCTGGCCACAGCGTGCACGAAGCGGCGGCGACGTCCAGCTTCCAGACGACACAGGCAGAACGGCGGCTGCAAGCGGAGCCGCACTGCACGTGCGAGGTCGCCTGCAGCACCACCAGCGGCGACGCACCACGCGGCACAGTCAGCAGCTGGAACAGGACCGTCGCGGCGGCCGAGAGCGCGGGCAGGGCGAACGGCAGGAGGCAGCCCAGCAGCGACCGCATGACTGGCAGTCGTCGCTCCGCCCTCGTGTGCGTCGCCGGGTAGCCTGGCCGGCCGTAAGGCGGCTACTGGCGGCCGGTCGGCAGGGACTCGTCTCTGGTGTTGTGCCCGTTACCGGGACACCACGGCCGGCGGGCAGGCTCGGATACATGGAGGCTTGGTCGTCATACTATAGACTCGCCTAATTGATTACGGAACAGGAAAAACTGGCAGAGGGAACAGCAATGGATAAACAAAGGGTGATGAATATGCTTCAGCGTTAGATGACCGAGCGCCGGTGAGGGGGTCTTTGTGGTATATAGCGATGCCCGTTAATTAACTGGGAAGACGACGACGTATGTAGATCAGTGCCCTATTGCTATTGACCCGAGAAAGCCAGTGACAAAAATGATCAGTGTCCTCTTGTTGGCCTTGGGAGGCATTCAGCAAAATTACTGAAAAGTACAAACCACGTGAGAACCGAGTAGTAATATAGCCAAACGAGGCTATGGCTGCAAAGGGTCCGTTTCACATTTGTATCGGTTTTTGACCGCGATCGACATTTAAGGGCCATTCTCTGCAGTTTACTTGCGCATTTCCAATGCTTGCTTCCCGTTTCTGGACTAGACACACACGAATTTGTGAAGTCTATTTCTCGCTGCCTATTTTGAATGGTCCAAAGATGCATGACATCACAGAGACGTCACCTGAACTCCGCCGCCCCAATGGCCAGGTTGTGCTCAGGGTTAAGAAAAAAGTGATCATTGACTTGTTCGTGCCTGAAGTTTGTCAGGACGAATCGCTTCATCAAGGAGCTATAGTTGGCTTTCAAGCTGCTGAACGCGCTAAAGGGAATATCCCGCATTTGAAAATATTGAAACGAGCATTTTATATGATGGGATAAGCTCACTTATGACTATGGATATACTTTTAGGTGGAAAAGACTCTAAACACAATTTCTCTTTTTAGTAAATATTCCCCTTGATACAGCATTGTTTGAATGCGTCATGAAAAGTTTGCATGACGCTGAGGTTCTGCCAAACCAGTGGTGCAAAATTGCCACCCCAGCACTCACATGCGGTGCTTTAATTCGTCGGGAGCTGGCAGTGGTGGTGCCGGAAATGTTCACTGATTCAGCTGTCGTTGCGTGCTCGTGTTTGGCACTTCCTCATTGTGTTCCTGCATATTTTCCTCAAATGGCTATTTGGGTTAAAAGTCCAGTATGAAACGTGAAACACTCCCTTTAAATGCAAGTCACGATATGACGATCCCCGATTTGTAATGCATGATACAGACATTTCGGTAGCCCTACTAGCTATGACGGGCATGAGACTGGGAATCAAGTAACTTAAAAATAGCGCCTCAACCTGGAGTGCGAATGAAGTAAAGTCATTAAATTGCTGACAAACGTACATGAACACCATTAGAAAAGCCAAGTCACGCGCACATATATATCAATGGGTTTATCCAGCACTCATAAATTTACAACCAACCCTGCAGCAATGAACAGTACTATAAGTGCGTCAGCCCGTCCGCTACAGTGGTAACTGACTAGTGATATCAACCTGTCCGCAGACTGGCCGTGGCGATTCTGACACGGAAAGTCTGGCAGTGACTCTGACGTCATGAAACAATCCCATGACGTAGTCAAACAATGGCGTTTTGAAAAACATGTACACTAAGTACTGGAAATTTGTTACATCGATCATTATTTTCCACATGCGAGCAGACCCACAGTTTCAAGCGAGCTTTTCCATTATGTCAGATGATGGCTTCAGTATCTTCAAATAAGGCGTTTCCTTTCAGTTTGCGAAACGCCAACATTTGGCCACCGGGCGTAACTGTAACATGGAGTAATAGTCAGTAATCTACATTCCTTTTTCAGGCACGCACACCTAAAGGCTACAGTGTAGCAGCGTAAGCGATTTGCATGACCATTTCGTTTTTGTGCTTAAAGGGAATGTTCCACATTTGAAGATATTAAGGTAGGCATCAGATATCATGGGAAAAGCTCACTTGTAGCTATTGGTGAGCTTTCAAGGTTCAAAAAGACGCCAATTAGCAAAATTTCAAAGCTCGTAAGAATGCACCCCATTACGTCATTGTTTGATGGCGTCATGGAGTAGTTTTGTGACGACAGAAATACCTGGAAGCATCTGGCAGTCAGACCTAAAGAATATCTCGAGACACACGAAAGCTGACCCCAACCGGCCATTCTCGTCACGGGGCTGTGTCGGGTGGTGGATAAGTGTGTGTGGGGGGGGGGGGGGTTGTGGATTTTTTTGTCGGTGCTGGCTGCAAGAAAAGCTTTGCTTAACTGTTTGACATACGAAGCTTAGCGATCACCAGCTTTTATCGCAGTTTATTAATATCAAAGCACGCCATGCTGTGCTGCTGCTGCTGCTGCTGCTACGCCGTTGGTGATGATTTTGTCAATACATTATTGTCGACCCATCGCTGCCCGCAGTGCTGTAGCCCTGACATTGATATCGTGTGATGTGCACAGTAGTTACTTTCTTTATTGTTTGCATCTGGAAATGTCGTGCCATGCAAAAAACAATAAAGTTGTAATATCGCTAGGAATTGATTCCAAAACATTGTAATTGCTATGGTAAAGATGGTAAGGTTGGGCTGGCAATAATTTGCTTTTTTGCTTACGATTATTTATGCAATTTATAGTTAACCCTGATATAACCATTGTGGTGCAGCGACATTCTTGCTGTTGATAGTCGTTTGGCATTGTTAAATCAGTTAGTACCTACCATTTATAACTCATAAACTGCTATATCATAGGCTTGACATAAAGAAGTCGACCAATGTGGTACGTTGTGTAGTGGCACGGGTCAATAGCTTCATTGTGGCACTACCTCAGTGCTGTACTGTGGCATGACATAATGAAAAAAACGATATGGTTTTTGTACTGCAATCCATGCTGCCTTCATAATAAATTTCATCATGAAAAGATAAGCCAAATGTGCCCTCTTGTACTGACTCCCCATCTACCATATCACTCACCAAAAAACAAATGATGCAATACACAAATCAATTTCAGCAAAGCAAACAACCGATAAGTGGCATCACTTCCTCAGCCTGTTTTGGAAATCCACAAAACATAGGCGAGAAAGATGCAAACACATGCTCCACTTCCACAGTCATGCACCATGCTGCAGCCATCAGTCCGTTTTACTAAAAAATAACAGTAAAGTTTTACTTGCGGTGAGATGACACTGCAAACGTGCTGACCTTGTGATCATGTGAACATGTGATCAAGATGCGTTCTGAATGGACGAAACATGGTAACATTACATTCGTACAAGTCGAGCTAATTTCGGCAATTGATAATTAACCGGTAGCAGCGGTTGTATGTGACAACTGGGCGAGTCGTTCAGCAGGGCCTCCTTCGTTGCCGTCCATACATTGCGTGACGGATGGAACGGGTGGGGGATGAAGCGCGGCGCAATCGGAACAAACGAGTGGTGGTCGAGTTGGCAGTGTCATTTTGTGTGTAAGTTTAGTTGCAAATCGCGCTAAATGTTCATTGATATGCATTACAATCTTACAGCTAGATAACATTCCCTTCCTTCGACGACAGTCGTCTTTTGCTCAATTAGGGGCCAAACGCACATTACCTTTTTAGGACGTCACGCGTCACACAGTCAGAGTCGGGGTAGCTCACCGAGCGTAACCAGGCGGTGAGTGAAAATGACAAATGCGTACCGTTATATATGGACGACCCCCTAGCATGATAAATGAGAGAAGGGGCTGAACGCCCTGCCCCCGAAAACGCTCCTTAGGCGGGGCAAAATCGTGTCCCTGCGATGTGAAGGGCAGAGGACAGGACGGTTGGGTAGAGATGTTCTCTGTCCCAAAACTCAGCGTGCGGCCGCAGAAGCTTGACTGGAGGAATGCAAGTGAATGGAAGCACCTGGCTGAGATCCCAGTCCCCGACACAAACGGACATCCTGTGGAGCTGCTGCTCGGCGAAAACGATATAGAGGCTGTGTTCCAGAAGGAGGCTTGACAAACCTCCAAGACAACCCACGGCGATCAGGACGCACTTTGGATGGTACCTATCAGTCAGCCTGAGACCTATGCTCCCGGTCAGGGCTCACGACGTGCTACACGTCAGAAGAAATCGCTCAGCGGAGGACGAGCTGTCAGAAATGATGGGGAGCTGGTGGTCGTTATAGACTTTGGGCACCAGCTTCAACTTTAAAATGTCTTATTCAGCTGAGTATCCACAGGCAGTGCCGCACCTGAGGGCAACCATTCGCCGGAGAGCTGACTGATTCAGACTGGCATCCTCTGATGAGCTGACGACAGACTGACATTCTCTTGTGAGCTGACGACAGTCTGACATTCTCTGATGAGCTGACGACAGTCTGACATTCTCTGGTGAGCTGACGACTGACTGGCATTTCTGGTGAGCTGACGACGGACTGACATTCTCTAGAGGGCTGGTGACATCAAGCTGCACGACATCAACTGGATGCCGTGAGAATGGAGGCTAGCAGAGTACCGGGAAGGCCGTTGCCAAACAGAAAACCATGCGTAAATGAATGGAAGAAGGCGAAACAAAAAAGGCTGCTGGAGGGGTAGCAGCAGCCTTGTGACCGGTGCTGGTATTTGCCTCACAATATCGTCACAAACCAAAAAAAAACCGGAAAAATCCGGGTTGTCTTCCCGAAAACATCGAAAACATCCTGACAGGCCCAGATTTACCGGAAATCATTCCAGCTGCCCTGATACGGCTGCGACAGGAATCAGTAGCCCTGTACGTCGACAGAGAAGACGCTCCTGCAGGTGGCGGTGAGTGCAGGGGACCAGCGGACGCTTAAGTTCCTCTAGCGCCGATATGGAAGATAGCCGGCGTTCAAACACATTTCAGATGACCGGACAATATTTGGAGCACGCTCGTCGCCGGCTGGGTTTCAGCCCGCTATGTGCTAAATAACGCAGTCCAAGAAAAGTGCTCCGACTCTGTGGCCGGGTTCGCCCCGGTGGCGGCTCCCACCGTCCGAGAGAACTTCTGCATGGGCAATCTTGCGACGTTCGAGGAGAATTGGACTCAGATTACACTGAAGTACGTTGGTTGTACAACCTCTATATGGCGTAATTTTCCTACTAGCCCGTAGCGTTAACGTCTTAAAAGCTTGTTCTCCACAGAGCTTTGCATATAATTCTGTCAGGTCACTGTCAATGAACTCGGGCCCAGATGAAAGACCTTTTAATTTTCTTGAGCGAACTATTGCCCATTTTTCGTCCAAAGGAGCCAAACTCCCACGGTGCACCGAGTTAAGGTTTTCGTGCACGGTATCCCGCTAAATTCCGACTTTCGTGACATGTGTCGTGGTCACGGTAGTTCAATCAATAAAGTGTCAAATTAATTATCGAAAGGTTGTATGTTCGAAGCCGAGGCTCGAAGTTTTTGACTTTTTCTGCTAGTCCTCTATGAAATATACGGAATGGTCTGCTACCAACTCATGCATGCTGCAGGTATTATATAGTGTACAACTTCTTCGGAATTGGTGACAAAATGTTTTTGGCACAACATGCATTAAGATATGAAATGTATTCACTATTGTGGTGCCTGTGCCACGCTGTCTTCAGCTATCGCTTGTCAGGTGTTTGGTATAGACTATAAATATAGCCTACATTGCACTTCTAGTGTATTTCTAGTTAAATGCCCCAAATTTTATACTAAATTTCGTGCTACTTGGTATCTATTACCCCAAATCACCTGTACTGAAAACTGCTATCAAGGTGTTCCGCGAATTCGGAAAACTGCTACTCGTTACCAGAACCGAATTCGCGGAACAATCGGAAGGTGTGCTAGGCGCCATCCCGGCAGAAGGCATACGCCAAATGTTTCAAAACTGCGGAAGCCATTGCTGACCGAGAAAATGCCAAGCCTTTTGCGGGGCGCCCAGTCCGACAAGATGCATGTCAGACACCTCCAGCAACTGCAGAAGCGCCAGCAACGAAACGCACGCGACGAAACGCTCTCGCTCCATGTGTTGCCGGCATCCGGCGGCCGTCGCACATCTGTAGTTCATTCATTCCTTGTGGTAATGGAGGCGAGACAAAGTACCGACCGAATGCATGTATTAAACTCCTTAAAGGGAACGTTTCACACGTGAAGACACATATAGATATATAGATATAGATATAGATATAGATAGGTAGAGAGAGAGAGAGAGAGAGAGAGAGAGAGAGAGAGAGAGAGAGAGAGAGAGAGAGAGAGAGAGAGAGAGAGAGGAGAGAGAGAGAGAGAGAGAGAGAGAGAGAGAGAGAGAGAGAGAGAGGAGAGAGAGAGAGAGAGAGAGAGAGAGAGAGAGAGAGAGAGAGAGAGAGAGAGAGAGAGAGAGAGAGAGAGAGAGAGAGAGAGAGAGAGAGAGAGAGAGAGAGAGAGAGAGAGAGATAGAGAGAGAGAGAGAGAGAGAGCGCGCGAGAGAGCGAGAGGGCGAGAGAGAGAGCGAGAGAGCGAGAGAGCGAGAGAGCAAGAGAGCGAGAGAGCGAGAGAGCGAAATGTCCTAGACACCACACGTATTGAACGAATTATGATTTGCAAAAGTGCAATGAAAGGACTCATGAAATGCAGCTATTGTGAAGCGAGGTGAGCAACTACGGTAAAACAGCTCGCCCGATTTTCGTGGGGCGTGGATGTTGGGGTCCGTGCGGGGTGCGACAACACAGACAGGTGACGGCAGCGTTGACAAGTGGCAGCGGCGAAATTAGAAAGATCTGGCTTTTTTGCGGGGACAGCAGTACTGCATCTTTAAGCTTTTGAAGGTGTAACAACAATTCAACCACAGTGGAAATCTTGACAGCAAGATCTGAAAGCTGGGCAATCGTTAATTTAGTCTTAGTAAGGAGATCGTGGGCTAGTAGCAAAGGATTGATTTGAATGACGCCTCGGGGCTGTGTTTAAATTTTTCAGAGGTATGAGTGTTAAGTATGACATTTTGAGAAAAAGGTTTGCGTCGTTTAGATATTCTCTGTGCATCCCTTCCACCACAAAACAACCATTCAAATCAACACACATCCTTCTGACAGTACCACCAACTGCCATTCAGAATTTAGCAAACCATATGAGATGCATTTTTCTGATTAGATATCATCCAGGTTGCATCACATGATATGCTTAACAGGCGCCGGGGGCCGGCTAGATACCCTTCTCCCGGGTGGGGGTCAATTTGACCTCCCTGAGATCTCGGGAAGTAAGAGAGCTAGAGATTTTGCAGGGTGTGTTGACCTGTACGTGAAATCACTTAGGACAAAATTTGAGGTTCCTAAGTCATGGCCTTTGGGTTAAATAAGGTCAAATAAGGTCAAATTCCAGGCTGGTCTCCAAAGTGCCCCACAACTTCGATAACTTTTTCTAAGCAAAATGTCACATGCTCAGTGACCTTTTTTGACCTGTTCAAGGTCATGATGACTAACACCATGCTAGACCGCTCTGCGTATTGCATATGAATAAGCGTCAAGTATTACGCTAGGCAGTATGTTTCTAAAAACAAAACATTTACCTGGGTCATTTCAGGCCAATGACCCATGATGAACTCTAAGAAGTCCATGAAAGATGTATAATGCGGTTCTTGCTGCCAATAAATTCGAAATGAGCACCAGAACCTACCCATACAGCAAGCCTCCGAGTAATAAAACAGGTTTGTTTTGACCTTGGTCTGACCTTTATTCCTCACCTTGGGTCAGCCTAATTTACTCATTCAAAATTTGTGTTGCATCAGAAAGCACCTCAGAGATGTATGGCTTCATCTAACACTCCGTTGTTGCATCAGATGGAACGACTCCCCAGAAATTGACTTCGCTGAAACCATAGTCCAACTTTGGCCTGCCATAGATCAAAGACCTTACAAGGTACATCCAAATTTGTGATGTCAAACAATCCGCTATTCAATTGTCTACAGCTATGCAAAATTTGGCGCGGCTGTGCCGTGCGGTACGGAAACCATTCTGGAAAACATTCGGGGGAAGGGTTGGTCTATTTGACCTCTCCACCCGACTGCGTGTTAATGGCTACAATCTTGTTGAATACCCCTGATGATTCAACAGAGGAACCAAGACCCAACCTTCATCACCTCCTGCATCTTGGAAAATGCTACACCTGCAGCAAATGAATGAGATCTAGCCTGCTTCCTGCAACTGTCATACGGTGCATCCAGTGTTTCATTCTGTGTTGATCTGACCTGCCCTGTGTATCGTAATAAATTCCTGAGGCTCAAATTCATCCGTTTATGGTGGATGGGTATTTTAATTGAGCCACAGAAAACGTATTATGCTTGTAGATGTCGTTGAAAAAACTAGATTTGGTGACAATGACCCAGCAAGAGGTTTTGTCTGCATGCAATGAGGCTTGAAACTGCAATCCGCCAGGCAAATGGTGTGTCTGTAGTCATTTAAATGTCCAAATTGCATCACACCACGGAAAAACTAAATTCCACCGCTGCTTTATTACTTGATTGCTAATAACTTGCGGTCAATTGAAACCAATTCAAATGAAATATAACCAAGTGCCGCACTGATCAGACACACCGGTCCAGGTCTAGCATGTTTTGACTCGTTAATAACCCTACCTTTCGCTCGCCACGCTCAAACCACGAAAAACAAACATATTTTCGTAACACTAGCGCCAGATTAGCCCCGATATTGATATTCGCGCCGGCTGCGGGATGCCGATTGACGCCCCAGACACGGCACTCCCTTACGCCTGTCAACAGTGACGGATTCAGAATGTAGGCATGTACGACGAAGCCTTAAAGTTTGCTGATGAGGTCCAGAAATTTCAGGCAAAATCATGTTCTTTACAGGTAGGTATAATTTCCCCTTGTTACGCTGCAGTTTGGCTGGTTTCTCGCATCAGTTTCTTGGATAAGTAGGTGCTCGTTCCAGAGCTGCCTTATGTGTTTCATATGTTTGAAATAAATTCCGCTGTAGTCAAAAATGCTGAAATGTTGTCAAAATAGGTGATTGCGTTGCACGAATAGTACCGAGCCCAATATTCCGTAATAAGTATGCTTTTAATTGGAGCATGCGAGTGAAGCCCATCTACACCACACTCGCTGAAGTATCGTAATCGCACAAGGATGCGAATTGAGCATGTCGATTCCGTAACAAAACTTCGGTTTATCAGCGCCGGAGGCGATTAAGACACAGACGCGGGCGCGACCTCGGCGGAAATCTTTCTGTTCATGTTCAGTGGTGGATGGGTGCGGGGCGGTGTATTTATGCGTGCGATATGTACGTGGATGGAACAACCGCCAAAATGTGTCCCATTTATATTGCCCTGAAGCTCGTATTTGCCGGTCGCGAGTGAATTGATAGCCGGTTGTCCATGGACAGGGAACAAAATCATTTGTCCGGCGCCCGGCCAGGGTTAAACCGCGACTGCGACAACTGCGCCCGGCCCAGGCGGTAAAGGTTAATCCCCCCCCTCCCCCTCCTCGGGGTCTTCAACTTCCAGACGCTTTAAGAGAAAAACGAAGATAACGTTCTGGAGGTGTCGTCAGACCATAAAGAATTCTGGTCCGTTCCAATATTGTTCCAATAGATGCACTTAAAATCTGTGTTAACGCATCAAGACAGACATTGAGGCATGAAAATAAGCGTTGGCACTTTTTTCACAACGTACTTCTCACTAAATTTAGTTTTTTAGCTGCAGCTGTGAGACAAAATGATTTCAGAAAAAAACAATAGTTTTTCAGGCGAATTAGAAATCATCTGAGGTCGATTTGGGTCAAGTTAAAAGCCATCCAAATGAAATATCAAAGAGATAAAAAATCGCAGGGTTCTTTGGTTGGAAATAGTGCATTGCACATCTACGCACACTCAAGCCCACATAGCAGTTGTGTGCATTATACATGGTCACTTCGACACTTGGCGATGTATTTTAACAAACTGAAAACAGTATGTTGTTACATGAAATTATGCGTCATCGGCCTTAAAACCACGATGAGGAGGTGGTTACACTCGTTCTCGTCGCGTCGCACTCGTTCATCTGCCCCCCTTCGCTACTGGCAACGTGGGTCATTGAACTTGTATAACCTTAAATGATCTTGCATGTCCTCACGTGACCTATTGTAGCATCATTACGCCTGATAATGATATCTCATATTATAGTGAAATATTCAAATTATGTGTCCAAAATTACGTAATAAAACGACCTGTTTTGAGCTTAGCATGTGGTTTGCAGAAGGTACCCGTTGAGTTAGGTCATGATATGGGCCAATACCATGTGTTCTGTGGTGATATGATGGTTGTGCATATAAGTTAGTATTCTATACATCATATAAGACAATAAAGCTACACATAGTACGTACAAGTTTGCCTTTTTACGAAAAGATAGCCACTTCAGGCCAATGACCTAGCATTTTCCGAAAAGTCTAAAAGGCAAAACTTGAGGTACTTTACTGTTCTGTTACCTAAGCACATTTGATTAATATCAAATGGCCGACAAGAGAGTTAGGTGTGGTCAGAGTTTTTTAGGGTTGGCCTCTTTGACCTGGTCTAGATCACTGATTTTGACAGATCAAAACTTCAAATCAACACAAATAATGCCAACTCGATGTGTAAGCAGGCACCGAAAACGTCGTGCTACTGTGAGCGTTCGTTTTTGACCTGTGCTCGAAAAACCTTGGGGGAGATCAGCTTCTCCCCGGCCGGGCGCGGGTTATGAGGCACCCGTCTTTCACCAAGCACGTTTGCTCTGCGTCGATCATTGACTTGCAATGTGGCATAATGTGATATTGCGTCCCTCCCGAGAATGGTCGGTGTTCTGTTTACAGCTGTACTGAAAACCTTAAACGTAATCAACCCAGCATCAAAATATCTTTGTTTTGTAACTAAACTCGCAATGCCTCGTCTCTAAATGCGTGCAAACGCAATCAACCATCATTTAGGTGTCTACTGATCCCTATGCCATTGTAGAGGCTGCTATCGTGGTACCTTTTGGCCATGGACAATGATATTCGTTCCATGACGTAGAGTTGCGCGTCAGGCTATTTATGCTGTTCAGAACGGGTGTAAACGTTTCTGTCAAATTGCTACCTTGTTGGCTAGATGTTTTTTATGTACCCAAGGCATACCTACCTACTTTCTTACTGAAAAGCAGCCATGTGAACCAAGTTAAATGTATCTACCACTGTGACTTCCATACTAACATTGGAAGGAGTTGGTGGACCTCTTTTTCAAGGTCTGTTTCGGTGGTACTTTTAAAAAGCCTTCTTAAAGACTCAGAATAGCTTGTTTTGAACCAAGAGGATTGTTAAGTCTAAGAAGAAGCGAATTGTATGACTAGTTCCCTCAGCACTCTCAAAATAACCGAGACTTCGAGACCTTATTTCATGATTCGTCGTGACAGATACCTGAAGCAAGAAATGCAGGTTTCTTGTAGCTCATTGTTCGGACATTTACATAAGTATAAGGGTGGGTTTGTTCACATGGAACCAAAAGCCAGGATTCTTTAGGGAGCCTGCCCTGCGAGGCGGGACGGCGTTTAACGCAGTGTCCTAGAATTGCCGAATTTGGGTGTAAAGCAACACCCTATTAGAATAACTTTTTTTTACTCCTTTTCTCCATATTTTATGTGAATTTTTCCCTCCTACCTGACATTGTCTAATCGTACATGCCAAACCCCTGTTTACCTTTCTGAGGTTTTCAGAAGTCATCCAAAACCGAGCTCACTTGAAACCACCAAGCACAAACGAGGCTCCACAGAACCTGGACACCTATGGCTATGCCCTGCGTCACCTACATCTGAACCATGTCTATGTGTGCACAGAGCAAGGGCGCCAGGTACCTCCAAGCCCAAGAACCCCAGCGACTCCAGCCGCTTGCATGCATTAAGTTTGGTTTGTTTACAAAATGCATCACAATCGGCAGCTGCGTGCCAAATGCAAGGTTGTCACGCACCCCGTACTTTTTTGGTCTCACCACCACACCACGAAAGCAGAGCCTGGTGCAAACACTAGCAAGGTCTGGTAGAAAATTTTACTCCACGCATTTCTTTTTTCCCGATGAAACTTGACCACTAAATTGCATGGCTCCCGAAATGCGGGAGTGAAAAATTCAAGAAATGTCTTCTAAATTAAATTTACAAGATAAATATCACCATTTGAGAACTTTCGTTAACATAGTTTAAGTCAGCTCAGCTGAATACAAAATGCTGCAAAAAAATAATAAGTCTGTATATGTATTTAACCACTTTTTTTTCTTGGTATCATGCGAGTGTGATACCACTTTATTCTTTGTTCCTTTTCGATTGCCTTTAGAAGTACCATCAGTTGCTTAAAATGTGGACCAATTTCTCTGCAAGATGCTCCAACTGTAAACTTGTACGTATTTCAGACGTAAATTGGATTAGTTCGCCAGCCGCACAAATATGTTTGATATGCACCCAAGAGTGAACAATTCACAGGGAATGAAGGAGACAATTTGAAGCACGGAACTTATTTTTACCGCCATTTTTGCCCCGTTAAACCCTCGGTTAACAGTTTTCTGGGTTCATGGCGGTGTTCAATAATGATAAATCTAAGCTTTTCGGGTGTCTAACTCACCAGGCTGCCTGACAAGGCTATGCTACTGCTACCATACCGAGCTTTAGGATAGACCTGACGCAGTTCATACAGAAGTGTTCGATGGCGAAATACTGCCCTCTGGAGATGTTAATCATGCACACGTTACTTGTTCCGCATTTTAATCTCGTAGGTTGGTGGGCATGATTTATATTTATATTTCGGGGGTGAGTGGGATGACTCTGTCTGCCAGTAGACCATGAAAAAGGTGCTGAGAAGCCAGTAAGTCTCCTGTGGACCAAGCAATTGCTTACCTTACCTGCTTTCAACACCAGAGCTAGCCATTTTCTGTTTTAATCCATCGAGTTTTGTCATAAGACAAGTTATGGTGCCACAAGGCATGCAGTGGGCTTATTTTGCTCCATATTCTTGAACTATTTGCCCCAAATTTCTTGAAGTGGTCCGTAATGGCTGCTTTAACCAAAGGTTTTCTGCAGTTGTCATGCTTTGCTGACTGGGAAATGACTGTACTGTATAAAGGCATTTTATTTTTTACACAGGGATACTCTAAGCTGTATCGCAATTATAACATTAGTTAAATATTAGTATGTAACAAATAGTAGACCATCCCATCTAAAATGTGAAGCGAACATATCAAACTTTGTCATTAAATATGAATAAACAAGCCTAACTAGGTGCCTTTGCTGCAGCTGAAAAGACAAGCAGCAGTACTGGCGCGGCCATCTAGAAGTTATGTTACTTTCGGAGAAGAGAGATTGTTTTGTGGAGCATACCCATTATTGTCCTTGACATAGGTCAACCATGGCAATCAAAAAAGTTGTTCAAAGTGATTTCAAGTGCTTTGATTTGTGTTAGCAATTTTTTCCGACGTCAACAAGCATGCACAAATGAACTGCATAAAAATGCAATTTGAAACCAGCCAGGAATTAGCTTATCATGTTTTGTTACAAGTGCTGCTGTCAACAGATAGGTGAGTTGAGATGATGTTTAACATATGGGCTGCTCCAAGTTAGATTAAGTTGGTTAAGTGCATGGCAAGTGGCAATAGGAATTGTGCAAGAATCAGTAACTCACAACTGCTGCTGTGATACAAACAGGCTAGACAGGATGAGATGAAGCAAGGCCTCTTTAGGTTAGGCATAGTTAGGCTACTTTCATGGAAATGAACATTGGTATTTTGTAAGAAATAGTGACAAACTGTTTGCTGTTTGTTTTCCCCGACCCCTATCTTAACAGAAGCTGGAGGTATGTCTATTGTGTTTGAATTGGTGGTGGGCTGATATGTATGAGTCCAAGTTTTTGTTTTGTTTGAGTGTTTTATGCTTGCTGAATTTTCTGTTGTTATTTTGTTATTGAATTCCTTTGCTTTGTTTTGTGCTTAAAGTGCTCTGGAAGGGAGGTGCAAAGTGCAGCATCAAATTATTGGTGTTCATAACTTTTATTCCCATTTACACTGTCATGAAATTACGATGTTTTAATATATTCTGTTTCACTTTAATGGCCTAGGATGTTAAAAAAACAAAATGGTTTCGTCAGGTTTATGACATTACGTCCATGCCAATTTGAAATAGATGTATTTGTTTGCTGAAGCATCAGTCACGAGATCATAAGTTCCATCGTTTGTGAATTGATTTTTTTCACTCCTGCATGGTCTTTTTGCGACGGAATTTTTCACTCCCATCCTAATTCAAATGCGATTCTAGCTCCCTGCTTTAACCTGCGCCCGGCCGGTGGTCTGAGACAACCGTGCCCGGCCGGGGGAAGTTTACTTCCTCCCTGGAATCTCCAACTTCCAGACGTGCGAAAAAGACAATTTCTTAAGGTTTCGACATTTGTCAAATAACTTAAATCAAATGTGAGGTCACCGGAGGTCAAGGAGGGTAAAAAGTGTCGCTCTGATGGATGAAGCTAAAACATGCGTCGACACTCAAGGACATATGTCGAGGGCATAGAAATAAGACTATAGCGAGTTCATTCCGACCATTTCTGTTCTCCCACAAGGGTGAAGTCAAATCAGGTCACCGTTCAATGTTGGTCTAGCAGTAACCTACAAGAAGGACACCCGATTTGCTTTATTAGGTACAGCTGTGAGGTAAAAGCATCCCAGACCCATAAATATAATTTTAGGATGAACTAGAGCTCGGCTGAGGTCAGCTTAGGTTAAATCTGTAAACCACCCAAATGATAAACATTTAAGTGCAAACTGCGTCAAGTGACCAGTACAATGCCTTTCTGTATCAAAAAAGCGTGCCAAATATCGGCAGGTACTCAAGATCGCATGACTGTGGTATACATTATGCATAGTCCCTTCGGTATTTGGGGACGTGTTTGCAACAAACTGAAGGTAGCTATGTCGGTACATGAAATTATGCTTCAGAAGCTCCACAAAAAAACGATATAGAGTTGGCTTCACGTGTTGCACTCATTCATCTCGCTTCTTCTCCACTGACAACAAAGGTCATTGACCTTGGATGACCTCACATAACCGCGTTTGACCTCAACGTCCTTTCGTGACCTAGTTTGACCTCATTATGCACCAGAATGACCTTGCAACGTATTTTTGGTAGAGCACTCGGGCTATGCGTCCCGAAGTACGTACTTATCTGATACATCTGGGTATTTTAAGCTCAGCATGTGTTTTGCGGAAGGCACTCATGGGGGTAGATCATCACCTGGGCAAAGGTCACGTGCTCTGTGGTCATACATAGTTGTGGATCTGAGCTGGCAGTCTTTTTATCATACGTTAACAACAAACCACACAAGCATACGTACATATTCACATTATTCACGCGACAAACTGCAGAATTTGACCTCCCTTGAAGTCACCGATCTCACCACTTTCGTGCGATCTGAGATAAGCAAACTGAAGGTGATATCATGACTAACACTGCAGAACGTTAGGCAATGTCGAATAACCCACAAGAGTTTCGCACAGTAAAAGTTTTCTAATGTTAACGTCTTTTATCTGACCTAGGCCACTGGCCCTGGCAGATCGGAACTTAAGAGGTGTACGAACGATGTCAAATGTATAGATTTACAGGTACTGAAAATTTGGTGTGGCTGCAAGCGTTCGTTTTCAAGATGTCCCCCCCAAAAAAAACCGTAGTGCAAAAGTTAACTTATCCTGTCCGGGCACGGGCTAACATTTTGGTGCTTGCGGGTACGGGCTTTCAAACCTTGAACAACCGGCAGCTCTAGCACGCATCTGTAGCGGCCCATCGTCACATCGATAACGGCTCAGCGTCCACGTCGCTTACGGCTCAGCGTCCGCAGTGGCGACAGCTCAGCGTCCGCAGCGGTGATGGCTCAGCGTCCGTAGCGGCGATGGCTCAGCGTCCCCAGCGGTGACGGCTCAGCGTCCGCAACGGCGACTGCTCAGCGTCCGCGGCGGCGACTGCTCAGCGTCCGCGGCGGCGACAGCTCAGCGTCCGCAGCGGTGACGACTCAGCGTCCACGTCGCTTACGCCTCAGCGTCCGCAGCGGCGATGGCTCAGCGTCCCCAGCGGTGACGGCTCAGCGTCCGCAGCGGTGACGGCTCAGCGTCCACGTCGCTTACGGCTCAGCGTCCGCAGCGGCGACGACGGCGCGGGGCCCACGTCAGTGACGGCACAGCGTCCGCAGGAGGGACTATAATATCGGCATGTGTGATTGCCCAGTGTCTCCAGTGGTGACGGACGGCTCACTCAAACAGTAGCTCGGCGATTCTGCCATTATTTTGCCATAAGTTTATGTTCACCGCTTGCGCAGCGTCGTCGCCCGTCGACAGCTCGTCCCCGAGTGACGTCAACCCTTAAAGTTATTCCAACCCTGATTATCTACATCAGAGCGTGGTTACAACCGTCTGACTCCTGAACTGGAACCATCTGGACGGACAAAATGCATGCATTTATGTCAACCATTCGGGAGTATATTTGTATTTGCTTCCTTTTGTGACAATCTCAATATGCCACATAACCCAGCCCTCGAAGCAAAATGCGACGGTTGGCAAAGCGAAATTCAAGTCAGCCGCCATAGTGAAAGTCATCTGCTTCGATAAAAACTGAAACATCGTGACATGATTACCCACTCTGCTAAGCATAAGCGGGTCCGGCTGGAAGCTATGTCAGACGAATACTGTTGGATGAAATACCTGATGGTTCGAGTACCACGCGTTGGTGAAGCGTGCATGTTGAGTTTTTCAGCTAGCCCAGGATTCGAACGCTAGACTTCCCGACTTGGGGCTGGTCGTGCCCTTGGTTAAACCATAAACATCGACTCGCACGGCTCGAGACCTGGAAGCTGACGAGACATGGTACAACGTCATATGGACGGGGCGCGCCATGGGAGCTACGCTTGGTAAACTGGCGAGTTGGAGCCAGCCGCGAAACAGTTATACGCTATGCCCACCTTATTGCAAGTTATCCAAGGCCTGTAAACACCCTCTGGGTCCATCGTTGGCACGGACTCGAAAACGTGGCGGTGTTCGCAGAGCGTTTGTTGTTGGCCCTGTCCGGTGACCTTGTTGTCTGGCTGGCCCTGTCTGGTCGGACCCTGTATGGGTCAGCGAGATGGACGGGGCGTCGTTCTAAAGGTGACGTGTGTGTGTCGTCAGATGCCGTCTGTTACTGGGGTCAGCGTCGAAAGGCATGGGAGAGCGGAACATGTGCGGTCTAGACGACCAACTTAATGCTTACAAAGTTTCAAGTCACTTCAGAAAGTCGGAGGCCGTATCATCTTTTGGCATTTACGGCTTCGACCTGACTTCCGGCATGTACCAGCCTAAAAAATGTCATTGGCAAGCGCAAGCGGTTCACTAGCGAGAAGCCAACGTCTCCCAGGGTGGCAGCGCTTGTTCTACGGCGTCGTCTTTGCCGGGCGTTGCCGCCGTGTCGGTCGATGCATGCCAGCTGAGCCTGTGGCAACGCGCCTGCACCTGCGCCGCGTCACCGGGCGACGTCAAATCGACATGAGAGCGAGGCTGTTTGAGGGCTGGGTGCGTGCTGTGTTGATTGTAGAACCCTGTTCGTACATTGCCCGCTGCCCGCGCACCATTTTTCTGAACATTCTGTAAAGATATCCACTGTATGACTCAGGAAATGCATTAAAACGGCGTTCGGGTATGGCCGAGTACAACACGCAAAGGGCAGAAAACCATGGCGAAACAGGTGAAAACCACGCGTTGCGTGAAAAGTGAGGGTAGCGCACGCAAAATCGACAACATATCGTCCCTGTGGTTCAAACATGACTGCCACCCTTTTTATTGCAATATTCTATAAGCAAGCGCACTCCTGTCTTTTTACCGTGGACAGCCCTGATGTACACCAAATCGAGGCAAAGAGCATCGTATTGTTCACACACACACACAGCAGAGTTAACGTTTGTAACATTCATATAACGACTGAAGACCTGTCACGCTGTATCTCGGAGGTGCCGCTGACAGAAGCCGCTCGCATAATCAAAAACGCAGGTGCAGTTATCCTGCGTGCCAACCTTCTGGCTATGCGCCGTCTTCAGTGCTGCCATCGACGTTATTTGGAGGCGGATTGCCTCTGTTCGTCAGCTGCCAGCGACCCATGTGAGTGGGACTGAACAGAGTGCATACCTGAGAAGTCTGCAAGCAGCGAGCCGGGCGTTTTTCAGATATTTTCCCAGGATACGGCATACAGATCATAAGCCCACAGATCGTCAAGGTCGACCCTGATCAGCTCTCAGTTGTGCAGCACACCGCCCCTGGTCTAATCTAAGCTGTGCAGCACACCGCTCCTGATCGACTCTAAGCTGTGCAGCACACCGCTCTTGATAAACTCCCAGCTGCGCAGCACATCGCTCCTGATCAACTCTCAGCTGTGCAGCACACCGCTCCTGATCGACTCCAAGCTGTGCAGCACGCCGTTCCTGATCCATTCTTAGCTGTACAGCACACCGCTCCTGATCGACTCCAAGCTGTGCAGCACGCCGTTCCTGATCCATTCTTAGCTGTGCAGCACACCGCTCCTGATCCGCTCTTAGCTGTGCAGCACACCGCTCCTGATCGACTCAAAGCTGTGCAGCACGCCGCTCCTGATCGACTCTTAGCTGTGCATCACAACGCTCCTGATCCACCCTCAGCTGTGCGGCACACCCCTCCTGCTCCACCCTCAGCTGTGCGGCACACCGCTCCTGATCCACCCTCAGATGTGCGGCACACCGCTCCTGATACACCCTCAGCTGTGCAGCACACCCCTCCTGGTCCACCCTCAGCTGTGCGGCCCCTCTGATCCACCCTCAGATGTGCAGCACACCGCTCCTGTTCCACCCTCAGCTGTGCGGCACACCGCTCCTGATTCACCCTCAGTTGTGCGGCACACCGCTCCTGTTCCACCCTCAGCTGTGCGGCACACCGCTCCTGACCCACTCTCAGCTATGCGGCACACCCCTCCTGATCCACTCCGAGCCGTGCAGCATGTCGCTGCGTCTGCCGGAAGTGATGCATGCGGCCTTATGAAACAGCACCACGCAGGACGTGCCGCGCGCCTAACGCTGCCGAACAGGTGGCAAGGCTGTTCCTAAGGACGGCAAATTCACCCCTGCTTCCACGGCTCAGCTGTGTTTCCCAGGGACCAAGAATCATCGGTTCCCGCGCCAGTTTGTCCTTTGCCTATTGCATGACTAAAAGACATTGTACGTGGTTAATTCCACGTCGCCAGCCTTGGAGCCAGGCCAAGAGAATGGGCTACCCTTCGTATTGAGCCACACGTGGCCTGGCCTCCATACGCGCCTGGCACAA
Source organism: Pollicipes pollicipes (assembly GCF_011947565.3). NCBI lineage: Eukaryota > Metazoa > Arthropoda > Thecostraca > Pollicipedomorpha > Pollicipedidae > Pollicipes > Pollicipes pollicipes. The sequence continues at coordinate 25,020,944 of NW_023597054.1, forward strand.
TGCATGTCACTCACGTGTGGGAGCATTGTTTGACTACAGAGACCATACGGCACCTTACGTTGCCCGTCCGCAACTTGAAAAATGTCGCGAGATTAACACCGACCGCGCGTGCACCCCCTCCCCCACCCTCTCCACCACCCTTAACATTCGCGTAGTAAATCTGTTGCGTGGTGATGCGTTTTGTAAAGCCAGAGATGCATGCAGCATATGCAAAAGACGTAAGGTCCTGGGCACGATTACGAAGGAAGTCATGGTGGCTGCAATTTTCTTGGTGTTTCACCAGGGGCATGACCTCAGCCGGTAGTCTAACCTGCTTGAAATGTTAATACGCGCGCAGTGGTTGCCAAATATACAAAGATGAAGCCACCGAAAATTTTGCGCTCCACCTTCCGTTTATTTTTAGCTAATTTCGGAAAGCCTTCAGGAGGGGATCTCGCTCTTCAGCCTGGCCGAGCCAGGCTAGTAAATCTTCATTTGGAAATGAATCGATATCACCCAAAGCTGCTCAATTTGTACATACGATGAATTGTTCATAGTGATAATGATGCTATGACAATATGTTTTATTGGACTGGGAATTCCTACAGTTTACTGGAAGTGTGAACTTCATGAAAACTAATTGCCCCCCTAAGCTGCTTGAATTTGGCGGATATGGGCCAATAACATTTTTTATCATGACGCTATCACGCAAGATACCTGTGCCGAACAGAGCATTTGAGTTTGCAAGGAACAGTAGAAAATAAACACACAATTGCGGGGTCATGTCTAAGTGCGTGCCAAACCCATGTTGCAAGGCCAAGCACGACGGTGAGGAAGCGATACACCTGACTGATATTGAACCAGGGATTACGAAAACAATTTGATTGATATTGAACCAGAGAGTACGAAAACAATTTGATGAATATTGAACCAGCAAGTACGAAAACAATTTGATGGATTTTAAACTACAGCAAGAAAAGAAAATTCCCACTCGGGGTCCTAATGAAATGCAGTAACAACTGCGCATTATCAGTTATCGCATTTTCCAAAAATATGTATGGTGTGCATGTCTTTACAGGCACATTGCGATGCAGCCGCTTTCCAGCCGGCTCTAGCTCTAGGCACTGGAGTGAAAACATTGACCACACTCGGACAACCTTGGAATGCCGTCCAGTGATCATCTGGACAGGTCTGAGTAACATCACATGGTGAGCTATTTGATGCTAGCAAATGTGATAGAACTTCATTCGGGTGGAAAAATCGGTCCCATGAACGAGAATGTTTGTGAAGGATGCATCTTTCCCTGTAAGGGGGCTCTTAGAGCAGGGTTCTGCGGTACTGTCCCCTACCTTTCCGAAGATAGAGGGGGACGCGCCCTCCCCACCCGTGGAGGCCCCGCCCCTTTCAGCAGGCATATGCAGGAATTATGAGAAGTGTAGCTGTTGAAAGAACAGATTTGACTCCATGCTTGCAAACGCAAGTTAAAAATGCAGGATGACAAAAGCAACCAGGGCAATACCTCGATGGCGTCTGACGACGTTTGCTGGGGACTTGAAACAAGAATCCATTGTTAGCAGCTGGCAAAGGATCACACTGGTATGATTCGCGCCCATTTTATTGCTGTACGACACTGCTGACTAGAGACTAGTGACAGCAGGGGCGCGGTTCGCAAAATGTGTTGGTGGCGGCTGAGCATTGAAGAACGTTATTCCGGCCGCCAAACGATTCCAGCATAGGCTGAAGTTTGTACTGCGCAAGACCAGGCACTAAAGGAAATATTTTTTCGTATATCATACATGACGTAAACATCTGTAAAAATACGATAAAATTGAAGTAACATTTCGCGCACCGTGACAGCTATCAAAACATATGGGTCTCATGCTGGGCTAAACATAAAAGCACAAACTGCTCCATGGGGTTCCGCAGGGTGTGCACCATACACTCTGTGGTGCCCACGACATCCCGGTTTCAGTTGTAGCAACCAAACTGCTGTGGTGCGCCAAGAAAGTGATGGCGCCTCGCCCTGTCCCTGGGGCCGACCACCGCGCACTGACTGCCGCGGACGCCGCTGCGACGGCACCACACGCGCTGAGCCGGTGCGCCGATACAACATGGCGACAGGCTTTTGTTCTGAGCAGAGGAAACAGCAGATGGAGGTGTGCTGGCTGGCTAGGTCCGAGAAAGCATTTGTCCGGCTGCCGTTCGATGCGGTCCGCGTGACGGTGACGTGACGGCAAAGGCTCACGTTTGTGACCCCTCACGACCCCACCGGGAATTACCAGGCAGTTTGTGACGCGGCCACGTGACCGATTTCACTGACCCAGTAGCCTGATATTACTCCCACGCAGCGCGCAAGGCACAAGCGTGGTCGGGGCATGTCACGGTACTGTTTCGCCTAACCTCGTTACACTACGGGCATGAGCCGGTACCAGCTCAGCGCCAAATAGCCTCCGGCACTGACGAAAGGTCATGGCCCCTACTTACCCCGAAGCTGCCCCGGTATATTGAAAACACGGTTTCGATGTGGTCCAAGGATGACTACGACGCGCCCACAGACAGTCACAAAGCAACCACAACGCGCTCTGACTCGACCAAATGCAAGGCGTTCTTAGAACAGGTGTGCTCGCGGACGCCAAACTCTAGCCGTGTTTCTGGAGTGATCCAGCACCTACTGGGCTCAAACTCTATCAATGACACATTGAGCTTCTTTCGTCTTTCAGAAATGCTTCACAGGCATCGATGACGAGCACACAGCCGTGACACTCAATCTAACGACGGGTCCACCGGTCACCAGTGACGTCAGCAGAATAAAATTAGAAACCTGAAATTTGCTTGTAAGTGTGATGAACCAGAACATTCAAGCTGTGTTTAAATCACCCTAAGATGCATCCCTGGCAATTTCGCCACCTCTGCACCTGTCGCAGCGCAATGGAGGTACGACACCCAGTCGTTGGCACACTTGTGTGCTCTAGAGCGAAATTTGAAAACAAGAGGGGTAGTCCTGTGCATCATCTGCATTTTCTGTTTAGATCATTCCCATTGTCTCTTGAAACTGACAGGTCAAAATGAGTTTAAAACAGCGACTGCAGCCTGTTGCGAAAATCCTCACCCCACCTGCTACATATAGCACTAACAGACCAACGGATTAGTTTTTTCTCATTGAATGAGTGCATTCATAGCACATAGTCGCCAAGACACGACCGCGCCCGCCGGCCGGGCTTAACAAGAACAAGAAGCTCAGCAGCTTATTTTCACAGAATACACAGCCGAACCGCGCACTTCTATACCAATGGCTCAAAACCGATACACGGTACAGTCCGCGTTTGCGCGTTGTCTGGAGGCTGCGAACAGATATGAGTGTCCTCTTTGGCCCCGTTTTCACTGCTGAACTGTTTGCCATTTCACTCTGCCTCGACTATGTCTCACAACTTCAATTTTCGTCGCCCCCAATACTCACTGTTTCTCTCAGCTCCGTTCTAGCGGCTGGGAACACCCAAATGCTCGACACCGATCTAATACTGCTGATGGCAAGAAAACTTGCGGTGCTGAGAGAGAATTGAGGAGAGACAACGCTAGGTCTGGATCCGAAGCCCAGTGGGACTGTCTGCCAACAAGTCAGCAGACCAGGCGTCGAAGTCTGCCACGCTTCCTACAACTGGCAGTGCAGTGCGAATCCCTGAAAACGACTGGCGCTTCATAGGAAATGAGTATATGCTTGCCATATGGTGAGCCGGGTGGAGCGAGGAGCACCATACAAACAATCTGAAAGCTATGAAACCACTCATTGACACCTGGGTGTCATGATTTCTGAAATATGAAGATGTAACACACGCCTACGCATTGACAATACGTTCAGCACGCACAGCACGCACATTTCGATCAAACAACTCTCAAGAACTTCCCTCTTGCAGCAGATGCGGCGAAATGCTGGATATGGAGTCATATCTTGGTTGACTGTCGAGAGGTGCCCGCCGAAAGGTAGAAATTATGCGGTGGTCCTAGGCCACTGACGCAATTAATCGGAAAACACCCTGAAATAGAACCTCACCAATGCCCGGGCTTTCTGGACGCTACCGGCCTGCATGTCGTATGCTCACCTTATTAGGGGCATACCGCTTAGCAACTAGTGGGCTTGAGCGAAATGGACTCTGTAGTTGATGCGCTCACAAACCTCCAGACATCATCACTGGTCCCAAAAACCCACCGGCCGGTATTGCGCGGCTCGAATAACGCCTACAACTTCAGTCGTCGACAGGCAGCCAGTTGAGGGCGTCGCTGAACATGGCCAGGACAAGGCGCTGGAGGGACATCGACTTGAGTAGACCATTGGAGGCCGATTGGGATTGTGGAAACCTTCCGTCAAAAATGTTTTTTCAACGGATATACCCCACTCCGTGTTGACAAACGGCGGGCAGGCGCACAGGCAGGCAGACATAGTCCTTTATTTGGGCAGCATATTAGTCCTTACCAGCGCGTAACGCCCAAAGATGGCAATCTCCGTGTGACATTTAACGCTTCCGTAAGTTTTTTGTGGCGTTCCTACAAGCATTCGAGTTCACAACACAGCATCGGCGGGGTCAGGCCGTCACAAGGTAATGCAGACCGACACTCATAAGACGCAGAAGATCGGAGCCTGAAACGGATGATGCCACATCACGGATATAACGCCGATGAGATACGGTTCTTGGGATATTCAGAGCTTTTTGTCCATTCAGAAGAATTGCGGAATGCGCCACTTGCGACTTTCATGCAGAAAACATTCCAAATGCAGCAAAATCATTCATTTTTGTCCACCATTGATTGACCTAGCCTTTTTTAATCACCACCCTACATTCTCATCAACAAACGGCACATTTTCAGACTGTGTCAAGGCTATGCCCATGCAACTACGGATGTGATTGCATATAGCTTTGAAAATTATGCAGATGCAGAATGCAGAACGTGCTTTTGATTTTGAAGTCGTAAAATAATCCTGCCGATAGCAATTTTTCTGTAGAAGCATATTTATTCAAGACATTAATCCCTCCGTGTCAATGTTTTGTTGCTGCGAGACCTGGCATAAGCAAAGGGTATTTTGTTTCCAACCTCATCAGAAAAAGCTCTCAAACCCTGGATCTCCATATCTTAACTTCCATCCCAAGCAGCACCAAGTAAACCTTGGGAACGAGTCACCTGGCGTTGATGCGCCCAATGTTGGATTTCGATGTTCATGGCTGATCTCGCTCATAGTGGTTGCGCTTGGGAGTCTCCCAGGCTGAGAACCGCGGCAGGGCGACAAAGGATCGATGGTGAGGCGGCGATGTTTCAGCTCGCGTTTCAGCCGAGCTGAGGTCGCGTCCGCCATGAATGGTGGGAATGTTGGGCCATCGCCCCCCCCCCTCCCCGCCCCACCCCGCCGCTTGCACTCAGCCTCGAACGAATCGACCTTCGTCATGGGAAAGCGGAAAAAGGCTTTAATTTCAGGGTTCATATTCATGGTCTGATCGTTGCCATGGCACCACGTCCAAAGTGCCATGACCAGGGTCACTCCTGTCGTATGTCCTCGCACATGAAGCTACATCCAGCGTGTTTGACTGTGGCTGCAGTTGAGTGGTGTTGGTTACTATTCGATTCCTCACCTGCGCGTCTTTTAAGATGTGATTCAGTGTGTTAACTTGCGATTTATATTTTTTAACTTGGACTTGATCTGATTTGTTTGGACTTCATCTTAACATCAATTCGATTTTACTTGTCAGTTCGTAAATTGACCTCACTGTCCAAAATTGCAAGCGACAAGTTGCAGTGCGCCATATAGCCGACAATGTATTGTAAAGATATCCGTCATCTATTTTGACGAACAGACGTAACAGACGCCGCCCGGTGTGAGATCAGTTCGAACTTTGAACGAATGCTGCACGCAAAGCCCAGTTAAAGAGAATGTTTCACGTTTGAAAATATTGAAGCAATCATCAGATATTGTGAAACAGGCACGCTTCTACCTATTGGTGTACTTTAGGTGGAAAAATTGCCCTAGACAGCACAACTTTCTGTTAAGTAAAAATGCTCCTCGAAACGTCATTGTTTGGTTACATCATCGCACCTTACTCAATATTGATTGAGAGCCAATGGACGGCTGCTCTGTCTCGAAGGCGCGATCACAAACGCCAAATGTAAGCGCTCCGACCATTTTGTTCTCGACCTTCATGGTCGCATGGTTTTTGGAACGGCAATATTGGAATGAAGTTATCATAACAGCATGCAAACCAAGGTGATCTTGAATATCCTCCCGAAATACTCTCCCCATTTTCTCGCGGGAGTGTAGCTCAAAGGCTTGAGTTTCAGTATGACTATTTCGGCTGAAAACCCCATATAAATGTGGATCAATCACTTAAATTAGATGAATTTATACACGATTGGTCTGATTCACTCGAAACCAGCCATTAAATAATGCATTGTTACATGAAGTCCTTTGTTGTTGCAAGAAGCCATTTTCTCGCGAGCGTGTAGATCAAAAGCTAGAGGTGTTTAGGTCTTAAGAAGGGCAAGGCTCTAAACCACCGAAATGTCTTTAACATAACTATTGCGGTTCAAAACCCCATCTCAATGTGGATCACTCTCTTAAACAAAGTTAATTTCTACGCGATCGGTCTCATTCATTCGAAAGCAGCCATTAAGTGAAGCTTTGTTACATGAAGTCTCTTGCTGTTACAAGAACCCCGTTCCTCCCCCCCCCCCTTCCCTCGCCCCACACCATAGGGAAGTAAGACGTCCGCGATGTGAAGCATTCAGCAGAGAGCAATGAAAATGTACATTTCAGTTCATTACAATTGCGTGCCACGAACTATGCCGCAGGGTGTGCCATACAGGAGTATTCACCTTTTCGTTAGCACGCAAAATGCACTTACAACACGATAGCTGCTTCCACATCCTGTGATTTTTGACAGCCGTTGGCGATACACTACACCTCCTACGTGGGTGTGCGTCGACAAGCCGGTTTTGATAGGGTGTGAACGGGTATTGTCTTGCGTTATGGAAACCATACACCACGCCATGGAAGCCGTTCTATTGGCACTAGCGTGGGATCAGCAGTATTAAACCTGACAGTGTTGACAGAGAAGCCACATAAAATTGAAAACAAACCAGGCCAACGAGAAACCCCAACGTTTCCGGGTTTCACGTATATGCTACAAGATTATGCAATTAAGTGATATTTCCAGGTGTAATACCATTAGATGCCCTTGTACCACGGATGTACGCGATCAAATCACACGGTAAAAACGCGCTAAAAATATAACAAAAGCATCTGTGATGGAATAGGAGAGAATCCATATGGAGAAAAAACCTACATAAAACAAATATCTGAAACAATTGGCAAAAATTAGCTCACCAAACACGATCATCATATCACATACAAGAACAGACATGTGGCACACAACGGCACTCAATACCAATTACTTTAAGCAGGCAGAATATAATTTGTCTCACACTGTTTAAATATGGCTTATCACTACGGCACACATGCTTTTTGAAGAACCCTCCTCCGACTCTTTGTAAGAGTTATAATGGGGCGTCTTGCCATTTGTGCCTTTATTGCCAATTTCCTGTTATATCGGCTTTAAATGGCTAATTGACCATAGTTAAATCTGGGTAACTATTTTACAGCTTTAAATAGACAGAATTTTGAGGAAATACAACTGCAGGAAGATCATGATATTACCAGTTGATTCACGTTTTAAGCTTGGAAATGTGGTTAAAGTGTCATATTGTTGTTTAAAACAGCTCTGCCATATTGTTGTTTAAATTGCAATTGGACAGCGTGCAATAAAAATGTCTTTTCAGGCATCGTGTGGACATCAGAGCGAAAATCATAGAGCATGAAATATGGCGAAATTTCCATAAGAAAACATCGGGATGATCTAAAAAAGGATTGGGTGTGCGGGAGGTGTCGCGCAAATATGGTGTGCCGCTTAAAACACTCCGACGTCATCGCGGCGGTGGCGTGAAATATCCGAGAGAGCAGCATCTTGGAAGGTACGACTCAATGTTCCCTTCCTATGTGGTTTCTGTCTCAAGAATGTGCCTCTCAAAGAACACGTTCTTGGGACAGAAAATCGCCTTTTTGACTTGACTACCGTGGACGTACGGAAGCTTGCATTTCAGATGGCTGAAGGTAAGAAACCCCGCATCCGTTTCGAGATCGATCCGCCGGAAAAAAAAATGTCCATGCAGCTTTCTGAGCCGCAACCCAGATATCAGCCTCGGAGAGCCGCAAGAAACCAGTATCCATCGGGCAATTGACGTCAACAAGGACGTGGTGGTTCAGTTTTTCGAGATTTATAAAGATATTCTTGAAAAGTCCAAGTTCGAGAGCTGGCAGGTTTGGAATATGGACGAAACTGGTGTTGCCACTGCCCAGACACCTTCAAAGGTTTTGGCCAAGTGTGGGAAACGTTGCATCGGAGCGCTGACTAGCGCGGAAAGAGGGGAACTTCTTACAGTTGCTGCTGCTTGCAGCGCCGCGGGACATTACATACCTCCGATGATGATCTGGCCGAGAAAGCGTCTGCTGGACAAGCTCATGAATGGGACACCTCCAGGGTCCATCGCTGGTACCAGTGGTTCAGGATAGACGGACGGCAAGTTGTTCTTGAAGTGGCTGGTACACTTTCAGCAGTGGACGCCAAGCAGCATCAACAACACGCAGCTGATCATGCTGGATGGACACTAGTCCCACAAGTATCTTCCTGCCATCCTCTACGTCAGGGAACACCACATACATATGCTGATCCTGCAACCACATTCTTCGCACAAGATGCAACCTCTCGACCGAACCGTCTTCAAATCACTCAAAGCCGGCTACGACGTCGCGGCAGAGAACTACCTGTGGACGAGCCGAGGCAGAGGCGTCACCGTCGACGAGATTGGGCAGCTGATCAGCAAAGCGTTCAACCGGATGGCGACACCCGAAAGAGCTGTCAAGGGCTTCGAAGCGACCGGTCTTTGGCCGTTCGACCAAAATGTCTTCACAGAGGAAGACTACGCGCCATCGCTGCTGACGGATTAAGCACAGCCCAGTGAATGTGGAACTGACGGCGTTGGCTCCTGCGGAGGAGTTGGCGCGGCGGGCAGCGATGGTCCCAGCAGGGGAGCTGGCGCAGAAGGTGACGTTGGTCACAGCGGAGGAGCTGGCGAGATGGACGGTGCTGGCTCCAGCAGAGGAGCTGGCGCGGAGGGTGACGCTGGTCACAGCGGAGGAGCTGGTGAGGTGGACGGCGCTGGCCCCAGCGGAGGAGCTGGCGCGGAGGGTGACGCTGGTCACAGCGGATAAGCTGGTGAGGTGGACGGCGCTGGCCCCAGTGGAGGAGCTGGCGCAGAAGGTGACGTTGGTCACAGCGGAGGAGCTGGCGAGATGGACGATGCTGGCCCCAGCGGAGGAGCTGGCGCGGAGGGTGACGCTGGTCACAGCGGCGGAGCTGGTGAGGTGGACGATGCTGGCCCCAGCGGAGGAGCTGGCGCGGAGGGTGACGCTGGTCACAGCGGCGGAGCTGGTGAGGTGGACGGCGCTGGCCTCAGCGGAGGAGCTGGCGCGGAGGGTGACGCTGGTCGCGGTGGGAGAGCTCGCGTGGAGGGTGACGCAGGTCGCGGTGAGAGAGCTGGCCTTTACAGTCCGCTCTTTGGGAATATTCACACACCCATCCAGAACCACCAACTAGAAATCCAGCATTGGATAACCTATTTCACGGCCTGGCTTGCATGGATGACAGGTCAATGTCCACATTGCCAGCCACACCTAACGAGATTAATCGGTTATTTCGGATTTTGGGCAATGATACTATTCTGTCAGATAGCGACGTGCATAGCGTTTGGCAATAATCCTGTTTTCTGCCGCTCGCGGAACAACGTCGCGACGTTTTAACACGCGCCTGTGTGACCGCGTTTATTTCGCTAAACAACATTTGGCGCGTGTCAACACGCCAAAGGCATTTGTTCGCCGTCCTGTCATGGGCGTCTTCACGTGCAGCACATCACATGCTCCACTTGTGGACCTAGGACTTAATGACCACACATCACGAACACGTAAAAATGGAGCAAGGCGTGACATACTTTTTGCCCTAACCAGCACTGTGTCACTACAATGTTCTGCGTCCTAACAAAGCAAACGGCGTCAGTACCTCATTGCAGCGGCGGTGAGCCGCCTTGCTGGAGCGTCGCTATTTCGAACACCGGGACTGTCAGATGTCCGAAACATGAGAGGCCGCGTCGGACGGAAGCGGCCGCCCGGTGCAGGAAAGGCCGTGTGTTCGGTGATGGACCGGCCGCGTGTCCGGTACGGGAAAGGCCGCATGCCTGGCACAGGGGAGGCAGGGCCGGGAATCACTGGCGCTGGACCTCGGACCGCTTGACCCTCGCCCTGATTCACCGTTTTTTTTTCAAAACGATGACTGATGGGGGGGGGGGGGGCGGGGGGGGCAGATAGGCATTTGGGAAGGTTCATCCACCACCCTCCCCCGCCCTGTCGTTTCCAAGCTAAGAAAGAAAGGGCGCTTGGAAATAAACAGTGGATGGGCCTCAACAGCATCTTTCGATTAGCAATAAGTTGCTTGTGGCTAGGCTTATAATTGATCTTTCTAGGTCCGGTCAAAGGTGATTTTTATCTTAAAATCGAGCTCTTTGTACTTAACATGCCCTTATCCGTAAGGTCATGTCTCGTAGCGACACATAATTCAAACAGCCTTATTTCTACACATACTTATGATGTAGGGATTCGTTAAGGTAACGGTGTAGGCACGCCGCGCGCGTCCCGCGCCATTGTCGGTTGCCATCCGTCGTCGCACCAAGCGTGGATTGCGATACATCGTTCCTTAAACACTATACGGCACAACGTAGCTACTCAGAAAGCAGCTCTGCTGGTGATAGTCAAAACATGTACAATGAATGGCCAGAGCGTGCGAAAAGTTTTGGCTTGATTGCACGACATGCCGGAGAGGTATCCTCCAAAAGTCTTAGCGGGGTTTGGAAGCGCTAGAAGTTGTGTAGTCAGTGCTGGCCTCGGACCTCAAACGCATACACGAGACTCGCCTCATCGCTGACCCGAAATCCGGCCAGCAGCTGTCGCGGACGCGCCCTCCGGCCAGATCGGTGTCCGGTCTGCTGAGGTGCAGAGGCCGGCGCGCGCATTGTGTTACGAATTCACGGCCTGACCGCGCTGAGGACTGGGTGATACCAGTTTCAACCATGGCGACGAAAGCGCTGACTGCCTGGCCAACGAAGTGACGGTTTTGGACGGCCAGGCCACCGATCCCGACGACCGACCAGGGCGTGGGTGGTATCAGGTGCAACACCGTTAATCTGGCGCACGTCAGAGTCGCGGTCACAGGCGACCAAATCCCACACTCGATGAAAGTCTGGCCCATTAAGGCCCACCACCGTTTCTTAGCAGTAAATGGATGGAAGTGAAATATGTGGACACCTGAGATTCGATCCTTCGTTTGGACATAAAGTAAGATAACCTTATGGCATAGTCCATTTAACTGATTGATGGGATTCTGGCGCAGGTGTCTCACTTATATCCACTCATCACTTTCCATATCCACTACCGCCGTATGCCCTGCAGCCGCATATAGAACCTTAGGCCGCCATGGATATGTGACAAATAAAGTTATGCATGTTGCACTGATATGACTTTTGAGGGAGAGGTTTTTCAATTCTCCCTGATGGTTTTATGAGTTCCGATTTTAAAGATCACTGATTTTGTTCGGCTGCCATCTCCAGCCGCGGCATGCTGGCCAGAATAGGGCCGGGCTAGTTGATATTAGAGTTAGCTGTGTATAACTTGGAACAAAAATCGTAAATGACGCAAAAAGCTATCACAAATCACCAAGCATCCTTGGCAACGCTTCGCAGATGTCTGGTTCAGGTGAACATGTTTCATGAATATCCAGAGGGAAGACATAAACCAAGGCATGACATAATCAGTGCTCATCTGAATAATGTAAAGGATGCAGAGAGGTTTAGTTTTCCATTCAGCCTGGGTAGGAGAGGCGGGGGGGGGGGGGGGGGGGGGGGCTACACCGTCCTCCTCCAATTCGAGAAGGACTTTATCCAACATGGGGAAAAATTTGTCTTGATGTGTATTTGAAGTGGACTCAGAATTGGTGGTACGTAAAAATAGACTAGGGGAAGAGCAAATAAGATTGGAGCGATCAACCTGAAATCTGAGGGTAATTATAGAGTCACAATGTGACCTGGACATGCAACTTCTAAGGAGTAAACGTGAAAACGCGTCTTTCAACAAGAAAAACGCCACTAAATCCCAGTTGGTAAAAGTTAGAGGAGGCTGTGGTAACGACGATGGCGGTGGCTTGAGCCCTGACTGGCCACTGTGACGGAAGGGTCAAGGAGGTTCGGTAGGGAAGGGCAAGCGAATTGTCATGCTGTCGCTGATGCAACCCCGATTGGGAATGCGTCTGAATAGAGTTGTTTGGAAAAATGGGCAGTGTTCAGCTTGCATATTCTGGTCGCGCATAAATGCTCTGCCCGGCAAATACGCCTTATTTCGCAGGAGCTGGCTGTGTCAGCGGACATCGCTGGTAATACAGCACACCGCCCAGAAAGCGCCACTGCTGGACGCGCGGCGCGCCGAGCTTGCCGGCGCAGTGCCCTCGCCAGGTACGCAGTCACACCGCCGGGCGCGGCGTGTCGACCGTCAGCGGCACGTGCGCTGGTGTGATGTGTTACCCTGTGTTGCGCGGTCACGCGGGGTGACCACGGCCGCGCCTTGACGGTCCCGGAACCCGGGCTGGAGGTCTCCAACCGAGGACCCACGCGGTCGACCGCCGGGTCATGGAGTAAAGTCGGGGACCGGACGCGGTGCGTGTCGCGGTGACCGTGATGGGATTTGCCGCCGGATGCGGAGCCATCGCCCTCCTTTGCGGCACTCGGCCAAGGCGACGCGCTGAACATGCCCACATATAGATACTATACATGCCGACGTGCCTACATATGTTGGGAGATCATGTCATAGCGGTCTATTTAAGATAAAAGACGATCGCCCTCGCGCGACGCATCCACCGTGCAACGGTCTGCTGACAGGGCGGCGAGAGCTCTGGAGCCGCCTCCAGCAGCTCGGACTGCAGTCATGCGAGAGGACGCGACACACCCGACTGCGTAAAGGACACCCGGGCGGACGCACTCATTGTCCACTTCGCTACCGTTGGCCCCCGCATCGCTGCGGAGGCGGCGGCGGTGCGTGGCGGTGCCGTTGCGAGCGCGGCTGGACCGCACGCGCACCGCACCGTGCCGTTGCGAGCGTGGTTGGACTGCACGCGCACCGCGCCGTCCCGTTGCGAGCGCGGCTGGACTGCATGCGCACCGCACCGTGCCGTTGCGAGCGCGGCTGGACTGCATGCGCACCGCACCGTGCCGTTGCGAGCGCGGCTGGACTGCACGCGCACCGCACCGTGCCGTTGCGAGCGCGGCTGGACTGCATGCGCACCGCACCGTGCCGTTGCGGGCGCGGCTGGACTGCACCCGCACCACACCGTGTTTGAGCCACGGCATTCTCCCTGCATCCAGTCACTCTACTGGAGCTCTCCGTAGCCGTCGAGAAGATAAACGCGTCACGCCTGTTGACATCGATGCGAACCTCTAACCAGCGAAAAAGTGTTCTCAGTGCCAGTGTACTTAGGCCATCACAATATGCTTGCCTCCACGTCATTCGGCGGAAGACGCCCTGATCGACGCTGTCGAATGGCTGGCGACGGCTGCTAGCAACGGCGATGTCGCCTCGATAACGACAATTGACCTGGGCAGCGCCGTTAGCAATGTTGATCACGGCATCCTCTTGAACAAGCTGGAATGACACAGGGTTTCCTGAGAATGGTTCCGGGAGTATCTGAGCGGTCGGGAGCAAGTGGTTAGTGATGACTTAGCCATTTTGTGCACTCAAACATGCTACATATGGCCACTCGGCCACCCAAATCCACGATGTATTTACCATCACCATACGTAGCCCTTGTGCGTTCGGAATGTTGTGGCTTGAGGCGGTTATGAAAGAAAAAGAACATATCTCCAAAGCCGGAATACACTAACTAATGGGGGGAGCATCAGTTAACCAGACCTTGCAAATACAAAGACAAAATGTGCAATGTTGCGCGTCATTTTATTGAGTCCATGCGCTCAGACCGGTCTCGGGTATAACTGAAGCACTTTCGCCAGAATCGAAAGATGACGTCCGCTGGGAGCAGCTAAGGCTACGTCTGACGGGTCCACAGTGTCGGTTAATTATTCAAAACAAGGCCTATTTCCATAATCTCGTTCGATGCTGTAGGAGCAGATTTCCGTAGATAATTGTATGACAAACATCATCCAAACGGAAAGTGTTGTCAGCCGAACGTACCCTAAGATTTTCTGAGCGTGAAGTTTGAGACGCGGCCTTGGGTTCTGGTCGAGGAAGACCCAAAACATGCGGTCACGTGGGGTGAGATCACGTGATAGTTGGCGGGTTGACTGATAGCGCGTGACGGTCGGCCGTTGGACTGAGACCACGTGACGGTCGGCCGGTGGACCGCCCCATCACCAGCGCAACGATGGACGCCGCCGCAAATCGACCGCCGGTGGAGCCCCGGAAGCGGGTATGACGGCCCGATCTGACCTAACCCAGTAATTATGCAAACGCCAACCGGCGTTAATCAACGTCAGGATTCGTGGTGTGGCAACTGTCAAGCAGTAAAATTGATGAACGGACTGCTAGCGTCCTTACAGAATGTTCCACCGCGTCTGCAGACAATGCTGGGAGGTCCCTTTGAATATGTCTTGGAGCCATGCGGACGAGATTGGATTCAACCTTCACCCCAAAAAGCGAGGGAGGGGAGGGTAGAAAAGCGTCTGGGAACCTTTCCATATGTTTTTTTCCGGAATGACTTCGGATTGGCTTAAGACGATACTTACACTTTGGGCAGCTGGGCTTATCTCATATTTGCACATTTTTTGGAAAAAAATTGCTGACCTCGACCGTTCTTGGTTTATGGCCTGTTACTCGAGCTCAGATCAGTGGCGTTGGACTCAGAAGTGAAAATGGTGTCTTTCACTCGCAGGAATTGCGATCAACAATTTTAAGACTCCTTTTATCTGTACCACTCTGAAGTGAATTGCTATGGATGTGGTGACTTTTGCAAGATCAGGCCATCTAGGGTCAAGGTAAGCCAAACTTTTACTTTTGTGGTTAAAGTTGACTCTTAAGAGGTCATACCGCTTAAACATTTGAATGACACATGTTAAGGCGTTGGAATGCCTATCTTACATTGCTATTATTGATACGGTTTGTTTAGATACTGACGTGGCCTGAAGGGGCAATGGAATAAACGCCTTCGCTCATATCACTTGGCATGCCACTTTGCAGGTCACATGTGTGGATTTCGACACGTAGCTATCTGGTTAAGGTTCTGAACAGCAATTAAGCGGCGTCCTGTGCATTGTCCTATCTTGTTTAATTCTGAAAAAATAATACTCGGACGTTTTTTTGCGAATTCAACCACCATGGTCTGATTTCACCCATCAGTGTCTCATTTGCCCATTTCCATTGACAAGTATCTGGTGCATTCTGACCACGGCTTTTCGGTGCCGTTTTCCCCGCGGCGTTAGTTTTTTTAATTTTCGGGATTTAACGAGGGATTCACTAAGGCTTCGTTCGTAGGGCAAAACTGAAAAAACGGTAGGGCGAAAGCGCAAAGGCATAAAGTTCCCAGCCCGATATGGAATCAATTCGAGCCGTGTGGGTCGGTCGCGGGCGTTGGATGCTGGCTGCGATGTTAATGTTTGCATCGGAGCTGCGTGAAGCAAGGCGGGCTTTGAGGACTATTTATTCAAGGATCATTCACCGTGGGTCATGTTGAGGTATGTAGCCCCGTAGTACCGCATGCCTTTAAACAGAGCAGTGGCCGAGATATTGGAGTTTGCCGTGTCGCGTCTGCGTCAGACATGCCACTCATTGTTTTTCAAACGCTCCGAAAAGTTATGTTAGAAAAGATCTGGCATCATACCTGACCATGAAAAATTTTGGTTGGAGCCAGCGAACCGCAACTTTGCCAAAATATACGTTTTTACATTTTTAAATCGCTGGAAAACGTTTCTGGATAAAAATTGGTGATAACAGTTATTTTGTTTTCAAATAAACGGTGAAAAAGTCTAAGAAGTTTTAAAGGTTTTGCACCACAATCTTTCGTGGAAACAGCCATTCTCAACAATGCTGTACACAGAAAGGACGTCATACAGCTTCTTGCATTTGCCTTAAGGGATCTGTTTGGAAAACCATTTTGATCGCGGATAGTCCTGCATTGAAGACCATGGCGACAGTTGATTTCGTGATGTTAGTTGAACGTCTTAACATTATTGAGCATCTCATCCCTATCTCGTTATGGAGCGGGCTTAATCGCCCACACCCTCCGATTTTTGAGATTTTTCAACTGGTTTAACTTTTAAAACTAAGTTTCTGGAAGGATCACCTTGAAATTAGTGACTTTTCTTAACTTTTGTCTTTGCAACTTGTGTCAACCTGCTAACATTCAATCTTGACCACAGACGGATTTAGTGCGTGCTTTTGGAAGACACGGATGGTCAGTTCCGTACGCTTTAATGGACAGCTGAATTACCGTGAAATTAATCAAATGGACCGTTTGTGGAGTGTTTACCAGTGTAATTAATCGTGACATTTGTATGGATGCTCGACGTGATAAAAATAGCGATATATATATATATATATATATATATATATATATATATATATATATATATATATAGATGACAGAGGCTGTTCTCTATTCAGTGCATGTTAAAGTACTCTAAATGTTGTACTTGAATTGGCCACTTCGTGAACGTATCGATTGCTGAAACATATTTTCAGGAAAGCTGAATTCCTTATTTTGGACAGAAGCGGATATGCTCAGGATTTTGGCGGCACTTTCGCTCAGTCCAAATCAGTCTGCAAGCAACATGTTCCAACATCGAGAGAGGCATGGGAGAGCTGTCTGCAAAAAGGGCTCGAAAATCTCAGCACTCCCGATTTTATGCATCCTGAATTTGTGCCATTTTGAGCGCAGAGGTACAAACTTGTAAGCATAGCAAAACATCCTCCTGCATGTGTAGGGCTATTTTTTTCACCTACTCTAGCTTTAAGTGGACCAGAATTCTCTGGTCGCTTAGAAACTTAGTGATATTTCTCGTCAGATAGTGCGGAAAATTTGGGTCCACCCACCGGTACTCGAATTCAGATCAGTGGAATGCCAGTCCAGCATGCTAACCACGGTGGCGCCTTGGATTGACCACACTTTACTTCTGATGTTGCACTACCAGTAATTGGTAAGTGGTCGAAAATCGAAAAGCAAGGTTTTTCGAGCTGGGCGCATTCATATTTGTGCAAGGGTTTTTTCTCACCTACTCTAGCCTTGCTTGGCTAGAATTCTCTGGCCTCAGATATTCGGGATTGAGTCCTGACAGGATTTCTCGCACATTTGGTAAGGCATATCGCTAAGCTGCAAAGCGGCCAGAGAATTCTGGCCCACCGTAACTGGAGTAGGTGAGATACACAAATGTAGGTCTCCGTGCGGCTGCCTGTGTGCAGATACTGTTGGTCCGTGTGCCATTGTGCGAACAATACGCTCCCTTGACGTGGTGTTGGGCCGGCCAGCCGGCATGGCCCGGCCTGGCTTATCCGGAGGCCGGGCTGGTCCGGTCCGGTTCAGATGAGCTGCCGGCTCAGGTCTCCTTGATCGGGGCGATGTGCCATGGTACGGCTGACGGCTCGTGACACCCGCGAGGGCCGCAATCCTGTCCTCCCACCAAGCCCTACTGGAGGCTCAATGGTAATCAGCTCCGCTGCTGCCCGGGAGATGCTGTGTACAGAAAATGATCTTGTTCATGTGGTGTAGCAGTGTAATTGGAGCGAGTGAGTTAGAGCAGTGACAAGAATAACAAGGAGTGAGTTTGAGCAGTGTCTGTCATAACACTTTCCTTTCATTCCACTCCTGTAAGTACCAGAAACTGATCACTGCTGCAGAGATAAACACGTGTGATGTGCCTGTGGTAAAAGCCAGCCATGCCATGGTGAATGAACGTATTCAGACGTCTTCTAGTGCGTCAGGTGAGTGCCACTGAAGGTACGGTCATGGAGCAAATACTTCAGCGTCTGGACCAGCTTGCACGGCAGATAACTCGGACCGAGACGTCCGCGGCCGCGGGGCCGGCCTGACCGTGGTAACCAACTTGACTGGATTGGTAATGAGAAGCGATCTTGCTTCCGCTGTGGTAGCCTGACCCATTTAGGCGGAATGTGTCCTCACGCACAACCCCACTGCTACGAGCGTGGCAAAGAAGACCACCTTTCACGTGTGCGCGGCGGAGGAAACGAGCAGGGGGTCACGGCCACCCGGGCGCCAACCAGTGCCCACAACACAGAGTCCATGAAGACTACGCCCCATGGTCAGCGGTCGGGTCGTGAGAGGCGAGTGTCTGACCGCCACCGCTTCTCGTTAAAATGACAGGGTAAACCTGTGGGCGCCCAGGTTTAAGAAAGCTTTGGATTCTTCCACCCTGTCCCGCTGTTAGACACCTGGTCACATCACTGCCCGTGCGCTGTCTTTAGCGCCCGAGGTTTAGTGGCTGAAGGGCCCTTGGCTGCTAATTTTGCCTACATAGCGTGTGTTGTGAGATGAGGCGTGGGCGATGCCCGCTCGTGTAGTAAAACTTTGTGTCTGTAGGGCCTGGCTTCTGGCGAGCTGTTTTTGTTTCCCGACATTATTTTTCTTTGTTTGTTACCAAATGTAACATACATTTCTGGTCTCCAGGGGCATTGCAGAAACTGCACTGCCGGCTGGGCCTTCTCTGTCAAAGGGGAGAATACTGTTGGGTGCCTGTGTGCGGCTGCGTGCGTGCAGCTGCCGCTGGTCTACGTGCAACTGAGTGAACGATACGCTCCCCTGGCCTGATGCGGGGCCGGCTGGCCTGGCTTGGTCTGGCCTGTCTGCATGTTGGGCCGGCTGGCCTGGCTTGGCGTGGCCTGGCCTGTCTGCATGCTGGGCCGGCTGGCCTGGCTTGGCTGGCCTGGCCTGGCCTGGCCTGGCCTGGCCTGGCCTGGCCTGGCCTGGCCTGTCTGCATGCTGGGCCAGCCGGCCTGGCTTGGCCTGGTCTGACCGGTCTGCATGTTGGGCCGGCTGGCCTGGCTTGGTCCGGCCTGGCCTGTCCGCGTTCGGGGCCGGCTGGCCTGCCCTTTCTTGGCTGGTCCGGTCCGAACGGACCACCGGATCGGGTCTCTTTGAGGGACGCGATGCGCCAGGGCGCAGGCCTGCGTCGCAGTGATTGGTCCCTGACCACGTGACCCCGTGTCTGGGTCGGGTCTCGCCGGGGCGCCGCTAGCGGTTTGGAACAAGCGGAGCTGGGCGAGTGCGGGCGTGGCAGATGTCTGTGTCCAATCGGAGCCGAGTGGTCAAGCCGCGGATATGCCACGATATGCCTCGCAGGCGATCTGGCGACACTAACACGGACATTAATATTCCTACCTCGAAAAAAGCTTTACAAATATCTTGTACTTCTGTCATTTCTGGCAACAATGTGGTTGCATTGCCAGCTCATGTCTCACCTAATGCTATTTTGCGTGTACGGTGGTGATTAGAGGAGATCAATGTCGCACGAACATTCAATCACAAGCGAAGCAAGTCCTCAAATGAGCCTAGGCATGTTCGCTGCAGCTTTGTAAGCGTGTCTTATCGCACTTTTAATATGGTGACCTGGCGTGACTGGTTATTATAGTTCTATTACATTAATCTGTAATAAAGGCATGAGTATGACGCCTTTATCACATATTTATTGACCGGTGCTATGTACAGCTGATACAACCTGGAAAATAAAAAAGCAATCGACAACACTTAATGTGAATATCAAAAAGACACCGGTCACATCACATTGGCCACGTAAGCGGGTAACCACCGATGGTGATGAAGGTATGCTGTGCATGGCAGAGTAACCAAGGATCCAATCGACGTGGATGTCGAAGTAGCCAAGCATTAGACAAAAGACAAAAGAAACGTATGTCTGGAGTAGGAAGTGATAAGTTGCCTGAAGCCACTCCGACTGCCTAATGGACTTATCGTTCTTGGAAATAGTTATCCGAAAAATGTAACTGGAGGTGAAGGAAACGCACGTTGAGGACACTACAACAGTAGATAAAAGTTCTGAGTGAAGAGCATGAGGAGTTTTTGGAATTATTGATAGAAGTGTAGGATAATAAGGGAAAAGCTCTGGGAATAGGTTTGGGGTCAGAGAAATTGTTGGGTCAAAAGTTGAAGGCTAATTTGTCAATAAACTTTATTAAGCTCTAGAAAGGTGAGTTGGATTTCTTCTCAGTTAAACTGCAACAGTTTGTCCCAATAATCAATCCGATTTGTTCTTTTTTTGTATTTTCTAATTAAGAGTACGTGCGCTCTATTCCCCACTGCGAGAGTCTGCATCAAACAGCAGAGGTCACAGGTCATTGGTGGGCGCACGGCGCCGTCCGGATGTGGGAGTGAGGTCATCAATGGCGGACGGCGCTGTCCGGCCGTGGGAGTGTGGTTATCAATGTCAGACGGTGCTGTCCGGCTGTAGGAGTGTGGTCATCGATGTCGGACGGCGCTGTCCGGCTGTGGGAGTGTGGTTATCGATGTCGCACGGCGCTGTCTGGCTGAGGGAGTGTGGTTATCGATGTCGGACGGCGCTGTCTGGCTGTGGGAGTGTGGTCATCAATGTCGGGCGGCGCTGTCTGGCTGTGGGAGTGTGGTTGTCGATGTCGGACGGCGCCTGTTCGGGGCGTGCTCGACGCGGTACGATATTTACAGTCATGAGGCGCTTGCATCGCTGTGGATTGCGGCACCTCCGGGTCGGTATCGCGGTGGCGACGAATATAACTGCCAACATAGATTTATCCCCGTTTGCACATGGCCAGAGGGGACATCAACGCTGTCAAAATTACACATTTCGGCGGGTTGATGTGCGCTGGAAGTGTTTCGGCGGGTCGATGTGCGCTGGAGGTGTTTCGGCGGGTCGATGTGCGCTGGAGGTGTTCGCTCGCGCGCCTTACTCCGTGTAGAGCAAACGGCTTATTGTCCCTGCATTAGCATTGTAATAGCGGTGTTCTTTTGTGCGGTAAGATCGGCGGACAGTAGCACAACCGACATTGCTGTTTATGGTGCACGGTGCTAACGCGTTCATACTGCACGCGCAAATGAATCGTGTGTCTATACTCCTGTCATTAAACGGAAGTGGTCCGAAGCGTAAAATTCGACATGATTTGTTTGTAGAATATGCATATCACTGACATCCATGTTTCATACCACTGCGATTAAAGTCAAGTTTGGCGGCTCCATGCACGGGGTTGCCCCATCGCACTTTGGCTGAGTTATTTGATTATCGACGTCTATTGTTAATGCTAACTTCAGTACACCATTGTTGGTGCCCATCTGGTGTCCTGCTTATTGTCTGTTGTTCGCGGCTGCTGCTCGGCGGAGACGCTTACGCAATTAAAAAGGTTGGTAGGTTTGCTGGAATCACAAGGGGAGTTCAGTAGGTAGTGGCACGCACACTCATGCCTAGGACCCCTCTATTTTCTACGGCTATGCTTGACGTTTGCGCGTGACATTTTCGTCATTTGCTGATATTCACTAGGTCCCAGGAAGGTCACTAAAGCGTGCGCCGGTTTGGTGTGCGCCCTGTGTTGAAGTTGGGAGCCACGGCTACCCGCGCGGACGTGAACCTCTCACGCGGGGGTGGGCTGTGCTGGCAACGCAAGGAGCTGCAGGCGTCAAATATGGTATGCTGCTTGATACTTCCAATTACCATGCGATCATGCTCTTTTTCGTGGTCAAGGTAAGGCGATCAAGGCATATTCTCTGTCGCCAACCAAACCTCATGTGCGGGAAATTGCCGCCAGCAGCGTGCGGCGATACCATGGCATAAAACGGCGATGAAGTTCACGCCCACACGTGTAATCTCGTACCGACGTGCCTTGGCGTAACGTCGAAAGTCTCTTTCACTGCCACATTTTGCAAAAGTATGCACACACGCCAGTAGCGCGCACTTATACACTGTCATTCGATTTATGCCCGAATAGCTCCTGCGCCTAAGAAAGGATGCACAACAGCCGTAAATTGCGGGACAGTCCGCTCCGAAAAACAATCTCATTCCATCCTCGGGCGTACAGATTTAAACTTAAGTTGTGTTTGACCCGGTAAAACTGGATGAACTGGGTGTCTGTGCTGCCTAGAAAAGAAAGAGGAGCAGACCAGGCTCCCGACTGGACTCAGAATCATGTGAAAGTTAACGCACAAATGCTGTGGTGAAAGGTGATGAAGGTGAAAGCTCTGCCGTCAGTTCACGGGACTTGACGTGACATGTCAAGACTTTTTAGCATTGGAAATGGGCTCAGTATCATGGAATCATTTCTTCATGTAGATAAGACAGTAATACGAGGCTTATTCCTCGGAGATCTGAGATTTCAATCTGACTATTTAACCTAATTTGCCAACTATTGAACCTTATTGTTAAATTAAACAAACTTTGGCAGTTTAACCTAAATATATCTCCATTCTCCTGTAGATATTTCCGAGGAATAAGACTAAAACTACTGTCTTATCTGTGTCACTAATGTCCTTCGCTAATGCACTGCACAACTTACGTAATTTGTTCATGTATGGTAATATTAAGTCAGGTGAAAATTTGGTCTTCGAAGACTTTGCAATACAGTCGACACTAGATAAGAAGGAAAACCTGCAGATGCTGACATCGAATAAAATGCTGGAAAACACTGCAGATTCGGTAGCGACTAGAAAGAGATCCATCGAGCTAGAATTGCTCTTGAACTGCGGTGGGAGTGAAAAATTCCATGGCAAAACGACCATACAAGAGCGAAAAATTCAATTCACAAAGTTTGGAACATATGACTCAGTGAGCCATGCTCCAGCAAGCAAAGACATACATTTCAAGTTGGCATGGATGAACTATCATAAGCACAACATAAATGTTTTTGTTTTAACATTTTAGGCCATTACACTGAGACGGAATGCGTTAAAAAGTAATTTCATAATAGTGTGATGAACACCTAAAACTATGTAACACCGTTGTTTTGATGCTGCACTCTGCACTTCCCTTTCACAGGATTTTTAAAGACAAAACAAAGTAAAGGAGTTCAGCAGGACAAATAAAAAAAATCAAAAAGCATGAAGCCTTTAAATAAAAAATATGGCACCCTGCACATCAGCACATCACCAAATAAAGCAAACAACACACTTCTGACAGAACAGGACTCTGGCTTCTGTTAAGTTAGGGTCAGAAAATACAAATATCATGTCACAGTTTCTTGCAAAATACCAATGTTTATTTACATGCAGGTAACCTAAGCCTAACCTAAAGAAGCCTTATCCCATCTCATCCTACCTAGCCTATTTGTATCACAGAAACATTTGTGCGTCACTGATTCTTCCAAACCTCCGGCTGCCACTCACCA
This sequence comes from Pollicipes pollicipes, assembly GCF_011947565.3. Lineage (NCBI taxonomy): Eukaryota > Metazoa > Arthropoda > Thecostraca > Pollicipedomorpha > Pollicipedidae > Pollicipes > Pollicipes pollicipes. Next base: position 25,044,428 of record NW_023597054.1, read on the forward strand.
TGAAACTAGCCAACTTAACCTAAATCAGAGTAGCCCATATGGTGAAAATGTTTCAACTCACCTCACCTTTTTATTGACAGCGGCAGTTGTGATAAAGACATGATTAACCCTATTATCGGCTAATTTCAACTTGTGTTTTGGTTAAGTTCATTAGTGTCAGATTGATGGCACCAGACAAAGTTGACAATACATATAAAAACAGCTCAAATCACTGGACAACTCATTCTGGTTGTCATGGTTGGCCTCTGTCAAGGGCAATAGTGAGTATGCTCCACAAAGCAGTCTCTCTCTTCCAAACGTAACGTAACTTATGGATGGCCACAAAACCAGTTTTGCTGCTTGCCTTTTCATCTGCAGCAAGGACATCCACTAAGGTTTGGTCATTCATATCAAATGACTTAAAGTTTGAGGTGCTGGTTTCGCATTTTAAATTGGATGGTCGGACTATTAGCTGAAAACCGGCATCTACCTCATATTGAAATAGCTATGCAGCTTAAAGTATACCTGTGGGAAGAAATATAGTTCATATCTTCAGTACAGTCATTTCCCAATCAGCAAACTGTGGCAACTACGGGCAACATCTTGTGAAAGCAGATATGAGGGACCACTTCAACAAATTTGAGGCAGGTATTCAAGAGAATGGAACAAAATAATTTAATTACATGTCTTGTGGCATCAAAAGTTGTCTTACGAACGAAACCCGATGGATTAAAACAGAGAATGGCCAAAGCTGGTTACAAATCATATGTTGAAAGCAGGTCAGGTTAGCAGTTAGGTGCTTTACAGGAGAAACCTGCTAGCTTTTAAAGAGCAGGCTCTTTTCTGCTCCCTCACACAAAAAAATCAGTCCTTCGCATAGTCAGCTGACAGACAGGGCCATACAATCCACCACACAATATAAATATCAATCATGCCCACCAATCTGCAAGATTAAAATGCGAAGTACGTAAGAGGAGGTTTGTATGAGAACATAGTTTTGAAGGGCAGAATTTCGCTACCAAGCACTTCTGCATTAGTTGCACCACGTCTGTCCCAAAGCTATGTACGGCAGGCTAACGCAACTTGGTGAGGTAGTGATACTGGAATGGCTTAGATTTATCATCGGTGGTCCACGCCATGAACAAAAAACGAAACAAGACAAAACAAAAACGGCTAACTAGGGGCTTGGCAAGGCAGAAATGGTGATGCAAATAAGTCAAGTGCTTCAGATTGGCTTCTTCATTCTGTATGAATTCTTCGCTCTCGGATACATGTAAACGTATATGGGAGGCTAGCGAATTAACTTAATTTGTGTATAAAGTGCGTGCGAGTTCGCAGTCGGAACATGTTGTAGAGAGATTGGTCAACATTTTAAGCCATAGATGGTATTTTTAGAGATCATCCGAAGGGAAGACAAAACGAAGTTGTATCACATTCGTATGAGACCGAGACGAACAAAAGTAATTAAATAAATATAAAACTTTAAACTCTTTGGTCAAATTGTGTAAAAAAACTTATTTGGCTCATTCTGGGTTATGTTGCAGGGCTCAGCGTGAAGCCAGTTGCCTTTTAAAAAACACCGATGGCCCACGCGAGCAATATAGTAGCTGGACATTATTCCGCTCCTGTTCCTGCGCGTGCAAGTTACAGCAGATTGCACGCCCTTGCAGCGTAAAACACCCCACGATTTGCATGACCTCTGTAAACGACCGCGGAATATGTGTGTAGTGCATTGCGCTGTTCTATGCGCGGCCAGCACACGCTATCGCTCGTTGGGCTTATTAAGGTTGTCGTGAAGGAGAAGCATTTTGCCGACGGCACACCAGTGCGTAAATCACGCTCTGTGCTTCGTGATTAATGAAGATCGCCATTTTTAATGTGGTAATCGTCGTGCAGTCGTTCGGTCTTTGTGGCCGAGGTCATGCCATGGTGCATGGCAACAACCGACTACGGTTAGTGTCTTGCACAGCGGGGCATACGGCTCCCGCACCTTCGACGTACCGTCGCACCACTGCCATCACACCACTGTCACACCATCGATACACTTCCATCACCATACGACTGTCATGTCATCGTTACACCACCACCAACACACCAACAACAACACGGGGTCATTTCACTCCGCTGTGGCATCATCATTAAATCCAACAATCACTTTTTGTAGCACTAACAGGAAATGAAGCCACATAATGTGTCGGTGTTTGTCGAAGTTCTCCCGATGAGTCTGCTCATCGTAAAACAACATGGAGCAGAGGCGTCCCTCTGCGCCCAGGTTCATATCGCCCCAGCCTCCAGCCCCCTCGTTCGTTTTGCCCCTTTTCCTACTGACGAATGCAACGGTTTCTTCAAATGGCAGAATCAAGTGACCCAAATCCGAAAAGAGAAAAGCGGCATCGGGAGCCAGGGCAGTACATCCCCCCGCCGTTTCCCATCGTTTCGGTAGCGCTTGCCTCGGTTATTTACAACTCTTGGGCTAAGGCCGAGTGTCACATAAGGCATAGCGTAGCCTACCTTAGACGGCAATTGCTCTCTTGAAAAGACTTGGCAGTTGGGATTCACAGACCCGCCTCCTTTCGGGATCAACATTTCGGCGCGACGGTACCAAGCAGCCGGCACAACGGTACCTGATCAGGCGGCGCAACCCACGTGGTTTGGCCCACTGAGATCTAAAAACCTAAGAGAGTTAAAAATATCAAATTCATTGGGTGGTTAGGATCACATATGAGCTCATTTCTCAAATTCCGAGGCCCTGGGTCGTTCTAGTGACTTCCAGGTCACATAAGGTCAGGTAAGGACAAGTTAAAGATGGGTGCGGGAAGTGCATTTAGATATCATCACGCAGCCAGTTTTAACCTAAATGTCTGATATAAGCAAAATACCACTGGTGTTAAATCAGGTAATGGACCTTTTCACCCTAATGGGACCAAAATGACAAAAAATCTTTGGGATTATTCTAACATGATAATTTGCAGCCGGCCTCAATTACCACCGTTGGCGTCATGCCCCTCAACTCAGAGGGCTTATCGAATCGATTCTAGGTCAGTACCCTCTTGTGACATTCATGAAATCAAACTCAAAAGCATCTTGATGTCGTTGTGCTCTAGGATACCGAAAAGAGCGTTTAACTCCCTCTTAAGTGAGTTTTCCATAAAAGAAGTGGTTTGGCTTTTAGCTTGTCTGACGTCCATACCTGACCGACGGTAAATGGACTTGGTCGCACTCCTAGTTTTAATAGCGTGGTTATCTATGAAACCATCCGAAAAATACTGGACTTCATCTAACACTACGTTGGCGTTTTACATGGAGTGGTTCCCTAGGAAATACTTTCACCAACAGCTATAGCTGGACTGACCTGCCATAGGCCAGTTGCCTCACAAGAGACATATAATTGCTATATCAAAAGATCAGCAATGCAATTGCTTACAACTTTACCATAAGCATCGTTCGGAAGCTATTTTGGAAACACCCTCGCATGGGTGGAGGTTAACTGACACCATCTGAGTCTGTGTTAGCACTGCGCCAATTTGACCACCCTCAAACTTTTTACGAAATAATTTTCGAACAACGCAGCTGAGCCGCGCCAAACATTGCCTAGCTGTGTGCATTTAGACAGCGGATCTTTTGGCGTACACAATCAGCTGTACCTTGTAAGGCTGCTGGTATGTGCTGGTCAAGGTCAGGCCGTAGCTGTCAGCGAAGTCAATTTCCAGGAAATCGCTCAACCTGATCCAAGAGCAAGATGTTTTTTTTTAAACCAAAGTCATGCATCTTTGGGATAGTTTTCAAGGCAATACAATAATTAAATGTAGGATTACAGCAAATTCCATTGACGTGGAGTCGGTGTAAATGTTAAACCGCGTTCAAAGCTGCCCGGCCTTTTAATGAGCAGCTCGCTTTGTGCGGCAATTTCTGATGCGTTTGTTAATTTTTTATAACAAACCGCAACAGACATCTACCGTGGACCTCTTAAAGGTCATGGTAAATCACTGACCTTAAAGGAGTGTTCAGCATTTGTATGGGTTTTAAAACTGGAAAAGCGATGATACAGCTCACGGCCATGCCCTTTTTAATATCTTAAATGCTCGGGTCCTTGAGCTTAAAGACCGCAAAGGTGTTAGAGAGTGGATGTGAGAGGGTATTTTAGGTTCATCTTGTCATTCATGACGTCATAATAACGTCACTGAAATCCTGCCATTCCGTCAGGAATGCGACGATCAAGGTCAATAAAAATACAATAGCTGATTCGTTCACATCTAGCTTCGTGAGCACGACTTCCAGCTATAACGTCCGTTAATTCGCTCTTAATCAACGTTGTGGAAGGTAAGATGACGTATCCCATCAATGACGTATCAAGAGCCATATTGACGAAACCGAGAAGTTGTATTGTATAGAGCAGTCCTTCTCATAAAAAGCATACCAGTATTAATAAGTAAGCATGTTTCACCATAACTGATGCTTGCTTCATTATCTTCAAATGTGAAACATTCCCTTCAAAGTCCTTAAAGTTCTGACAGAGTTCTGACATAGATAACCCCTTTGTTTTAAGAGACGTACCAACTAGCGCTATCCTTAACACTTATTCAAATTTAAAATATTTAAACAATTTAAGGTTTCTGGTAAGCATGACCTTAAAAGCCAAACAAAGTCATTGACCTAAAATGGAGTTTCACGTGTGTATGGGGTTAATACTTGAAATAACCATCCTGCGGTGCAGCTCACAGTCCTGCCCTCCTGAATACATAAACACCTTTACTTTCTGAGGTGCACGCCAGCAAAGATGTGTAGGCTATTTCGGGAGGCTTTCAAGATAATCCAGACAGTTATGACACCATAATGACGTCATTCAAATCCTGTCCATTCCAATAACCATCAAATGATTAAGGCCGAGAAAAATATAATTGTTAAGTCGTTCACATCTGGCGTTCGTGAGCACCATTTACCAACATAACGACCGCCAACTGGCTCTCAATTAATGTTGTGGAGGGCACAATGACGTAATCAGACAATGACGTATAGATGAGCATATTTACTAAAAAAAGAAATTGTGCTGTCTATAGCAGTCTTTTCCAGCTAACTGCATACCAACAGTTATAAGTAAGCTTTGTCCATCGTATCTAATGCTTGTTTCAATACCTTCAAATGTGAAACATTTCATTTCAATGAACGCCGATTAACTGCTGCTTGGAACAAATTTTGTGATCAAGGTGGTTGCATGAGGACGCCTACGGACACGTTGGGTACCAATCTTGAGTTTGACCTTAGTTTGACCTCGTTTGACCTAATTGACATGACCCTTGAACCTCAAATTTGGTGGCAGGTGAGATTATATACTGATAAATCCACACTGCAAATTTGTTGTGTCTTACACTCCTAGTTTTTGAAGTCCCATGGGGTCAAATTGACTCCTCCCACCCGAGCAGAGTATTTAACTGGCCACCCGGGCGCAAGTTGAGCCTCACCCCACGGAAGGCTTCTCTTCCGCCCAAGGAGGGACCTCAGTGCCCCCCTCCCCCTCTAAAGAAAAAAACCGGAAAAACCAAGCAAGCTGCAGGCGCGTGGAGATTGACATTGAAAAGCTCTCGTCAAGCTGTGTCAGACAGGTAAGTTTGAACAAAGGTAAATGCGATCTTTTACAACCCAGTTCAGGTCAAAATGGTCAAATTAGCACCTTGTAGACTCACCTTTTATCCCGACAACTAAAAATGCTACCACAGTGTTTAAGGTGCTGCTGAATGCGTCTTGCTAATTGCATCATAATCACTAGTGTGTATTGACATATTTGATCCACAACCTGTCACGTGAGTTTAAAGGCCAGAAGATGATTGCTACATTAGTCCTGCTAGCTACCTTAAGAGCGAAAAAAATCATTTTGTTGAGTAGAACTCAGGTAGAAAGCCCTTCCAAAGCCGTAACACATGCGCCACTGAGGTTAGAGCGCATAACCTTCAAAGGGTTAATTCTGGCTACAAAAATCCAAGTTAGACTAAACTTGACCTTGCAAAAGCTTCAAGAACTATAGCAATGAGCAAGTGTGACATAAATATGGAGATGATTGTAAAACTTTTTTTTAAAAAGTGTTCTGCGCGAGATAAGCGCAGTCTGCCGCTTTGAGCAAAATGTCAGTGCCATGACTTCGAGAAAGAGCTAATAGATCTTGAACCACCAAGGTCATGAACCGCATACTTTTCAAAGGTCAAAGTTTGGCCTAGCCTGATCTAAGATGACTTGGCCTTGCAAAAGCCAGCTGAACGATAGCGATTCACTTCAGAATGATTAAGATAAAAACATGGGATATAGAAAACCGCTTAACCGGCTTTCTGCCGGAAGTAACCGTTTTTTACTCATGAATAAAACGTCTTTTGTACAACATCTTGCCTTGGCCATAAGCTGTGGAACAAAATTATGATTTCATATTTCCAAGAATACCTGATATCCATGAATCAAAAATCGTCGCTAAGAACATCATCCACATCATTTTGTCAACGCATATAAACGTAACCGACATATCTCAAATTACTCATTTGATTGATTTTTTGTCCTGCATGTGTGTAACTCACTCTATACTTAGCCTTCTTCTTGTTTCATAATCATATTCTGACTTATCCATGTTCATGCACCCAATAACCCAATTCATGACGCTGACTCTCGGAGCACTCTCAGCAACAAGCTCTGCTTGGCTGGGTGGACTCCATGGAGATACAGCTCTAGACTCAGCATGAAAATGGCCAAGCAAATGTCCCTCCGACTTGTGCGGCTGATAACTTTAACTTATCAACTTAACACTGTGAATGAGTGCTAGTAGTTTATTTGGTGTTTCTAGTCGGTCGCCATTAGCTGACTTTGGCCATAACTACTTTATACCTCATGTATGACTTGTCCTTGTCTATTGCATGACAACAATCCTGCTGGTTCTACACCACCTGTTCACTTGTTCCTTTACGTTTGTTTTTACTTCTTAGCTGGGATTGCAGCGACTTCATTTTATGTTTTCTAGTCTTATCTTGCGGTTTGTTGCGTCACTGGCATAGAGAAAGGGGAATATCTGGTACCTCTTCTTGGGTAACGATATAGAAGTGGTCATGAATCCGATGTCGGCTCATGCTCCTTATTGCTTTTCATACCTGCCTGTTCGAATGCTTTCAACTGCCTTTCCGGGAAATGTGCGTCGCACGGCACACTGTTCAATGCAAAAAGGCTTACTTTACTTGACCTCATCTCATAAGAACGGTTATCCTCTGGACACTTTTTGGCGACAGCTTTTAAATTGTATTTCACTCGCGATGGTGTAACTTTCGTCACGCGCGGATGCAGCCAAACATTTCATAATCTAGACCGACGCAATCTGGGGTGTGGCCAACCTTTAGTGCGAAGGTTTATGTCGCTCGGGTTGCGAACAAAAGTAGGTATAAAAAGTAGGTATGTAATTGTTCGTTGGATAAAGTACGTATGCTTGATGTTCATCAGGATGAAGAACGCAGGGTATGAAGTTCGTAGCGTGTGTCGTAACGTTATGTTATGTCGTAACGTTCGTTATGTCAAGAGCATGCATGGATAATGATCGTCCGATAAAATGTTGGCCAGGAAAAAGTTCGTAGCACAACTGTTCGTACACGCAAAAGTTCGTATAGGAAAAGGTCGTGAGCAATCGTTTGTACCCAAATGTTTGGCGCGAGTGTGGTCAGAGATAACGTCCGTTTCATGAAGGAACGTAAGCAAAAGACTGTGGTTTGATATATGCTGTAATGAGACAATGTTTGTAGGAAATTGCTTGCCATACATTAAGCTTATCTGATGATGGTATGCATGCAAAACTTCCTGTGCATATGCGCGCTGAACGTTGGAATGCAGACATTCGTTATTGGTGTTAGGTGGCAGATGGATAATCACTGCGGAGACGACCACATCGCGTCATCGGGGGAAAGGAGGACGTGAAGGCAATCGCGTCATCGGGGGAAAGGAGGACGTGAGGGCAGGGTGGTGGACGGTGACAATTGCATAGTTCAGGTCAGGTATTATGACTAACCTAACACTTCATGACATGAGCTCTACGATCTGAGACGACCGGCAAATGAGCTCAAATCACTTGGGGCTTTTCAAGATGACTCTGTGGTGGAGAGGACTATAAGTTAAAAAAGCATGTCTACTGTAAATCCCCTGCCGACTTTGTTACGCTCCCGTATTACCCCTCGCTCTGACGATGTCTCTGTCGATGACTCCGCCTGGTGTCCTTGAGCGCGCCACTGAGGCCAGCTGACGAACTCGCCGAGTCAGCTCGCGCGCGGAATACGGCGGGCACGGGCACCAGTGGCACCTGCCATACGACTGATTACGTAAAGAGAATCCAATTCTAGAGACCATGATACACCGGCCGGACCCACTTGGACGCCCTACCTTTGATTAGGACTTTGTTTGCACCCGACCCGAGATCGTATGAGAACGTCACTGGTACGATTTACGCCGGATGCAACCAGAAATTATTCACTCGAATTGACACCAAAGATCATAATCGGAAACCGATTTTCAGGGGAATTTAACAGATACTGGTGCATAATTTGGTACCCTGCTGGTCGATCCATCCTGGATCTTTCTCCATAGAAGTACAGTCCATCACAGCGAGGTCAATGCTCTCCACGCATCGTAACATGATTAATGTTCGTCATTCTCGGAAAGTGGAGTGCAACCACGACTTTCCTCTCACACGCCTATGCTGCTCAATCTTTGCATCCGTATTTTTGTCGAACCAACGTTATCTGCCAGGAACATTTGCATGCGTTCAATTGCTTACGGAAAATCATGTACGTGATTTATGCACACGAACTTGTTTACATACGAAAATTTTTCCTGACGGACTTTTGTCAACACGAGCATTTTCCAGACGTTCTTAATACCATACGAGTTGCAGGCTTGCATTTGTAAATCATTTACGTACGTTCTTTTACCATACAATTTTAGACAATACGCACATATGCTTACGAACATTTGTGTGCGTACTTTATCCATGCGTGCTTTTTTCCTTTGCACTTTTCTCCCAAAACCATGATCTCCGACGATTGTCGTAGGTAGCAGCACCCGTCTCCACAGCTATCCTAGATGGCGCTCGCTTCGCTGGTTTGTAAAGGTCCGTAGGTTCATCTTACGTAAACGGTCCGTAACGGTCATCTTCCAGGTCCGTAAACGTATGTGCATCTTAGCTTTCGAGGCCAAGGAAGCGCTAAAGGGGATTTGATGGGGTTTATGTGCTTCATCCCGCGGCCATTACCAATAATACTCATGCTAATGGCCTCAGCGCGCTCTGGTGGATTCTCAGTGCGGGGCCAATTACGGGCTATGAGAGTGCGTAAAAAAACACGCTTTCTATTAACAATACAGGCTCATCGAGCCAAATAAACTTAGCTTCTACTTCTAAAAAATACTTGCCATGTCATCGTTTCCTTGCAAAGTGGTGGTGTTTGTTAAGTTGCGTGACAAAGGACGCATTTTAAAGTGCAACAGTATCCGCACCGCATAGATTGCGCCAGATTCCCTGTCTCTGCCCCGTGCCACTGGGGTACAATGCCTGAATTTAAGAGCACTGGCACATCAAATTCTAGCCCTGCTTTGGTATTCTCTTCCTACCGTTTTAGCTCTCTACAGCCTTCCTCGCCGCCTGCCGCCTGACTCTCTGGTGGTTTGTAAGCAGTCTGAATCTTCGATAATTCATCCGAAGACAGTGACCACAGCCAGATCGGTGCGTTCTGGTGTCTTTGGCATCACAGAAAAGCGTCAATGCCTTTAAACCCTCGCTGCAAACTTGGAAGCAAATCTAATCCTGTGATTGGTCAGACAAATAGCATGTATCACCATAGCATGTATCAGCACTGGTTGGCCGATATTTGAAACGTAATATTTGCCTTCTCTTCCTGTTCATTCCTGTACTCATGCTTCCTGAACACTCTGCACGCCATGCTCCTTGTGTCACATGCAGATCTTGTTGACATCACGGTGATTTGTACTGCTGCGTCAGACAGGCCGTCAACAAATGATCAACCAACCACACGAAAGCTAGCCGTCTTGAACAACAACATTTACGCGTAATTAGTGCTTGCCAAAATAACGCCTCAATCTATGGGTGCATACATGCTTACAAACATCTCTTTTCCACCTTACGATCCTGGAATATGGCGCAACACAGACAGGACCACGCTTGAACACACTACCACAGTGCGGAATCTGGGGTTTATCGCCATGGTATGAGGGGTCTAACTTTGTGACGACCTAACTTATGCTGACCAATTGAAAGACGAGTATAATGCCCGAATTCGCAGCTTCTCCCAAAGCCAAAGGCTGTACACTTATGGAGACCAGACCGCTCTAACTTGTTGTTTCTACAGCCTTGGTCCCAGCCATTCGTCCGTTCGCCAAACGGAAAATCCTGACTGATTACGTCTGCTTGTGAATCTCTGTCCTTCTCAAAAATTGTGTATAGCTGGAGCAAGTGTCACACCGGAAAGCCAAATTTAAAAATCTTCACTTCAGCTCTACACACTTACACCCTCAGCACTTCACCCCTACACCCCTTCTTCAACACATAAAACGTGCTTTCCGATGCACACAAAAGAACGAAGCCCGCTGTGGTAGCCTCTTCCATAACATGCAAACGACGGACGTCATAGCTTAAAGGGAGTATTCCACATCCGCATGGGGTTTTGAAATAAAAAAAACAGCTTGAAGACCTTTCGGTGCTGTTTACAATCCAGCCTTTCTTAAAACCTGAGTACCTTTGGTTTCTGGGCTACACGCCCGCGCAAATGGCTGAAGGTATATCAAAGAGAGTGTTTCAAAGTCACCTAAGCATTTATGACGTCATAACAACGTTATTCAAATGATGTCATTCCATAAGCCATGCGGGATCGATGCTGAGAAAAATAGAATTGTCGAGGCGTTCCCATCTGGCGTTTGTGACCGCGATTTCCAGACTTAACAAAAGTCAGTTAGCTCTTAATCAATGTTGTTCAAATTACGTTGACGTAATCAGACCGTGATGCGTTGAGGAGCATCTTTATTAAACTGAGAACTGTGCTGTCTAGAGCAGTCTTTTCTACTTACTTTTTCAACTTTTATACCCAAAGGTCCACCACTAGTTATCAGTGAGCCTGTTTTATCATATCTGATGCTTGCTTCCATATCTTGTAATGTAGACCATTCCTTTTAAAATGTCAGGAGCAGTGGCACAGGCGGTGGGGGCACAAGGGCCACATGCCCCACTCTTCTCTCTTGGGTCCCGAAAGATCGAAGGGACCCTTAGGTCTGACGATTAAAGGCCCGAAGGGCTGGCCGTAGTTTGCATTAAGTGGCCTGGTCCATTGGGCCGGTCATGAAAGGCCAGTCAGACCCTCTGCGCCCGATCGGGGCCCCTGAGTCGACTGGGACCTCCATATCGGTCAGGCACCAGCAGTACCGACTCCGTGTCGGCCTGGACATGAGGGTCCCTTACCCAAGCAGGGACAAGACCGGAGCCCGCGATTGACGTTGGTTGGAGTCCTAATTCGAAGACGGCCCATGTCAGTGAAAGACTGGAGCCCGCGATTGACGTTGGCTGGAGCCCTAATTCGAAGACGGCCTATGTCAGTGAAAGACCGGAGCCCGCGATTGACGTTGGCTGGAGCCCTAATTCGAAGACGGCCTATGTCAGTGGCGGGTCCATAGTGCCTAACAGGGAGTCGTGTTTTTTGGCAAAGGGCTCCAAGTCGCCAGGGGTCAGCTCTCGAAGGAGACCGAAAAAGGACCCAAAGGGCCCTTTGCGACTGACGAGCAAGGCTGGATTGGAAAACTGACGGGCCCGATGGTGCCGAGGGGCTGGCTGTAGATCACATTAAAGATCACGGTCAAACAGGCCGAAATCCTCCTGACTCACTATGAGCTCTGTCTAGCCTACGGTTCAGGTTCATTATATATACTATGATATATATAAATATATATATATATATATATATATATATATATATATATATATAATGCTGTGATATATGTACGTATATGTATATATATAGCTCGAGGTTATTCACAGGCGTTTAGGTAACAATATACATTTGGTGTCCTGGCACCAACAAAAGTGCACGAAATACTATCGACCAAGATAATCTTCGGATTGTCAATCCCGTTACTATGGGCGCTATGTTGTAATATACTATGAGATTGTATATTACATTGTAATATACTATGAGATGTATGTGAATTAACCCAACGAGATAAAGGTCACCTTAAATAAAATCAAATAATTTTAATTTGTAAGGTGTTTTTTATTCTATTTTATTTATTTCAAATTCAATTTATTTTTCTAAAAGGTATAATAAAAACACACCTTAAAAAAGGCCATAGGATAAAGGCCACCATATCATCTCGCCGCAAATTTAAAAACACACAAAAAGTTTGCTATGAAACACGTAAGGCTTTACAGAGCTGTGTGGATATCATATGGTCATGGTGAAAACAAATGATAATCTCACCAATTCAACAGTCTCTTTAAACCGGTCCCGGCTTTTCCGGAATCGCCCGTAGGAACTGCCCATCGTCGCTAGACAGCTGATGCATGGTCATTGGTAAGATGTCCTGCGTCAGTTGAAACAAGTCCATGGTGTTTTTTAATGCCTCGAATTGTCTTGACAGTGGGGAATGTGCAGTTAGTTTATCGACCACAACCAAGACCTCTGATTTTTTGGTTATAATATTTTGTGTGTTGTTATGCACTTGGACACAAGGAATACACCACCGCCAACTCCAATTATGAAAGCACCTCGGGACGTAGCTTGTGACCACTAAGTCAGAGGGACGTCGTTTCGTGCCTGGTGTATTCTGCACGTCAGATAACCCCGACACTTACTTTCAGTGAAATATGAGTCATGACCGTGCCAGTCGTACTGCGCTGGGTGGTAGACCACTCCAGCCACTACCACCAGGCCAATCAATGACCTCCGCCCGTAGGGCCGCGACTACGCCAGTCAGAGTGCCCCTCAGACCGGATTATGATCCTTGGAACAACGCGGATCTCTGTTTTGTCCAGAGGCCACTAACACTGTACAGTGGGCACAGTGCCGGTCTCAGCCCTGGAGACCCATTTCTCAAACAGGGACGAGGCCGGGGCCTGTGACTTGCATTGATCGGGCCCTCCAACAACGAGAGACTCTGTGACGGCCAGAGACCCAAAGTGCCTTCAAGGGATCCTGCGCCAGAAAGGGGTCATAAGTCGGTCAGGGGGCATTTGTTGAAGGATAGGGACGGGACCTCGAATGGCAGAGGGCCTCTTGCATGGGTCCTCTGACAGTGCAAGCAAACACGATAATGTATTATAACAATCCACAATGCGCCAATGAAACGGTCCTGGACCACTCAGGACCCCAGTACCGAACGGGGGCTCTCCACCCCATTTCAGCTAAAGCCAGTTAAGCTGAACTGAAGTCACTGTGCCAATTGCTGGACCACCTGCAGCGATCGGGGATCTTGTTGTGCCGACGCGAGTTCCTGGGTCGATCTGGGGCCAAAAGGGCTCCTTGTGACAAGGAGGGGCCGACATATGATGCATCTCTCCAGGACCCTCTGGATCGTCCAGGAGACCCCGCCCCCATGTTATCAGAATGGAAGCCGGTAGGCACTTTACGCCGGGATCGGTGGCGTTCAGCTCATGGCCGGGAACAAGGCAAAGGGTCTCATTGGTGTTTAAAAGAGTGGCTCGAAATAAGACCAAAATTAAAAAAGGCAGGCCAGCTTGCCTGAGAAGGTCCATCCCTTTGCAGGATCGAATTTCGAAATAAATTGCACAAAAAGTTATCAGTCTGCGCGCTTGCAATCTTAGGACCAAGAGCAGCTATGGTGTTTGCAGTTGCATATGGCCGGGGCTGCAGTTTCAGTAAGGCGGAACGGCATGGGCCGCTGCAGACAACGCCAGGCACCGTCACAGCATAGGGTGTCAGGGGAGCGAGAGCGACCGTCGTGAAATAATGGTTCCGGAAATCACACAAATCAATTCGTACCACGCAGAGATTAGACGGTTTATCTATTCCCCTGTATACATTTGGGATGCCTCTAAACAGACTAACGGAAATAACGACACTCAAAATAGAGATCCTCCCTTTAATCTTCCAGTTCCACCTTGAAATTCCGCCAGCAGTTTCTGGTATTGTAAATGCTAATATGTTTCTATCATGGGTTCAAATATCGCACACGAAAAGCATGCGCGACAACTGTCTTATAAACGTGCGAATTGATCCCCTAAAGCAACACTGGAAAGATATTATTCTTATATCAGACGTGTCGTCAGTTTCGCCCGGCCTACCGGCCACCGCCTACTGTTATTCGCGAAGCCGCAAATCATCCGCAAAGCCCAGGCCGCGCAGCCTGAGGGGACTGCAAAGCCTAGTCGCGCAGCCTGAGGGGACTGCAAAGCCCAGGTCGCGCAGCCTGAGGGGACTGCAAAGCGCTAGACGCGGCGCAGCCTTGGGGCGGCAAAGGCCCGGCCGCCACCTGAGTGTGACTGCAAAGCCCAGGTCGCGCAGCCTGAGGGGACTGCAAAGCCTAAGAGGCGCAGCCTGAGGGGACTGCAAAGCCCAGGTCGCGCAGCCTGAGGGGACTGCAAAGCCTAGGTCGTGCAGCCTGAGGGGACTGCAAAGCCTAGGTTGTGCAGCCTGAGGGGACTGCAAAACCCAGGCCGCGCAGCCTGAGGGGACTGCAAAGCCGGGCGTCGGTGTTTTTGTTTCCAACACTGCGAACGCGCAAGCACAAAATGATGTTGCATAACTTTTCTCACTAATCAATTCTGAATGAAAATTGAATATTCCCGGACGAGCCTGGATTGGCCAAGTTCATGCAAACTCGTGACCTCATTTGATCTACAATCTAAGTTCCCGGAACCTTCAATAACTCTGTAGAACTCAGCAAAAAGTCTGGCAAAGCCTCTGAGTTCTATCGGCTTAGATGAGGCTTGCTGAGCCATTGTAAAACGAATAGCGCCGATGGATTATTCTACGCAGTCATTTAACGCTCGCTCCTTCTGTTTATTAGCTTTAAGACGCAAAAAGAATCACATCTCCCGTTAACTTTTCGCTTTTGTTCTAGTTGGAGAAACTCAAGATAAACATGAAAGGAGCAAACCAAAAATAGAAAAATAGGGATATCCCCTTATCAAAATTAAGTGGACAATATCTGAGATTTTTGGGGAGAGCTTTCGCGATCAGGGTTCTTGTGAACCCTTTGCCACCTGCTTACCAAGCCTCTGGTGTGCTCCTGGTCATGATACAAATATTGGTGCATGGAGGCACAAATTTGGTGCACGATACGTCTGAGCCGCCGTCCGTCATTAGCGCTGGCACAGGCTGAACAGAGTGAGCGTCGAAAATCCTGCCAGTGAAGAAGCGAAAACCCTACCTGTTGGCTTCAGCTTCATCATGCTCAGCCATTTCAGTCATTATTTGCTTTTGTGGGGAGAAAGCAGCACCTGGTTTTTTATCATCTTCGTCTCGTAGAACTGCAGATACATGTCATAAATCTGCCAATTGAATATTTGCGAGAATGTGTTTCAGGAGATATCTGCACCGAACGATGCGACGAAGACAGATAAGAAGATAAAAAGAAGATATGCGCTCGAGGCGCTGTGTCGTCATAACACCCCCAGCTCCCGGCGGACACCCACTCGGCACGGAGATTACCACGGCGTGAAAAGCTGGTCTGGTTCTTTGCCTGCAGTTCTGGAACCTCTGAGATCCGGGATAGTTTCATCTTTGGGATTACAAATCGCTGCTGCGAACCATCGGCCAGCTGTATGGTTGACACGAGATAAATGTAACCGCTAAATATCTGCAGAAATGCCAGTTTTGGGAGCCCCTTCCTTGAACAGTAATTCAGTGCCTCAGTCACGCGATTCGGTGTCACTACAGATGTAACTAGGGAATGAAAAAATGTTCGTGCTTTTTTTTCATACCATAAACCGATTGTCCAAATTAGAGGTACTCATTAAATTCTAAGTTTTTAAAATTCCAAACATTTCATAATTTTCTTTGGAAAATAAATGAACGCGGGCAACGATCTTTGGAATTTTGGGGGAGACAGCCGATATCACTCTGCCGTGTCGCAAATTGGTATGTAACCCAACTTACCTCATGCTGCTCTGCATCAAAACAATTTGATTCGGGGACATAAACGATTTGTCATTAGAGCACACACGGCTGAAACATGGCATTTAAACTTGTTATAATAGAGGGCATCGACTGAAAGGGCGTCGAAATAAATTTGTTAAGGGGAGCCTGTGAGACTCGCTTTCTACCTAGGTACCATTCGCTACCACTCACCACACGACTCCGCTGCCGTCGCCTGGCTTAGTGACAGCCGTGCTTAGCGAGATCGATGTGAATTGTGAAGTCTTAATGTTTCCATGACAACCCGTGATACACATTGCCTACCCAGCATAGTTTTTTTCGTTTTATTCAAATCGAGTAGAGGAATGCTGCGATGGCAATAGTGACTGCGGTTATTGGTTGCAAGCAGTAGTTTTTTATATTTGAAAAAAACTGGAATCGTTTCGACAACCCGATCTTTCGGACAATTTTGAGACGGACAGCTAGTCCGTCCATCCTTTTTTATTCAAATGTGGACAATATCTTCCAAGAGACAGCACCTCTGATCCAAATTGACCAACATCCCACTATTTTCATTTTAAGTTGAGCCTGCTTACTCTTACCTCGTACACTTGTGAATACGGGCAGTCAGGGGTGTATATCTCTGGGCAGTTGGTAGCCGGCCTGAGAGTCCGGGTGAGTCAAACACTGATTTAACCACCATAAGCCAGTTGCTGCAGATCCGATATTCGTGGACAGCCGGTACCAGATCTGGCAGCCACGGGGGGTACGTCGCCAATCTGACGCCGCTGTACGCGAGACAGGCGTGGGCGTACGCTCGGCGGGCGGCGCGGGTCTGCCGTTGAGGCGGGCGGGCTGAACGGGCGGGCCGGGCCCGGCCGGGACGCCCATGCAGCGCCGGCACCGCCGCGGCTGCCGGCGGCCCAGTTCCGTCGGCGGCCGTACCAGGAACCGGGCCGCAGCCGGGCCTCTAGAGGTGCAAATCGAACAGGGCCGACTCTCCCCAGCCAAGCGCCCAGCACACGGAACGATTTTCTGAATAGTTGAGCAGCAGGAAGTGAGAAGGTCCCCGCGCGTTTGTAGTGAGACAGTGAGGTGCATCTCACAGCCGATCTTAGACGCGGGGGGCGGCTGTGGTCCATCTGTGGGCGCCAGCGCTTCTGTCACTTGCGGCACTGTGCGTGACGTCACGGCCGCGCCTGTGCCCAGCGGCCCGTGACGTCATCCGTCGGCGCGCGGCCGACCAATCAGCGCCCGCGCCGGTGACGAATCCGACTATTTTCGGGCGGTTACCACATCCTATATAGCGACGCGGCGCAGGCCCAGTGGTGAGTCACTGTGTGCTGGGGAGAGGGAGCAGCTTGTTCGATCGGTGGCTGTCCGACGGTAGGCCGCGCTGTGAGAGGGCGTGGGAGCGGACGTCGGCGTGTGCGGCGCGTGCGTGGCGTGTCACGGCGCCTGCCTGTACGCGGCTAGGTGTGGCACGCGCGAGGCGGGCGCACCAGCTGTGTCCCGGGGTGGCGGCGCGTGCGATGGAAACCTCGCTGTACGGTGACCAGGAGTACGGAGGCGCGCGCATGGAGTCCGTCCAGCAGCTCAAGCGGCAGATGACGCTCGACTTGGAGGTGTCGTCGGCGGCCAAACGGCCGCGCGCCAGTCACCTGCTCACCTCGCCGGACGTGCGGATGCTGCGACTGGGCTCGCCAGAGCTGGAGCGGCTGATCGCCCAGCAGGGAGGCCTGGTGACCACGCCGACGCCCGGCGGGCCGCAGGCCATCAACGCCGTGTTCGGCCGGCCCGCCACCGAGGAGCAGGAGGACTACGCGCGCGGCTTCGTCGACGCGCTGGACAGCCTGAAGCAGCAGGAGCGGCCCGAGCCGGCCGTCTACACCACGCTGGAGGCGACGGCTCTGCCGGGCCGGCCGGCGGCGCCGGTTCGCGTCAAGGAGGAGCCGCAGCGCGTGCCGTCGGCCGCCTCCGACAGCCCGCCGCCGTCCAGCCCCGTTGACATGGCGCAACAGGAGCAGATCAAGCTGGAGCGCAAGCGACTGCGCAACCGGATCGCGGCCACCAAGTGCCGCCAGCGCAAGCTGGAGCGCATTGCGCTGCTCGAGGACCGGGTACAGGTCATCCGGCAGGACAATAACGAGCTGGCCGACGTGGTGGGCCGGTTGCGCGAGCAGGTGCAGGCGCTGAAGCAGGAAGTGCGCGAGCACTCGCAGCACGGCTGCCAGATCATGTACCCGGCGGGCCACGTGTGACGGCCGGCGGTGCGCGGCGGCCGGTCGCCGCTGCGCTCCGGCAGCTGACCCCGGCCCCGCTCCGCCCCGCGCCGGCCCGCACCGGCTCGCCAAACACGTGATAGGCAACAAGTGTTGGCCCTGCTGTGATCGGTTTTTGCTACAGCCTATACCACCTGTGCCTGCGCGGACAAAGGGAGAGGTGCTAGTCATGTGGGCTTTGTGCGTGCTTGTGCCTACAGCATTCCAGCGGTGGCGCCGGCGGACTCGCTGAACTGGTGGACGCTCTCACGCTGCGCCCAGTCCTGGAGTCGATTCGTGGCGCAGGGCCCTGATACTGCCCACGCCGCGCACCGGTCATAACCGCTACCTGATCGACACGAGCATACACCCGCGGCACCGGCCGCGGCCCAGGATGCAGCGTCGCCCCTGTGTACCCTGGTCTCTGCCCGACGCGTCCCGTCGCCGCCGACGCGGAGCCCGAGGCTTGTCGTCGGTCCGCTTCCCTTGGCAGAGGGCCCGCCGCCGCGGCTGAGCAGCGCCGGCGCCCCCCGGCCGCCGCCGAACTGCGCTTGTCCGCGGCCGGCGGGGCCGCGGCGTCCGCCTTGTATAACAACGTTTTGCTGACCTGACGTCCATTTATAGACGGCTTTGAACTGAGTGTGGTTTTTCTGCCTGGGAGAGCGGGGAAGACCGTCTGGGGTGGGCTCTCATCCCTACAAGATGAGGCCGTAAGCGCCTAATGTGCGCACAACTGGATCCGACCGCGGCCTGCGGTCGGATCCGGTGCGGTGCGGTCCGGTGCGGTGCGTCCGGATCCGGTGCGGTCCGACCCGTGCCTTATCCTCCACCTCACGGAATAGTAGAGGATGCTGTTTAAAGTTTAGGTAGTGCGGTATCCCCGAGGAAGGCAAACGTTCATTTCATCTGGCCAGTTATCACCTACATCGACGTGCCGTTGAATACAGCCACAGTCCTCGCACGTCTGGTACAGCCCCCTCACGCAGCGTGGCTTGCGTCTGACGCAACAGTATCGATAAGATCATGGGGTAATCGAATGAATGACGTATTTGAACCGAGAAGTCAAGCCAAGGTGCATATGTGTTAGCAGATGATATGCGGACACTAGCATAGTGAAAACAAACGAACGCAAACACGTTGCTAGAAGCATGGATTTCATTGACGCACTTGAGCGCATACACGATGAAATGTATCCCAAACAAACGTAAAACATTGCGACAAGCATAATGGATTTCATAAATGCACTTTTACCATATACACGATGAAACGTCTCTCACCTTCATCATATGGGTGCCACGCTTTGAAAATATTTAATTGCGCTCAATAAATCAATTTATGAACTCTTAAACTAAATTACTTATGAAAGTGAACTGAAACAACCGCCGCGGGCTTCCTCAGAATGCGGATAGGCTCCTGAAGTCGATCCAAGTCAGTCACATACGCGGACGCTGCGGTATCCCCGGTTTGGTAATTAAAACACAGCATGTGACGCGCAACATCGGACAATAAAAAGCAAAACAACAAAAACAAAACAGTGAAATGTTGTCGCCTCGGTGCGGCAGCCGAGCATTTCCTGTCCCATCGACAGAGGAATATGCTTGCGTTGTGCGCTTACGACGCGTTCGATCGCAGTCGAGCCTGTACTCCACGGCGCACCAGCCGGCGGCCGTGAGTCACGCGGCACCGGGAACTCAGGGAACCCCGCGCGGGCGCGGAGCGCCGCGGGTCCGTCGCGGGTCTGGCCACGCGTCGCGCCCCGGCGCCACAGGCTGGCGCTGCAGGTGGGCGGCGGGAGCGCCGCCGCCCGGCCGTGGGTGCAGGGAGTTCAGCCTGATCGCGGCGGACGTGCTCTGTCATGGCGCGAAGAGTCAGCCTGCATGACAATGGATCGCCGCCGGGTCCATTGTTTGCCGGCCTCGCCGTCTCGGCAGTGGGTTTAGTGGCGGCGCGGACGCCGCCCGTCCCGCGGCATAGCAAGCGCGCAGCTGCAGAGCAGCCGTCTCCGGTCACATCCCATGCAATGAGCGTCAGACTCGCCGCTGCGCGTCGCCACAGCTGCCACATATCGCTGACTTGGCAAGGTGCCCATCAGTGTGGCGAGGGCCCGCCGTGGCACTCCGCCATTTGTCGATAGAGAACACGCGGCAGCACAAGAGGGGGAGGGGGGCATGTGAGCGTCGTCATGGAGCTTAAGAATTATCGGGTGTAAAAGACGGTAGGATGTGAGGGGAGACATCCGCCTCCCTCACGCTCGCTCTAGTCGTGTCGTCGGTTCGGTAGCACTCGGCCGGTGTCTGATAGGGAGGCTCGGTGCAGGGCGGGCCTGCCCAGCGTCACGCGCGTCTGCGCTGCGGTCCGGGCCGCAGACCGCAGCACCCGTGCACGGCTCGGCGCGGCGCGTGGGCCGCCCGTCCGGTCGGCCGGCTCGGACCGCTGGCCTTGGGTGACGTGGGCGGTCGGCTCCTGGCGGGCCACTCGGAAGGCAGGCGGGGCTGACCCGGCCGAGCAGTGCGGAGAAGCTGGACACTGCTGCTGCTCTGCGGGCAGGCAGGGCTGACCCGGCCGGGCAGTGCGGAGAAGCTGGACACTGCTGCTGCTCTGCGGGCAGGCAGGGCTGACCCGGCCGAGCAGCGCGGAGAAGCTGGTCACTGCTGCTGCTCAGCGGGCAGGCGGGGCTGACCCGGTCGAGCAGTGCAGAGAAGCTGATCACTGCTGCTGCTCAGCGGGCAAGTGGGGCTGACCCGGCTGAGCAGCGCGGAGAAGCTGGTCACCGCTGCTGCTCAGAAGGCAGGCGGGGCTGACCCTGTCGAGCAGTGTGGGGATGTTGACCACCGCGGCCGCTCAGAAGGCAGGCGGGGATGACCCTGTCGGGCAGTGTGGGGACTCTGGTCACCGCGGCCGCTCAGAAGGCAGGCGGGGATGACCCTGTCGAGCAGTGTGGGGACGCTGACCACCGCGGCCGCTCAGAAGGCAGGCGGGGCTGACCCTGTCGAGCAGTGTGGGGATGTTGACCACCGCGGCCGCTCAGAAGGCAGGCGGGGATGACCCTGTCGGGCAGTGTGGGGACTCTGGTCACCGCGGCCGCTCAGAAGGCAGGCGGGGATGACCCTGTCGAGCAGTGTGGGGACGCTGACCACCGCGGCCGCTGAGAAGGCAGGCGGGGATGACCCTGTCGAGCAGTGTGGGGACGCTGATCACCGCGGCCGCTGAGGGGGCAGGCGGGGCTGACCCTGTCGAGCAGTGTGGGGACGCTTGATCAGCCGCGGCCGCTGAGAAGGCAGGCGGGGATGACCCTGTCGAGCAGTGTGGGGGACGCTGATCACCGCTGGCCCGCTGAGAAGGCAGGCGGGGGATGACCCTGTCCGAGCAGTTGTGGGGACGCTGATCACCGCGGCCGCTGAGAAGGCAAGGCGGGGATGACCCTGTCGAGCAGTGTGGGACGCTGATCACCCGCGGCCGCTGAGAAGGCAGGCGGGGCTGACCCTGTCGAGCAGTGGTGGGGACGCTGACCACCGCGGCCGTTCAGAAGGCAGGCGGGGATGACCCTGTCGAGCAGTGTGGGGACGCTGGTCACCGCTGCTGCTCAGAAGGCAGGCGGGGCTGACCCTGTCGAGCAGTGTGGGGATGCTGACCACCGCGGCCGCTCAGAAGGCAGGCGGGGATGACCCTGTCGAGCAGTGTGGGGACGCTGGTCACCGCTGCTGCTCAGAAGGCAGGCGGGATGACCCTGTCGAGCAGTGTGGGGACGCTCACCACCGCTGCTGCTCAGAAGGCAGGCGGGGATGACCCTGTCGAGCAGTGTGGGGACGCTCACCACCGCTGCTGCTCAGAAGGCAGGCGGGGATGACCCTGTCGAGCAGTGTGGGGACGCTGGTCACCGCTGCTGCTCAGAAGGCAGGCGGGGCTGACCCTGTCGAGCAGTGTGGGGACGCTGGTCACCGCTGCTGCTCAGGGGGCAGGCGGACTGACCCTGGCGCAGTGCGGAGGCACCAGCAATTGCAGTCACTGCTGTTTAACCTGAGAATACCGGGTCTGACAAGGGCACAGCTGGGCACGGCACATAGACGGCTGCTCAGCAGAGATCACCAGGTTTGACATGGCACGTCTGGACACGACACAGCGACGACTGCGTTGAACAGGAAGCGGCGAAGCGTGGACAGTTGCGTCACAGCACAGCCAAATGAATCAATTCGCATTCAAGACGCTGACATTGCAGTGAGCCGAGCTGATATTAGCAACACTTACTATTAAAGTGCAACTTTACCACAAACCCCAACATCCCAGCGGTTCCATGGACACAAGAACTCCTGCTACGCTGCCTGATGGCGGACAATGTGCACGTCGAATCAGCACGACTGCAGCTGAGACTCCGACGACCGAGAGGCCGCGAGTGCACGGAGCGGAGCCGCACTGCGTCGACATCCGCGAGCGCCTGGAGGTGTCCGGCTCGGCGGTGTTACCGTGCCGTCCTCAGGCCGATGACCAGTTGGTGTGCTCTGCGCGTCGTGTGCGCTCATGACAGTCATGCACTGGCGCCATCGTTACACGAAACGCCAGTTGGGGATGAATAATTTTTAGCGCTTAATGACAAGTTACACATGATTTGCTCAGTTGGTTCACCTATTACTTCCTGATTTCCCTTGCAAACGTCCTGGCGGGCCTTTCAGAATGGAGGACAGGGGAGGCGGGAGGTGGCGCACCACAACCGCTGCCCCCGGCTATTACTGCCCTAGTAAGTCTATGGCAACATGTTTTGAGAAGAATTTCAGATTGTGGTCGCCTGCGTCCCTGATAACGGTGGCCACAGGCCAAGTAATATGGAGCCAAGCGGGGTCAGCCATCGAAAACATACACGGGTCGGAAACAACAATATCACAAATGTTCAACATCACACACTCCCCCACGTTTATGCAGGTGAGGCACCAATAGTAAGCTAAGAAACGACAGTGGCGTCTTCAAAGCTACGCAGTTCGGACGTCATTGTTGAGATATGTGGTTAACCGGTGTCAAATTGAGCCATGACCAATGGGAGCTAACATGTGAGGTTCATTGGACAAACATATAGCGCTGACTTTCAAGATGGCGTTCATGCTTGTGTGCTGTGCTCATTTTTAGCTGGAAGTGTCAATCATGTCAAATCACAATTTTTGTCAGCAATGGTGAATGAAGGCCAGACATGACATACATTGATGACCGTAATCAGGGAATGAAGTTCGCTTTTTGTCAAGGTATGGTACGCTGATCGGCTGTGACAGTATGCATGGTCACACTTCTTGAAGAAAACAATCATCTGGCGCAAAAATTGCGTAATCCTGAAACGCTTTCAAGCTGCATATGATATTCACGTGCTTTTCCTCACCCGTGCCATTAGGGAAAGCAGCACAGCTCATGAATGAACTGTATTGTTGAAGAACGAAGTTTTCCATGTGCCCATAGGCGGCTGCAGGGACATCATACAGTAAATATCCGTCATACGGGCTTTGCCTCCGTCCAGTCTTGCTTATCGCCTTCGCGGCACACTACGAACAGCGGCCCCAGTTTCGACAACAGGTGATTACGTATGTGTTGGGTTCTAAGATCAAACGGACTGGCGGCTGCGTTCGCTGGCAAACATTTCCTAGAAGCAATATCGAGAGCAGACATTGCTCCGCACCTGCTCGGCTTCATTCAGCAGCAGCTCTGCCCGGCCGCGATGCGAGTCCCGCTCGGCAGTGTGGTCGGCCGCGATGCGAGCCTCGCGCGGCAGTGTCCCCGGCCGCGATGCGAGTCCCGCTCGGCAGTGTGCCCGGCCGCGACGCGAGTCCCGCTCGGCAGTGTGCCCGGCCGCGATGCGAGTCCCGCTCGGCAGTGTCCCCGGCCGCGATGCGAGTCCCGCTCGGCAGTGTGCCCGGCCGCGACGCGAGTCCCGCTCGGCAGTGTGCCCGGCCGCGATGCGAGTCCCGCTCGGCAGTGTCCCCGGCCGCGATGCGAGTCCCGCTCGGCAGTGTGGTCGGCCGCGATGCGAGTCCCGCTCGGCAGTGTCTCCGGCCGCGATGCGAGTCCCGCTCGGCAGTGTCCCCGGCCGCGATGCGAGTCCCGCTCGGCAGTGTCCCCGGCCGCGATGCGAGTCCCGCTCGGCAGTGTCCCCGGCCGCGATGCGAGTCCCGCTCGGCAGTGTCCCCGGCCGCGATGCGAGTCCCGCTCGGCAGTGTGGTCGGCCGCGATGCGAGTCCCGCTCGGCAGTGTGGTCGGCCGCGATGCGAGTCCCGCTCGGCAGTGTGGTCGGTCGCGATGCGAGCCTCGCTCGGCAGTGTGGTCGGCCGGCATTCACAGCGGAGAGGTGCTTTGACTTTGCCAGACTATAATTACATAACGAACCGGCCGAATTCGCAGGTTTTTGGTTTATTTGCCGTCTTGTTCCCTTTCTAGGGGGTGATTTAAAAGCATTGGCAAAAGCGGATATTAATTTTGACGATGTTCGAGATTACCAGGTGGGCTAGGTAACTTTCCCCAGTACATTCGCTAAACAGCAGTACATTCGCTACACAACCTGAAAACCGCAAGCACATATCCAAGAATGGTGAGCTTAAAGCCCAGAAGTCAGACAGCTGACACTTATTTTCAATGGCACTCTGTGAAGCCGCCGTTTCCAGCGGCGGTGGGGGCCGCTTCGACTGGGTTAGACCGCCCCTGGCCGGCGGCGGCCGGTCTGCGGGCTGTGATATTGACCCGGTGTGGACACCTCGGCCCGACAGCAGCAGCCGGAACCCCAGCTGGGCGGCAGGTGCAGCGGAAAAAAAACGACGCATCAATGCATCGACGGCCATGGCAGGAACCACACGGGAATGTGTGGCACCTCAACCAAAGCCTGGCTGCAATGCTGGGTAGGTCAGAGCTTATTTTTCATCCTGCATTCTGCCAGAGATTTGTCCTCTCCTCGAAAGCTCCAGGCCGCTATTATTCCTGGCTTTTTATTTATGCTTCCGGCTACCCAACGATCATAAGCCAACACCGCGCCTGAAAGGTGGTTTTGAGCGATACTGATGCAGAATAACCCACTTCATTAGACTATTTGCCCTGCTTGCTCGCGTGCGCTGCTCCTGAAGAGCTGCATCAGACTAGGCAGAGGGCTGGGTGAGCTCTGAACACGCCATCTCCAGGTGCGGGGCCTTGCGGCTGTCATGCTGCCATACAGCAATAGCATGCTTAAAGGCAGATGGCCAGCAATCCGCTGGCCCAGAGACTAAGTCGGCTGCCTGGCGCTGTAGTTTCTCTTATAGCCTGGAAGTTCGGCTATGCAATCGTATGACGTACGAGCTCTTGACGAGGAGGTGGTTCATCCGGTAGCATTCAGATCAGATGACGCTGCAAAGTCTAAAACTGTTTACTGTCTCTCGCCTATCACCAGATCTTTGATGAGATGCCTGGACGGTTGGGCGCCAGGAACGATCATTTGAGTTAGCCTGCGCGGAAAGTTCTGCAGGATCCGCAAATGCACACGGTGTCTTGCATTTTGGTAGCCGTTGGCTCTTTTCGCTGCAGTGCCGCCGGTCCGTGTTGCCTTGCCGTCCGGCTGGGTCGGCGTATGTATGTACGTATGTATGGATGGATGGATGGATGGATGTGTATGTATATATGAATGTATATATGTATATATGTATGTATGCATGCATGCATGTATGTATGTATGTATGTTGTGTGTGTATGTGTGTATGTGTGTGTGTGTATGTGTGTGTGTGTGTGTGTGTGTGTGTGTGTGTGTGTGTGTGTGTGTGTGTGTGTGTGTGTGTGTGTGTGTGTGTGTGTGTGTGTGTGTGTGTGTGTGTGTGTGTGTGTGTGTGTGCCGTATGAATATGTATATTATATTCCTGCTAGATATACATATATCTGGCAGGAATATAATATATAAATCCGGCATACACACACAAACACACACACACACACACACACACACACACACACATACACACACACACACGTACACAAATACGTACATACATACATACATACATACAGATATAACGCCGACATGACGGGCGGGCTGTGGCTGGTCACCAATCTTGATGTCACTTTATTTCTGTTGGAGTCGGAAACTATTTTGATATCAGCCAGATCTTGTTGAGTCAAATTGGAATCGAATGCGGCAGGGAGACGCGTTTTATTGGCCGAAATCATTATGTTCTGTCAAATCGAACGTGAAGATATCACTAGCAGGAATGCTGATTCTCTGAGAATTGACGGGTGCCAGAATGAAGCATTTCATTCCACTTCTTTTAGAGCATTTCCGGAATATGAGTACCATGAACCTGAATGCAGCATAGATAACTTGCTTCTTATAATATTGCTGATTGCTTATATATTCCAACCTACATAAGCTTAATTAAGCAGCGAAAAAGGAAGACACGGCCAAGCATAATCAGCACCACAGAGTACACTTTAGCGTCGCAGCTCTGATTCAAAATAAACTTTATGATTTTGGAGTCGGGGCCTGAGCTTAATACGGTAAACCGTGGTCGAGTGCCAGTATTCACTCCAGCATGTAAATCCCACGAGCCCGTCATCTGAGACGGCTGACTTGCTACGGCACGTAGCGGCACGTGGCGGACCCCCGTGCCCCGATCAGCCCCTGCTGCGCGTGGCAGACACCTGTGCACCGGTCAGCCGTGCTGCACATGGAGGAACCCAGTGCCCCGATCAGCCCTGCTGCACGCAGCGAACTCCCATGCCCTGATCAGCCGTGCTGCACGTGCGGTCCGCTCTGCGACGGCGCGGAGCTGCAGGCGCTGTGGTCGGCGGCGCACCCCTGCACGGCCTTCGTCGCCCCGACCAAGGCCGGCCGGCCGGGAGCAGGAGCAGGCACGCGATGACGCTCAGGCGTCGTTGTATCGAAGCCCGCGCTGCACACCCGCTCTGCAGATGACCCCGGGTGTGCAGATGAGACGGGAGGAGGCCGGGCCTTCCGCCAATACAGGACTGACGCGGTCCTGACGCGCACAGCACGGTTGGCGAGGGGAGCAGCATGTGTCAAGGTGGAACGGCTAGCAGTGCTGTACGTATCGGGGTGGAACGGCTATCAGTGCTGTATGTGACAGGATGGAACGGCTAGCAGTGCTGTATGTATCTGGGTGGAGCGACTAGCAGTGCTATTTGTAACAGAGTGGAGCGGCTAGCAGTGTTGTATGTATCATGGTGAAACGGCTGGCAGCGCTGTATCAGTGCAGTGCTGCTCCAGTTCATCGTGTCTTGACGTTCATGTGCGGCGCGCTAGGATCTCAATGTCCGGCTTGTGATTGTATGCTGTGACTCATGGATGCTTCGCACGCACGTCCGCGCGGTGTATGATTTCCAGAGTCGAAGGAAGGCTGGTGCTTTCACTGTCGGTGGGCGCTAGACCGCAGTCGCCGTGGTTCGTTACGCCGTAAGTTCTTTCGGCTGTGTCGTGCATTTTCTTTCTGCACATATGCCATGACTCCCTGCGAACTCGAAAGGCTGCTCCTATACCAGTGCACACGAAATACGTATTCAACTTAGTTGTGCAAAAGTGCAACCGCTTGCAAGCGGTAGCCAAGAAAGCAGTCGCCTGCGTCTGTCTTAGCGCGATGTAGATTTTGAAACGATGGTTATAGCTGCCGTGAATGAGCTTTTGAGACAAATTGGATGTTTGTCACAGCCTTGCCTAGAAAAATTGTACTTATTCCTTTAATACCGTAACCCAGCTCATTTGGACACCCGGATACTCAACTCCTCCCGATGGCCCCTAGATTTGCTTCTGTCAATTCACAAGCATCATGCATTTAATAAACATGATCAGTTCTGATGCAAAATACCGTGATGTTGCTCACAAACGGTTAAGCGTTGGATGGAAACAGTAAACAACTATCGACGACACATTCGCCTAGGACTGTCCTTAAGTCCTTCAATTATACCGCCCAGACATCCTTCCTGGGGGCCGCCTTCGAGACATGAAGGATATCAAAAATTGACGAATTATATGAAATCCATCGATGATTCAGCAGGTTTAAAGGGAATGTTCCGCATTTGAAGATGTTGAAGCAAGCGTCATATACAATGACCTAATCCTCCTTATAACTATTGGTATATTTCCAAGTGGAAAAGACTGGTATAGATAAAACATTTATATGTTAAGTAAACATGCTCATCAATACGTCATTGTTTGATTGCGTCATGAAACGTTTACATGACACTGAAGTGCCGCAAACTGATCCTGCGAAATTGCCACCCTGGCACTCCCTCGTAGCATTTCAGTCTCCCTTGAGATGGCCATGACGGTGTTAGGTGTGTTTGCCACACCATGTTTCGCTCTGTGGTCGTGTTTCGGTCCTTCCTCGTGGAATTGTTGCATATTCATCCGTGAGTTTAAGGTGTTAACTCGTATTCACATACTCGGTTATAGCGTAATTCTTAAGTTATTCGATTACGAGCCTTATTTCCCCGTAAAAACTAGTATGGATCCTAAAAACTAGATTACGAGCCTTATTCCCCCGTAAAAACTAAACTTCTGGTACTATGCGGCACAAAACGTGATTCGTGATTGAAACTCGCTCAGGCTGCGCATCATTGACTGAAAGCCAGCTGCCGTTCTTTACATCTGGCAATCGTGCTCACGAAAGCCTGATATGAACGACTCGTCGATTTTTTTTTTTTGCCCTTGAACACCGCATGCCCGATGGGGGTGACAGACTTTGAATGACATTTCTATGGTCTCATGCCTGCCTGAATGGTCTGGAAATCATCTGAACGAAGTGATCTGCTCATCTTCGTGGGCGTGTAGCTCAGAAGCTATATGGTTCTAAGTCTTAAGTATGACAGGACTGTGAACTGCACTGAATGACCTTCAAGATGGCTACTTAAGCTCAAATTTCATACAAATGGGGAACACTACGTTTAAGAAAGCCGTCTCTAATGGTAAGCAATGCAATGAACAAATCCTTGGGCAAAAGTGACCATGGGCATGGAGGTAATGTCCTCATAACTTAAATCAAAGAATAGGAGCTCTGAAAGCCTTCTAAAGAGCTCCGTAGCCCAAACATTAGCCACTGATGATAACGGCTCCAGAAAAGTGAATCAATGGCGGCTGAGGGCATGCCATGCCTTTGATCGGAGCACGACTTGAGAATGCATTTCGCTCTCATACATGTTCAGTGTTCTTGTGCCACCAGGGCATGGAAGTAGAACACACTCAATCATCAACGCAGAGAAAGAAGGGAGCAAGAAGCTCAACCTCCAAAAGCACAGGCGTTGAAGATGGCGATGCAACGGAACAAGTCGCCACATGCGGAATGGAGCCATATGACGATGGTTTGCAAGCCAGCAAGAGTTCCTGTTCGCCTTCCCGGTGCATCTGATCCGACATCCGGACAGCAGCACGTCCCGGAAATACGCGCTTCCGATGCTACCGCAAAGCTAGCATGATAGCGCACTGTCATGGAGACCTGAAACAAGAGCAGATCTTCCTCCACCGGTTGGGAGCATTTTGACTCTTTCAAGCTGTGGCGAGCGCAATATTAACCAGTTGAATTGTTTAAGTATGCCAAACTAGCTTACTTTTCACTTATCGTTTAGTGAGACGCGAGCGATAGCTTGGAATTTCGATTTGAAATAGCCAACCGGCGGTAGAAACCTTATTAGACCCTTGAAAGGACTCACCACTGTGAAGTAATAAAATCCTTTTGCGTTGCTTTCTATCACGTGTGTGACCTGTGACGCTGGCAATAGAGTAATGGGTCAAAATGATTGTGTAATTGACGCTACGAAAGCTTGAAATACTCTGGTTAGAAAAAAATGTTCTAACCTGAGGCAAATGTGACGCGCATACAATGAAGCGTCATATTCTAGCTTTTGATCACTCCCCTGTGGCATGACCAAAAGCACAGCCGCTTAGCATAGGGGCTATCTTCGAAACGCGCTGTGGTTTCGGGGTGGCCGCATGGTCTATAACTACCTATGACATATAATGCTACCTATCATAGAACAAATGTCATTTATGGCTATCACATGGCCTATAGAGGCGCATAAGTTAAAATGTGAACCAGTGTGTAACTCGGTAAATGGTCTTCGCTGTCCCCTGTGCCAATCAGACATCCATTTGTACTGACGTCGTTAACACCAGCAGAGATGCCACTTTTCAACCCGCTTGCCCGCAATGAGTGGCCTAAAACACCTCAAAAATGTTACGTCTAGTCCGCAACAGTTGACGACGGCTTTTAGCAAATTCTGCCATCGCCGCGACGGCGGAACTCGCGACAGCTGCAGTTGTCGCGAACAAGTGTAGTTAGGTGACGAAGCGTCGACTGCAGAATTTGGACAAGAAAATAAAAAGGATTAATATGCTCACTTTATGCTGATCGTGCTACAGTGGTGCCCAGTGCTAATGTTAGACATAACCAGTCCTGAGGTTTCACCAGGCAATGTTTTGAAATGTATCAAAAGATGGGTCACTCCTTCGAGGCAATGGGCTAACGTGATGGCTCTGAACCTACAGATTTGGTGACCGTGTGATTTCGGCATGCTCCGCATATCGAGGAAACACTAAGCCTGCACCCTATTAAAGCCAAGCTGTTCCGCACTAGCTAGTAAAAGCCGCCATTGACCATACTCTTAAGCCACTACTCTGCCATAATCCAGATGGACCACCACGCCCCCACCCCCCGTTATCACTGCCCTTCGGAGTCCCTGACGACCCTCACGGGACTGAAGGACCGCTCACCGGGGCAACTGGACCGTCGTCAACAGGCCATGGCTCCACTTGCCGAGCGCGCACTCAG
Source organism: Pollicipes pollicipes (assembly GCF_011947565.3). NCBI lineage: Eukaryota > Metazoa > Arthropoda > Thecostraca > Pollicipedomorpha > Pollicipedidae > Pollicipes > Pollicipes pollicipes. The sequence continues at coordinate 25,075,535 of NW_023597054.1, forward strand.
GGGTACGTATCCCCCGACGCTGATGAGGGTTTTGGAGTTTTAGGGCGCGCCGACGTCAAAGGTCATTTTAACCCAACTCGCCGGCGCTGGGTCGGTGTGACTTTTGCCCGCGCGGAAAAGGTCACCTGCGTGTCGACCCCACTAGGCCTCTCAAATGCCAAGCCCGCAGAAGAGGGTGCAAGTGCGAGCGACTCCAGGCCTGTCTAGATCATGCAGATGCCTGGCTGAGACGTTGGAAGGCGTCAACTAGCACCAGCAAGTGCTGTGCTACCGGTTTTCCACTTCATCCAAAGGAGGGAGGAAACAAGACAAACCAGCGCTGTCTCTCCCAGACCAGACCTCGAGAAACCGCTGTCTCTTCTCTCCCAGACCTACCCTCGAGGTCACATCCTCCGAACTTTCGTGGAAATCAGCTTCGACAGTTCTCTCTCCTTCACTGACCACGTCGCTGATCTGAGAAAGATGACCCGAAGTCGGCATTGTTTGCAGGCGCCCCGTCCGCCAGACAGACAGCAGAAGCCACCGGCCGCACGACCGAGACTGCCAACATCGGTGACGTGCGGGCGGTGTGCCCACCGGTAATGATAGAAAATGGTCATCGAAGGCAGAGGGAAAGAATTGCCCGCGTTTGGGTAGGTAAAACGATGGGATCTGGAGGATCTGACACAGTTTTCCCCGATCAAGTCAAGACTGAAGGTGTCAGTGCCGACTAGAGGCGGACAACCAGAAGGTGGTGTCCCATCGAAAAGAACACTGACATGTCACGCAAGAGAAGGGCCGAGACGCTGCACGTGTTTTGCGATGGCCGGGCCCACTCATGAATGGCACGAGAATTTCGGCAACGAGGTGTCTTGAGGCAGCGCGTGTCACGCAACTGTGAATCAGCCTGTGGCCCGTGATGAGACTGAACATTACTTTTTGTTCCATGCAGAGATACGGGAGTGCTGAGCACACGGCCGGAAGGGATGCAACTGAATCATTTCAATGGTCCAGTTACTTCAGAGCGTGAAGGCCTGAAGCCACACGAAGAGATCGGGCTCCGGACACATCACCCGCAGCGCGCTCGGCGGTGTTCCAGACAGTGCCAGCTCTGCTGCTGGCGGTAGAGCGTGGCTTGGCTGTAAACGCACTCGTTGGCCCGTACTTAGAGGCATCACACGTGAGGGACGCTGTCGCATCTCGGCTTGGAATCACTAGTCAGGGCTGAGTTAAAGGTAACGACAGTACGTGGCCGAGAGTTTATCAGCTTGAAACGGATGAAGGTGTTGATAAAGGCATCTAGCTGCGCATCCAGAGCGGAGATGTCAGTGTTACTGTGGATGACATTATCGCTAATCCTGCCTGCGTATTATTGAGTGTATAGAAAATATCCGTGCACACTGTATAAGTGAATCGTTGCTACAGCTGCGTTGAATATGAGCAATGGTGTTTTGTTTCCGTAGAGGTGTGTTCGCATTTAGAGTGCCGTATCTTGCACGCATATCAAAAATGTTATTGGACCATGCTTAAGGTCACAAGAAATAGCCATGACTTCGCTACCGATCCGAGACGCTGTCGAATGCATCATGTTACGTTGCTGTGCCTGTCCATTTCCTGCTCGTTCGCTCACATCCCTTCAATCCTCAAGTCAACTACGAAAATCGTATAATGGACGCGATGAATATAAATGAAACACAGTGAGCTATAAGAACCTTAACGTAGTAGACAGCGTCCGCTGCAATGAAAATATATTGCTGAACAGTGATGCTGAAGCCTTCAATGTTAATGCCATGCTGAATACATTGCGCTGGTTGCGAATTTCGGAAAACGGACCTCGCAGCGTGCATTGGAAAAGATTAGACATATCCATATGGAATAGTATCTTTTGGGTGACAGACTGCCTTCGAGACTCTTGATTAATAATTCAAAATAAGATTTTTAAGTTGAGGTGAGGTTGTGTGTGGTACCCGAATGTCAATTTTGCAGGGTTTTACAATTTGAACAACATCAAAAACCCTTGCACAGCCATTTCGACCATTTTAAGGTCAAATATAGAGGATTGGCTGGCTACAAATTTGTTGATCGATAGGGCATTGAACATGTAGGAGAGAACGCCAGATCATTGAGGCAACCGCAGCAATGATCCGTGGCGGGGTGGGTTCGAGTCGCTTTAGGGCGCTCGCTATTTGCCCTTGACAGGTATGGCCTGCGGCCGGTGGCAGCGGTCGCGTTAAAGGTCAGTTGACGTCAGAGGGCAGGACGGACCGTGCCGAGCATTGCGGCACGTTAAGCTTTCGCCACCAAATTCTGCCGTTGACATGGGATTGCGCGATCGGATGGTAGGGGTCAGGGCTCACACAACAAGCACTGCTAAGCGTGAGCTCTGATCCCGGAAATCCATCCATTCAAAAAGGTTCGGATCAAATCTTAAAAAAAAGATCCGGAAATTGCAGCCAACCCTTTACGCCACCGTTGGGTCTGGCTCCTTCAAATTGCCACTTCGTCGAGTTACCTGGATTTCCCATCCCGAAGAAAGTGAGGGAATATTCGCCAAACATGCCCACCTCCGATTACGTCATCTCTGCACGGACGGCGCTGTACTAGCCGCCTACGGCCCGTCGAGTTGTCAACTTCCCGCGACAGGTGGCAGCACGTGTGAGCCCGGCGGCGGATGACGTCACTGTTGACATCCGCCTATCACCACGTGCGCTGTGTCCGGCCGTGCAGAGCACAGCACTGTCGCGCGTCACGCGCCGTGACATCAGTCGTGCCGGCCAACGGCGGCGCGCGAGCGACAGAGTGGCAAGGTCCTCGCGAGGGCATGCAAGGTTGTATCGGCCACGTCAGCATGATTCAGGCTTCCAGGTGCTTATGCGGGGGGGCACTTCTTCGTAATCGGATCCCCAGCTGCGTGACTCATGCCGATGTAGCGCAGTAGGAAGGTGCTGCTGGTCAGTGCCTTCAATGGCTGTTTGACAGTGGCGATCACGATCGAGGCCGGTTGACATCGTCTTCCTCACGGGGACATCGCATGCCCCTGACGGCAGTGACCACCTCCACTCTTTCGGAGCACTGGGGCCCAAACCGTCAGTTGGTCCCCATATGTCAAATTCTGGGTAATCCAAGGCCAGCCCGAGCAATGACATCAAATACCAGAGGTGCACAAACTCCCTGAACTGTCTCCCGTAATGTACCCATGAAAAGCTAGCTGTTTCATCACTGTGTGCCATTCAAAATGGCACTCAATTGACAATGACCTATTTTATGGTCTTCCTTTTCTCGTCATTTTTTTAAAAAAAAGACCAGCTAACAGCACGCTTATGTATTCTAGTGGCCCAATCGTCTATATTCAAAGATAGATACAATACATTTATATAGTGAACACATTATGTTTGAAGCATTAACACCAATACTGCGATAACCGCACTTATATGCACATCCATCCATCGCTAAAGCTTTTTTGAATTCAATTTGTGACCTTCATAAGCAAAATGGCACTAACAAGGCAGAATAAAATAATGCATGGTAAGCCCAAGATATCTTTTAAGCCTATGGTGCATTCCAAACCATACATGTGGTTGAAAATGCCAGCTGGCTCTATTCAAGCATAACATACAGAACATAGTGATACTGAATGCAACCATACATGGCATATATTGACGGTACAAGTTATAAGGCAGTTAAACATCTGCTCATAAGTTTATAACATGCAAGGCAACACAGAGTGTCCGACCAGGCTGCTCAGCAACAACAGATTGCGCCGGTCAGCGCTGCTTTCTGAAATGCCAGTGTATATAAAATGATTAATATCATGACTCACCAGCAGTTAATCGCATCCAAGTGCCCGACGCCAACCCCAGAAGTAGCATTCCGTAAGGCCACGGCTTCAACACAACGTGCATGTAGCTGATGTCGTTTATAATTACGTGGTTCGGCTTGAAATGTTGCAACCTTTAAAGCCACATTGTTCATGCCTCCGCGACAGAGCAGCCATACTCCTTCTCACACGGCGATATACTTCAAACTTGCTTTGCTATCCATAAAGCCAAAGCGACACTCTATACAGCACAACACAACGCTGACACCCCACGACAAGCTCACGGTATGACAAGCCTCAAAACGTTTTGCTATGCTAGTCAGCAACTAAGTTTAGGCTTGCCACAGGCTTGAAAAGTTTTCAAACATTCTGAACGCTGCGTTTGAAACGCGTTCGCCAAATTCACTACGTCACTTCCTTCCCGCTGCCTACGGGCCTGTATTGTATCCAATGGAACTGTCCCGTATAAGCGTCTCGGAGGAAGTCCGAAGACGGCTACATCCATGAAACAACCAATCGGGTGACAGCTGATACTCAGTAGTAAAGATGGGTTGTCGCAGCTAAACTTAATTGCGGGTTCTGGAACATTCCGTAGAGGATTTTTTTCATTTATCGAATATCTCTATTGAGGTGACGAGCAAAACTCAAAATATGCCTCACAGGGACAGCCTTCCACACTGTCGCTTACATTGTAGGCAAGTAGGCGGGTTTATGCACCTCCCTCAAATACATCCCGTAGGACAGAGTATGCCAAGAAATATGACATAGAGATGCCTCTATATGAATAAATGTGATACAGCGACTTGCGAAAGCGAAAAAATGCCGCACAACAAACTGCGGCTTGCAATAGTTGTACAAAGACACGCGATAAGAAGTGAGGGTAGAAAGAATGCGCTTCAAAGATTTGCGTCCACGTTTTGCGGATTATAAGTGCTACGCTTAGAAAATTTGTCAGGGGCAAGTTTTGCACTGGAGAAAACTTAGGCAACCAAGCACTAAATAACAATTGTTATGCCCTTCTACCACCATTTATCTATTAAAGGAAATTTTCGCGGGCGTTTAGCTCAGAAACTAGAAGCTCTCAGGTCTTAACAAGGGCAGGATTTCGAAAAGCACCGAAAGGTCCTCAAGGTAGCTATTTCAGTTCAAAGCCCCATGCAAATGTGGAACACCTCTTCTAATCCTGTGTTGACTAACGCTCTACCAACCCCGAATGATCTTACATGGGTGGTAGATACGTTGCCAAGCTCATATTAGGATTGCATCTGCAGACATCGGTTCCATGCCCCCAGGCGACCTCGACGACGTATGCACGATGCCGATGTAGGCCTCGGCTGGTTAGGTTGTACTACCATGGTGATCCTGGCCGTGGTTCTGGCTACCATGCCTGTCCGTTATCCTTCACAAATCGTGCTCCCGGCAAACTGTCTTTTTCCACCATTCAGGAAGGAACTAGGGATATTTTTAAGATTCAGGAAGGAGCCGATGGTAACCAGGAACCAAAACTGCGAACCAGGCACACGTTTGACTGGAGAAGGTTCAGAACGTTTTAAATTTCCCTGAAGAACGAGACAGCTATTGGTGCTTGTCGCACATGTGGCGTTGTGTGAAGTAGACATCGATGAAAATGCGATAGTAGTCACTAGTCTTGCAAAAAACCGAACAATTGGAAATCTGCTCGATTCACGACGCACGGGAAGTTTGGCGATTATTAAATCCAGTCAGTGACTTCTACGTCTAGAGGCAACGGGCTTCGTGCATTGAAAACGTTTTTACACCCAGGAGTCACATTCCACCACCGTATTCGCGGACTCAAAGCTCCTCAGAGGTGTCACATACCGAAAGAGGGCTCGCTGTGTTACCCTGCAGGCATGCAGGAGCCGGTTTTCTGCGTCGCCGCCGACGCGGAAGACACTTCCGGGTGTACGAGTGTTACAACGACCACTATGTGGGGTGTCACGCAATTGACCCCCTGTGGAGGTGTCGCGAACCTCCAAGCTATCAATTGTAGATTCCCATAAGCTTTCCTCTGACTCCCTCCCCCCCCCCAACATCAGGAAACTTTCGAAAAGCGGGAAGCTGACCACCCGACATTGATAATAACGCTTTTATAGGGGGCTTGACACCCTCACTAAGAGTTGCCTGGCATATACCTCAGACATATTTGTCGCCATTACGCTTCTCTCCTTGCCATTCGTGCTTCAGTGAGCAGCTCAGGAAGCTCAAGACATCACTGTGTAAGAGCACGTACCTGTTCATTCTTGATTGTGCTACGGAAAGCTTGTGTGATGGCGAATATTCAGAATGTGCGGCCATGTGCTTAAGCAAAATAGTCTGGAATGCCTTCTTGTCTGGGCGCAATCACGCACCATTGACAGATTTCCTGTGTGGACTGGTGTGTAGATTTTTGCATGTTGGCCCACCCCACCATGGCATTGCCAATGATTTATTCCAAGGCGCCAAGCGATTATGTGCTACTGCCATGATTATCATTTACAATTATTTACAACACTCCGAGGGCATTGCACTGTGATGCAGCTAAAGGGGGAGGGGGGGGGGCAGCCCCTCATTCTTTGGCAGCACAGACAGATTCAAACAGAAATTATGAAGTTGCTGTCCAATCTGTCAATGAACTGTCGCATTCCCACCAACCTATGCCGCTTTGACAATCATGGCCGTACCCTGCAATTGCCCTTTATGCAGGAAAGCTTTTATGAGCAGACAGCAGGCAAGAATTATAAGTGCTTGAGAAAATGGTGCTTCATTTTGGAAGAATGTACCGACCACACGTTGGCAATTTTGTAGAAATTCCCACAAAAGCAGATCAAGCCTGGAGTTGTTTTTTTTTTGGGGGGGGGGCAACCGTCCGTCGTCAGCTGGTTAGTGTGGGATCCGAGTTCCAGTGCATGGTGCACCTCGCGAGTACCTAGTAGGGACACCATTCAAAACCGAAACAAGCGCCGAAATGCTTTTGAATCTTAAACAGAAGTTAAAATAAAACAGTTGAAGTTAAAACAGACGGTAAGTAGACGAAACTTTTGAAGTTCTGGGAATGTCTGGGCGGAGCCAAAACATACTCTTAGAGGTTTTGGGGGGGCATGGCCCCTCACTCCCCCCCCCCCCAGGATCCGCCTCTGATTTCCCACCTTGTTTTAAGACCCAAGTGTTGAATTGTGTTAGAAACCACCACAATACCAATTCTGGAGAAACTCATGTTATTGTGAGATGGCATATTCAAGCAGTTTGTCACCAATTTTTGATCCACCAGACGTGTTCACTTTGCTGGCTGGGTTTGATGAAACATCTTTACACAGTTAAAATGAACTTTCCAACAGTGTTAATGACTTGAATAATGATCTATCACATCTGCCATTTAAGAATCCATTCACTTCGGACTCACAAGGTTGAGATTTAGACATACTTAACCATGGCGCAACTACCTAAGACGCCTTGAATTGCATACACGTCTAAGTCTCGCACAAGGTATAGTATTTTAATTGTGTATGCAACATGCTTGTGATACATTTTTTACATGCAACCATAAAGCTTACGTTAAATTAGGAACCAGTGGCAAATGATGCATTGAAATATAACAGCTTCTCTGTACCGATTATTCATTCAGAGTTAAACTAAGCTGTGCGACCTACCTATGCATCTTTTTATAATCATATTCTGAGTGCAAGATCATGAATGCCCCTGAGGACTCCTGTTGTATAGTTATACCTGTTGTCTGTCTTAAAAACATCAGTTGATGACAAGTATAGGGTAACAACAAAGGCCATGATCACAGCCACTCCATATTCCCGCGGTAAACCTGAGGATCTGATATATTTGCCAATCGTGTTTAAGATTTGTTTATTGAAGAACTGCTACAAGTTACAATTTAGACTAGCGGCCATATAAGGAAGAAGACAGAAATGGTATCAAACAACATGATATGCAATGAGAAACGAGTGATCTCTTTAAACATGAACTGTTATTTTGTGCATGAGCCCTGACTCGACCTGCTTGTGAAGCCCTAGTCATCAGGCATTGATGCGTATATGCTGACTGTGCTTAATGGAACTGCGCCTTTTCATAATCTCACCAGCTAATTATGACGTCACTGAATAGCTATTCTACCTTTATATCCGTCTTGTATGGATTTCACGATGTCACTGGAGTATTGAACAACCTTGGTAATGTTTGCTTTGAAAACATGCATTATTCCAATTTCTTTTTTCAAGTACTATCAATTTGTATGCCGTTTTTATGCGGGTAAACACAATGCAGTCAGGTCCGGCACGGGCTCCTCATGTCTCCTGCAGTCAGTTTCGGCTATTTTCAGTTTTCTATCGATTGTTGACCTGGTAAATGCCATCCCCAATCAAGTGGTCAATCCCCGAGTGGTAAGCCCATTCCGGTTCAGTCCCGTCCGGTCTCGCTGTGCCTCGCGCTGTTGACATCTGTCGCTGGGGCATGTTCATGGGGCCCTTTATATTTTTCTGTATTACCATATGTAGCTCATGATATACATATACATACAAGAAATGGCGTGATGCGTTTTCATAGAGCTCTTTCTCGCCTTTTCAGAAGCACCTGGCTGCGGCCCTGACCTATCATACCCATTTTGTCCTCTGCCCAGTCGACACCAGTCGTATTGTCTCCAACCCATTTCATTCCTTTCTAGTGCATTCTGGTCTTTAAGGGTCCCTCACACGGTGATCTGGAGCCCATTCCACCCTTGTCCAATCTAATCCGTCCAAAGCAGAAACATGTACGTGATTGCATAATCAGGTGGAGTATAGTTCAAAAATGTTCACTAAAAACCGAGTTTAGCGCGCTCCAGGCGTGATAGAATGACCGAGGAAATTCTGGAATGTCGTGAAAAGCATCGCGTTTTGCTGCTTTTTATTTCAACGTGTGTACATGGAATTTCTAACATGTGTCCAGGTGGACGGTTGAATACGACGCGCTTGTGTGGGGGTCAATTCGATCCGCTGATGCATCAAAATTTTAAAAGCTAGACACCAAATTCGCGGATTATACAGGCCTGTGTGTGATGCGCGAGATTCCTATGTCATCATTTCTGGGTCAGATTAGGTCAAAGAAGATCGGATTCCAGACGTGTGCAACGTGTTCTCAGACCTCCTCATGCAACTGCATTGAACGTAGACACTTGTTCTATGCAAAAGGCCAATGGTGTTCATTGAAGTTCAGTGATCTTATTTGACCTTAGGAAGGTCATGATGACCAAAGTAATACAAAATTGTTTTGATTTCTGCAGTTGAATAAGCGTCAAGGATTTTGCTAGGTGACATGCTCCTAAAAACGAGATGTTGACCTGGGTCGTTTTAGGTCAGTCATTGGGACATTTACTCTAGCCTTTAAAAAGTTCATGGAAGATGGCTGTCGTGGTCCCTGCTATAAATGAACTCGAAATAAGCGCCAGAAACTACTCCGTGCAGCCAAATCTCGAGTAACAAAGCAGATTGGTCTTTACCTCGGTCTGATCATCATATTTGACCATTGGCCAACTACATATGTTGCAATGTAAATTAAATTTGCCGTATTGCCATAGGAACTATCTCACAGATGTATTGCTTCATCTAACACTCCGTCGTCGCATCAGAGTGAACAATTCTTTAGAATTGTCTTCTCTGTCAGCCGCGGCCTGACTTGACCTGCCATAGAACATCGACCTTACAAAGCGCATCTAATTTTGTAAGATGGGATCCACTAATCAGTTGCCTATAGCTCTGCAATGTTTGGTGGCAGCTACACCAATCCATTCACACATTATACTGTAAAGACCTTCGGGGGGGGGGGGGGGAGGGGACACGTTGATTGCCGAATTTGATCTGATCGCTGAAGCTTGTGGAGCTCTAAATAGATCATGGCGCAGCTGCGCCGGCCCGCAGCCGTGGCAGTCTACTACCATCGGTTCATACCGCACGTGGCCACTATCATGAAGCCACTGCACAAGCTACTGAGCTTAGGCCCCGGGGCAAGGCGAGCCGAGGACGACCGGTTCCATGGACAGGCGACGCCGTGGCCGCCTTCCAATACACAAAGGACACGCCAGCCGACGCCACCCGTCTGCCGCATCCGGTGCCCGATGCCCCGCTCAGCGTGCAAGTAGACGCATTTAGCATCGGCATCGGCACAGTGCTGCAACAGCGCGTCTGTGGCACATGGCAGCCGCTGGCGTTCTACTTGCGCCAGCCTTCACCGGCAGGGACGCGCTACAGCACGTTCGGCCGGGAGCTACTCGCGGTCTAATTAGCGCTCCACAAGTTCGGCCGCGCCGTAGAAAGCTATCCCCTCATCGTGAGCATGGACCACAAGACCCTGATCTACGCGGTCGGGACGTGCTCAGCCCGCCACTTCACCGAGGGAGACGCGCCACCTAGATTTCATCGCCCAATTACTACGGACGTGCTCTACGTCATCGGCCAGAACAACGTCGCTGCCGACGCGCTGTCGCGCATGGTGGCAATGGCGATGCCCTCGTTGCCCCAGCCACCACTGGACGACTTCAGCGCCATGGCCGACGCTCAAAGCGTGGACTAGATCCTGGCAGCCTTCCTCCAGTCCCAGGACTCGCTGAAGCTCCGCGATGCCGTTCTCGCCAACGGCCAGACCCTTCTGACGGACGAGTCGACGGGCGCATCCCGGCCCTGGGTGCCGTCGTCCCTGCGCCGACACACGCTTCGGCTGCTGCACAACCTCGGACACCCGGGCGTCCCGTCATCACCGAGCTGATCACGCGTTGGTTCGTGTGGCCCAACATGAAGCAAACATCCACGTACGAACCCAGGCCTGCATCGGCTGCCAGCGGCCCAAGATCCACCAGCACGTCAAGTCACCGGTGGCCCTGTTCGACGCGCCTGGTGAGAGGTTCAGCACGGCGCAAGTGGATATCGTGGGGCCGCTGCTGTCATCTGACGGCTATACGCACCTCCTCACGTACGTGGACCGCTTCACCCGCTGCGTGGAAGTGATCCCCCTGCGCGACACGTGCACCCCCGCCGTCGGACGCGCCTTCGTCCGTGGCTGGATCGCTCGGTTCGGTGCTCAGATTCGGTTCGGCTCGGTTCGGTGCTCAGATTCGGTTCGGCTCGGTTCGGTGCCCAGATTCGGTTCGGCTCGGTTCGGTGCCCAGGTCACGACAGACTGTGGCAAGCAGACCGAGTCGGCCCCAAGTGCCCAGCTGTCGTACTTCCTGGAATGCAAGCGGCGCCGCATCACCAGCTACCACCAGCAAGCAAACGGGGTCGTCGAACGCATGCGCCGACAGCTCAAGGCGGCGCTACGAGCGAACGGGCAGACTCCATGGGCCGACGTGCTGCCTCTCATCCTGCTGCGGATGCGGTCTGCCGTCAAGACCGACCTGGGCTGCGCGGCCGCAGACATGGTCTACGGCGCATCGCTCCGGCTGCCAGGCGAAGTCTTCATGGCCCCGTGAAGGGAGGTCGCCCCGACACCAGCGTCCTGCGCTGCCGACCTCTGCTGCGCCATGCAGCAGCTGCGCACCGTCCCAACCCGGGCCACCTGCTCGCCGTCGCACGTCCCGCGCGCTCTACACGACTCCGAGCACGTGTTCCTTCGCCGCGACGCCACGAAGCCGCCTCTGGCCTGCAGGTACGACGGGCCGTTCTGGGTCACATGGCCAAGACGATGACCCTAGAACGCGGCCTCCGCCGAGGCGTGATCTCGATCGACCGCGTGAAGCCTGCAGGCTCCGACCCAGACGCGGCCGGGGGTACGGGGCCTGCTCACCTCCTACAGCCGCGGCCGCTGCCTCTGCTCGGACCGCGTTCGCTGCTGTCGGCGCCGGACCCATCCCGGCCACAAGCACCGACCGTCCCGCCGGCAGCGCCGCCGAGTCGGCCGCCAGTCGCGCCTCCGTGCCAGTCGCTGGCCACGCCTGCGGGTCGGCTGGCAGCAGCGCCAGACCCGCCCGCCCGATTCTGCGGACCAGCTCCGGCCGTACCGTGCGCCGGCCCCTGCGTTACCGTGTTAGCTTTGTTCCCTGATACGGCTCCGTGTGTCATGTTCCTGTCGTCTCTAGCATTCTCTTTTCGACTGGGCGATTCCGCCGGTCCATGGGTGGCCGGTCCGGGCCCTCGAGGTCAGTCGTCGCCTAGGCGTGGAAAGGAGTGCCCAGCAGCCCGACTCACTCTGGCGGCAGTCATGAAAGCGTGATATATATATATATATATATATATATATATATATATATACATGGTGAAATCGTGTATTCTGGACAACGTGGATAAGCGAGGCTGAGCTGAATCTCCTACACCCCACCCTGGCGCGTGTCAACGAATTAATTCCAGACCTGACCAGCCATATAGATAGTGCTGCATTGTTTCAGCGCCGGCACGGTATACCTGTGCCGTTCAATGTCGCGCGGATCATAGCCGCTCCCTTATGTGGCGTTTCTGATCATATGAAATCAATTTCAGAGACGATCAATTTCAACAGCTCACGCCACCTTGAGCTGTTGTTTGCCGGCCTAGGACCGCACCATCTTCGTTGCCGGAAAGGGACTGGACGACTTTTTGTTAGTGGTGCCTGTCAAAGACATCGGCTTTCACCTGGATGCATGCCAAAGTACACCAGCCGGACTGATCCACCCCATGTGTCACCTAGGGTGACTGCCCACGCAGTGGATGGTGTGTGCACGGTGCGTGTAGTGAACGGTGTGCTTACAGTGTATGAGACACTTGCAGTAAACGGTGTCGTCTAAATATGTTTGCAATAAAGCATAACCCAATACATTACCTTTTTCCTATTGGGCATTAATTCAGAAATGCGCGTGCCGACAGGCCACCAAGCCAAATGCCCCGGCAATTCTCTGCAGCGTTAGGTGTCCAACGTGGTTATGTTGAGTGAGTGCGATTTGGCAGCGATTTCGATAGAAAACGACCAATGTGTTAAGGAGTCTACGACGATTTTGCATTTCAATACGCGACATGCTCAGAGTTCGCAGTAGCTTACTGTCCGACAGAAGTTGTGCGTGGTGTCTGCCTCGGATCACCGCAGGTTGCATTCTGTTCGCAAATTGCTGCTAAACCCATTACGAATTGCTGCTAAATCACGAACAGATGAGCACACCCTGGATTGATGGCACGTGGCTTGGATGGTGTGACTCACTGACAACCATTGCCGGTGATGCGACTCCCCAATTCGCCCTGCACGCATGGAAAGAATAGTCATGTAGCCGATTCTTTACCAATTACAACTCTCGAAATCGACGACCTAGCCCTCTCATCGAGCATCATGACTCCTAAGCAAAGCCAATTCTAAAGCGGAATCCCGTGAGGGGTGTCACATGCACTCTCAGGGTGGCCATTTGGGAGTCACAGGAGAGAATTGACTGTCCTGAGAAGCGTCCTAACTCCCCGACGAAGGTGTCATATGGGGGGTCAAATGTTACTGAAATACATCATTGGGGAGTACGCACTCCCCATAGGGGCAGTCTTTTTGACATGTCGTGTACCTCCCTACACGAGTGTCAAAAAATTTTTCAGTGTGCGTCGACATATCAATGTAAAACCAAATCACGGCGTTCTTGTGGAACTCCAGCACCGGTGGTAACACGAGCCAACTCCGAACTGGTGCGGCTTTAGAGACCCTTTAAAAGTTTGTTTTTTTATCCGATTGACATAGTGTGACATGGACAAAACCTGCCTAATGAACTGCCAAAGCTTGAATACATGTCTATCACATAATCTGAATTATTACATAGGTTGACTGTCCGCCCAGTGTAACCGGCCGGTGCTCCCGGCCGCGGGACGGCGGCGGGGCACACGGCTTACGAAATATTTACCAGCTCGTGCATATCCCATTTCCCATTGAATCGCTCATGCTCGGCACGTTTGGTAACTTCGTTCAATATTTATTGCGCATACAGAAGTTCGGTATGATCGTTAAACCCAGCTGCGTGCAAAACCCTCAAATTACAAAGTCGTATCGCCTGCAACAAAGCACCCTGCTTCTGCTTCACCAGTACCTAAATTCCCGTTCAAATGGTGACGTTGCGGAAAGATGTTAAGGTGGCATGGAGAACCCCGGAGCAGCAGCCCCGCTACACTTAATCACGTTAGATCTGCCACTTAGATCCTAGATCTTAGATCTGCTACGTCGCAAGACGCTACAACGCTGTCGCAGCGTACTGGGCGGTAAGTATTACTTCTGGGTGGATTACTTCGCCGATAAAGCCATATCAAGTTTTAAGCCCTTTCTTAAGTCCTCGCATTTCGAATGTTTTCAAAACTGTAGTGTTTTTTTATTGATACCCCAATAATAGGTTTTCTGAATCCAGCCAACCCCACACAATATGAATACTATCCTCGGATAATTCCACACAACCGACAGCCCCAGGGGTCAGGTTTGGAGGACGTTAACCCAGCTACCCCCTCCCCTGACAACGACAGAAGCGGGGCGTGACCCTCCCCACAGCAGAACCTTGGTGAACTGTTTCGCCACGTAACACACCGTACTCCGCGCGTCGGCCTGTAGCGTTCGCTGCGGTGACTCAGCCAAATGCCGCGCCGCTGAGTCGCAGCGCGCTATCGCGTCACGTGGGGTGGAAGGGCGCAGACCTTTGACCCTTGGGGCACCCTGCACTTTGGAGCGGTGCGAGGATGGCGCTCGCGGTTTTGAACTAAGCAGCACGGCCAAGCCCCAGACACTCATACCCGTGATTACACGCACGGTACTGGGCGTGGCAACAGCGCTTGGCTGTACAAAGAATGCGTCGAGATTCGGTATCGTCGAAAATTTTCTGTCCGGCTGGAGAGCCAGCGTAGCGCACCAGGCGGCTTAGTCCACAGTATGTTGACACATATTGTATCGATTTTTTGTTCTTTATGGGTGTTTTTGGGCGTGTCGACACATTGTATCGATTTGAAAGATGCCAATAAATGGTGTGATGACACAGATCGTATCGATTCGAGTGATGCCTTGTGCAGTTTTAACACACGCCCGGTTCGTAGGTTGAATGCGATGCGCTCGGTCGGGGTCAGGGATGGAGTCAGTTTGAGACCCTCTAGACCCTAAGCCACATGTAACACTAACTTTACTTTTAACATGTAACTTTAGACGCCAACTTTACAGTTGAGAGACGCCAACTTTACAAACAAGACTCGTTTTGAACTTGTTTGAGTGAAATGTTCACATCTTTAGATATGCCTTTTGGGTCAACGAAGTCTAAACATGGCCAAACTCAAAATTATTGTCGGAAGTTCCATAAGACCAAGTGACGCAGCCAACTTTCATCTAGATGCCTTTTCTAAGTCAGATATCATCCAAGGTCATGTCAAGTGTCTGGCTTTATCCTAGCTTTATGGGGTCAAACTGGCACAAATTAATTTTAGATCATTTTTGTGTTTGAATTTAAAAATAACGTCCAGAACTACTCAAAGTTACAAGTACGTAAACGCAAAGGAATCATCAAGGTCAAATTACGTCGGAGAATTCAGCTTACCTTTGTAAACGCTCTACTATGAATTTGTTTACGTCTTTTTGATTAAGTAAGGAGTTGGAAACGAGCGTCAAGCACTACCGGAGCAAACAAGCTTCTATTCATAGCCTACTCGGTATCACCTTCACTTGACCTTCTGGCGTGATCTGACCTAAGGTTAATAAAATAATTTGAAATGATCATAGCATATATATATATATATATATATATATAGAGAGAGAGAGAGAGAGAGAGAGAGGAGAGAGAGAGAGAGAGAGAGAGAGAGAGAGAGAGAGAGAGGGAGATCTCCCTCTCTCTCTCTCTCTCTCTCTCTCTCTCTCTCTCTCTCTCAGAGGTGACCTCAAATCTCATTGGCCTAAATTCAGGCATAAAAGCCAGAGCAAAGTCAAAACCAACCTAATTGATTGCTCTAGATGTAGAGTAAAGGGTAATTTATAGTGCTCATTTCGAATTTATTGATAACAGGAACCGCATTATGCATCTTCCATGGGCTTCTTAACATTGTAAAGTCGGAATAGGTCACTGACCTGAAATGACCCAGGCCAGTATTTTGTTTTTAGGAACATACTGCTAGCGTTATCTTTAACACTTATTCGAATGCGAAACTCAGAGCAGTCTTTACTATTTTGATCTTGATTTTTTATGATTTTGTATCTCATGATTCAGCACCATGACCTTCAAAAGTCAACAAGATCATTCAAATGAAATAAATTAAACCAGTGACCTTTTCCTGGAAACGATTATTTAGGTTCTGGCAGCGCTTTGAACACCAGCCTGGGGTTTGGCTTTGTTAGACCTTATTTAACCCGAAGGTCATGACCTGGTGACCTCAAATTTTGACATAGGTGAGTTCACGTACAGGCCAATACACCTCATGAATTTGGTGTCTCTTACCCTCTTAGTTTCTGAGATCTCAGGGGAGTCCAATTGGCCCCCACTTTAACGGGGTGTATCCAACCAGCCGCCCGAGCGCACATTAAAACATGAGGAGTAACCGTTACGAAACATTAGGAACCTACAGGATACCATTTGATACAAAATTAATATGATGCTGATAGTGGTGTGTTTAGGTGCCTACCATCCAGCATGCCAATATTCAAGACAACTGCCCTATATTTTTGGCGCAACTTTCCCTCTTTGCTCATAGGTATTCAGGGTAATGAGAAGAGCATCGGGGGGGGGGGGGGGGCTCAAGTCAGCATTAGGGGAGGGGCCCTTGACGATGTATAAAGAAGCGCCCCCCTTCTCCACTCATGGGTAAGTCGCATCGTCGAGCCTGCATGCTTACCGCATACATACATACGCACGCGTCGAGTACATGTACACCCGCACTGGTATACATGTGCCGTCACCCATGCCACTAGCAGGCCCTCCACGGTCTGCGCCACCTATTGCATCTTGGCTACACTTGTAGCACATACATTTGCCGATAGAGCAAGTAGTTTCTGAACTTCGGTTATAGGTGACGCTAGTTTCCCATCCGCTAAGCCGCCCGCCCGTACTTGTGGCCTGTAATAATGTTGATTGGAGTTGTAGTGCGCGCCGACTACTTTGGTCATTTTGCGCCCACAACAGCTAAATGACTACCTACGGCGGTAAATGGCCAAAAAAATATATTAGTCAGAAATGAAAATGGCTGAGTTGTGACAGGAACGCGTCACCAATGGTGTCCGAATACGTGAACCCATAACATATTGATACGAGATTTTCGGCAACCTAAAAACGGCAGTAATAAGAGGCTCTTGGTTTGCTTCTTTACCTTATGACATGGCACCTATGGCATTTGACCCTGAGAGCCGATATTTTGAAAGTTGTCTTCCATCACGTCTAACAGTTGGGCCGACGGAGGCACGCATGTGTATACGAGCCTTATTAGGTAGTTTATGACGTTGACTGACGTCCAGTGTTGTTCAGTGACATCAAGGTGTGTTTTTACGTCAGAGGCCGCAGTGTCAGGTGGCTGCTTGCAATACGTTGTACGATTGAAAATAATGAGATATACCACTTGTAACAGAATTGTTCGGAATTTGCATCAAAACTGGGATACAAAGCGATTTACGTAGAACGTGATGTTTCTCGAAAACATCCTCACTTGTAGGCATGGTCTTGCTGCCCATGAAAACAACCGTGTATTTGGACAGTTCGAATGCATTTGAAATCGCATCTTCCAAAATTGGAGAGAAGATGGTAGTTGATGAGTTTCTCTGTTTGATACCCAATAATACTGACTTGCTACCCACTGATTCTATTACCCGACTATGCACGACCTCTCACTTCCTTCACGAAACATGAGATCGAAACATTACTATGTCTTGTCTCCCTAGTGCCATCTCAAAGATATATTTCAAAATCTAACATTCGCGAATTTTCCGATAATTTACGGCATGACCGTGCGTCGCACAACCTCGTGATGCGCAGTGACATTGTAGCCAATCTATTTTTCAATGTTTTGAAACTGAATTCTTGCCTCTACCTGCACTGGGTGCTGATACATAACCAAAAACTTAAAGTCGTCAAAAACGGTTAATTTCATCTTCCCAACCCTTATGCGGTTGGCACGTGTCACGAGGCACCACAAATTTGCTAACATTAACTCACGCTCGGGTGGGAAGGGGGGGGGGGTCAAAGTGAACCCCCCGAAGGTTTTTTCGGAATGATGTCCGAACGGCGCGACGTAGCCACACCAAATTTTGCACGTCTGTAGACAATGAAATAGCGGATCGTCTGACATCCAATATTTGATGTACCTTGTAAGGTCGCAGGTCAAAGTCAGGCCATGATTTCAGCGAAGGCAGTTTTTAGGGAATCGTCCAATCTGATCCGACAACGAAGTGTTGGAAGAAGCCATACATCTCTGAGATACTTTCCTAGGCAACAAAACAATGGAATGAGCAAATTACATTGACCTAAGGTTCGGCATGAAGGTCAGACCATGGTCAAGACCAAATTGTTTTATAACTCTAGTGCTTGCTGTATGTGGTATTTTCTGGCGCTCATTTCGAATTCATTGACAACGGAAACCGCATTATACACCTTCCATGGACTTCCTCAAGATCACAATAGGTCACTGACCTCAAATAACCCACATTAACATTTTGGTTTAGGAGCATACTGCCCGGCGTAATCTCAGTCGCTTATTAAATGCAAACGAAACCTTCTGCAGTATTGTATGATTTTGGTAACCATGACCTTCAAAAGGTCAAACAAGGTTACTGGCATTAAATGAGTATGTGACCTTTTGCTTAGAACAGTTATCTATATTCTAGATACCCTTTGGAGACCATCCTGGATTTTGGCCTTGTTTGACCTCATTTGACCCGAAGGTCATGACCAAGGAACCTCAAAATTTACCTAAGTGAGTTCACGTACAGGTCAATGCACCCTATAAATTGCATATCTCTAGCGTTTTTAGTTCTTGAGATCTCAGGGGGGTCAAAGTGACCCCCCACCCGAACGAAGGGTACCCAACCGGCCACCTGTGCGCATGTTAAATTTCCCATTCGATTCCTTTTCGAGTTATACAAATTTTATATTGCTCCCACCCCTCGTTGAAAAATGGCCAGAGTTTTAAACGGGTGCTCGCCCATTTCTTGCACGTCACGTTTTACGGTATTCCCGAAACAAATCCAACGGGCCTAAAAAGGACACTTCCGTCACGTGCCACGCCCGAACCATAAACTGCACCGGCTCGCAAACTATAAGTGGAATACTGCCTCGTCCGTCTGCATATCTTGTTCGTAAGTGTGGAAACTGCCTCGTGCGTCTGTCTGTTAGTCACATCGTGTGTGACAGACAGACAGACAGACAGACAGACAGAGGAGTCTGCGTTCTCTATAGAGCCGGAGGATAAAAATCAATCAACATCATTGAGAGCGCTTTGAAAGACGCTGATTGAGAATTTGTACGCAGTCCTTTGCTTGATCCATCACTGCATGCTGGGTGCCAATACTTGCTTGACAGGGACTGTTTCACATTTGAAGATAGCGCAGCAACATCAGATATGATGAAACAAGCTCAGTTCTTCCTATTGGTACACTTTTTAAGTGGAAAAGAGTGCTGTTGAAGGTACAATAATCTGTTTACTAAATTTGTTCTTCAATGCGTCATGGTTTGATTTCGACATCGTCCCTTGTACAGCATTCATTGGAAGCCAATTAACGGCCATCAGATCTGGAAATCGCGCTCACGAACGCGAGATATCAACGCCTTGACAATGATATTCTTTTCTTGGCCTTGATCGCCGCATGGCTTATGGAATGGCATAATTTGAATAATGTTATGACGTAATGAATGCCGAGGTGACTTTGAAATACACTCACTGATATACCTCTCCCCACTTTCGCAGGAGTGCAGCCCAGAAAATAGAGGGGCTTAGGCCTTAAGAAAGGACAGGATTGTAAACAGCACCGAAAGGCCCTCACGAGGGCTATTTCATTTCAAAACCCCATTTAAATGTGGAACGCCCCCTTTAGGACTAAGGGTCGGCTCGCAAATGACTCAACCATCAAACTCACAGGACTGTACTTAGTAAAAAAAAATCTGTTCCGCTCCAGGGGGCACGGAAACATCGCATCTTAGAACGAGGTGTCCCAATGATCTGGCCTCCTCGGAGGCTGAGCGCACCGCACTTGCTGGCACAGAAAGTAGGCGCCTGTTCACCAAATCAGTAATGCACGGGGGCTGCTCCACATAGTCCAGGCCTATCAGGCATGGAACATCTAAGCTCTCGGCCACTTGAAAACGGGCCGAAAGCGGACTACTTCCTACTTGAAGCGGAAAATGGCGCTGCCCCAGCAGAGCGAGGGACTGCCCGTTAGCCACCCCTGCTACAGACGGTGTGTCATCAACAGAAGCGCCTCGGAGACTGTCCGTAAACGCTTTGCTAACCATACGAATACTAGACCCAGTCAAGCACACATCTACATTTTACGCCCGCTAGAAGAGCATCCAAGATTAACTGATCTCCCAGAGGGATAGGTTTGCCAACTGTTAGGACCGCTGCGCGTCGGAAGTTTATTCCCACCTGCCAGTGTCACGCACAGCGCGCCGAGCATCGACCGCGGTAGTTTCTGCGGTCGTGTTGGAGCCTTGCTCCCCTGCCAATGACCATCGGACGTGCGAGAAGCCAAGGGATGACACGAGGCGACGGCGCCAGGAACCTCAGGCGTGGCAGCCTGCTGTGAAGAGATGGTGGAGTTGACAGTGGATCTACAGGACGCGTGGCGTGAGCAGGGGGAGGGGACGGGGGGACAGCTGTGGCACTTGTGGAAGCCAAGAGCACGGGTCCAACGGCCAAATCACTGGTGCCGTTCGAAGTGGCGATACCAGCCGGGCAAGACAGCGAGAGAGGCCTAGCGATGTTACCAGCGGCATCTGTCGTGGCACCACCATCGGACATCATATCAGTAGCGTTGAGGACGGACCGAGAGACCTGGTGAGACGCGGAGAACATGGTGAGAACGCGAAGAAGACAGCATGTGTATGGTTTCTCGTGGTTCGAGTGGTCTGCCGAACGACAGCTGTCCTTTGACAAGTTGAACCAAGCCCTAATACAGGCTCCCATGCTCACCCTGCCCTTGTCTGACGACGAGGCAGGCCACTTTATGCTTGAGTGTGATGCATTCGGCATGGATGTTGATGTTGTGTTGTAGCAGATGATCTCAGCGGGTGAAAAGGTTAGTGCATATGGTAGCAAAAAGGCATCCAAAAATCAGGGCAACTACACCGCCACAAAGAGAGAGCTCTTCACATGCTTCGTGTTCATCAATCAGTTTCAAACGCTTCCTCTTGGGAACAACACTTTGGCTCCGAAGTGATCATTCTAGCGTCCAGTGACTGCACAACTTACGCAGTCATACCGGGTATTCTCGCCCGGCGGATAGAGAAGCTGTCTGCCTTTGATTTCGAGGTCCAGTACGAGCGTGGACCGGCTGACGGCATGGTCGGCGAACTGAGTCGAAAACCTACACAGACGGCCTGCGCTGAGACTCAGACTGAGCCGACTCCCCAGGCAGTCCTCATCACTGGTCAAGGCTCTAGAACTAAAGGTATAACCGTCCGGCCAAATTCCGCTGCTTCGACTGATGACGTCACAAGTGTACTCGGCACGCAAAGGTCAACGGCGGATACATGCGTACCGCGGTTCCCTTGGCTTTTTGAAAAGGTTCTTAGACTGGAAGCCCTTAAATATCTTTGGTTGAATCATAACAATACTATTTCTTTCCGTATAAGCCATAATAACAGCTGCAAGGTTTAAAAATCATTAATTGCCTGGCGTCTCAACCGAGCGTCTCGGGCTGTAAAGCCGGGAGACAAAACTCCCACAAAGCTTTTTCGGGAATTCATTGCCTAAGTTTTAAACATAGGTGCAAACGGAAAAAGTTAATGGGGCCATCTTAAAAAGCAACAATTAGAAACCACACTGACATGAAAGGTCAAGGTGAGGGCAAAGGCCTGCAGACACCCGTTTCATGTTTGCAGGGGCTGGCTCAATTGAGGAGTTTCATTGCCTCAAAAAGTATATGGTCTTTGGCTAATTGAGGATGCTGTGTTACGAACTTGTAGATGCCACAACGGGGTCAGGTCAAGGTTATTCCATAGGTTAGCTTAATAACTTGGCGTATTCATGCGACCCATGATTTAAAATATTTTCACATCCATTTTGCTCGCGCCCTGCAGTTTAACCGTCAGCTGCAATTTTGTTCTGGTCAGTACATAGTCAGATGCAGGAAGGATGCCAAAAAGAGGTCATACGATGTCAACATGACACGCAGTAAGCTAGTCATGTCATGCATGCTTACGGATTGCTTATTCCACAGAAATCCAGTATAATCACTTTTAATCCTGCAACAGGTCATCTCAGTGCCTGAAGAGATCAAAACCTGCTGTTTGTCACAACCTACTCTGACCTTTGAAAGGCATTCAATAGCCGTGGGCCGGTTAGGGAAATTGATTTTGAGCCTGCTTCATGAATAGCTACCACGTGCTCACGTCTTGTTCCAAATGCAGATTTCATAACTTCAAAGTGGTACAGTTTCAAGTTGCCGGGAATAGAGTACTGCAAAGTTTCGTGACAGCGAGACAATGCCCAGCGCGCAGATCACCTTTATTTATGTATGAATAACACACTCTAGCATGGTTTCCTCAATACCAAGAACAGCCACACAATGTCCTTATTCTCAACATCAGTAACAATGCGGCATAAGTAAAAGACCTGTTCACAGCACCCCTTTTCCATACAGCATGTAGTTCTCACTATTGGTGGCTTGTGGCACGGATGCTTGTCCAATATCTATGCCCAGAAACGCAGTCGTTCAACATTTCTTCTCACTGTAAGGACTGAAGATGCCCCTTTTTCCATGCCTGCCTCTTAGACACCCGTCTGACAATTTCATTGCAGGTCCCTGGCATATCTAAGCAAAACAAGTTGAGTGCTATAGTTATCCTCAGCTTCCAAGGGCAGAACGACCCTTTATCTTACATTTGAAATAATTGGACTCATACAGCAAGTTATTAAGGCTAGGCTTTGAGGCATGTAATGGGACAGCTGCAGACATTCCATATCTGATCAGTTCTATGGATATTATTTCTCCTTCATCACATCATGTTGATTATGTTCACTCCCATGCCTAAGCAAAATGATGTGATGATGAAAAATTGATGTGCCTTGGGATTCAGTACCCATCAACCGTAATATGTAATCAGACTGGATTGCAACCCAACCCCACCCATAAATATTCACAGCATTAAAAGGTTTGCAAACTGTTATTAATGTCATGCTAATATTTCATGTCTCAAAATATTTTCAAAGAAAGGTCAGAAAAAGAGGTCAGTTATCTCAGCAATGCCAGGATTAATTAAAGAGATGCATAAGCTTTAAAACATAATAACAATATGGTGTATTTTGTACCACCAGGTTCATACATGTCTTCGCAAATGCAGCTATAGAAACAACACACACACACAAACACACACACACACACACACAACACACCACACACCACACACACACACACACACACACACCACACACACACACACACACACACACACACACCACCACACACACACCACACACACACACAACACACACACGTACACACACACACACACACGCCACACACACACACACACAGCACACCAACACACACACACACACACACACACACACACACACACACACACACACACACACACAAGCAAAGTGCAAGACAGCAGCCAAAGCACTCACAGCTCGCTGCAACTGGCGGCCCAATGACACCTTACACTAGAACCATGAAAAGAGAAAAAACCTGGACCTTTAACACCACCAACTGGTTTACATATGACTACCGAACACACAAACAGCATCGTGTACATCACACTTCTTTAGCTTTCGTGCATAATACACAAAATATTTAAACACATCGTAATGAAATCCAACAAGCACCGCCCAAACCCCCCGCCAAACATCAGTAAGTTGAGCTGAACAAAAGCAAACGACACGCAGCGACGCGAGTCAAGGTTGGTTAACTTATTTTGTCTCTTCTGCACCACGCATTTGACACCTTAGCAAAAATGAATCTATGGCGACACACAGGGATGACAGGGGGCTGATCATTAGCAGTGCCCATTGGCCTCTCAGCCTTATTCGTGCGGAACAGTAGGCTACCCCAGTCATTACCGAGCTGATGAAACATTTATCTCGGAACATCAAGCCCTCAAAGCTGGCAGTTACTACATGACGCGCCGTTGCCGCGCCAGGGAGCGGGCCTCCGCGTGCTGCATGACATTTTGTTCCGCACGTATCGTCTCCGTCCCAAATCGAATGATGAACGTCAAGCTATACTGCCTGTGGCGCTCACGATGTCTGCCCTTAATTCACTACACAGCGATTTCTCCGGTGGACACTTCGGGCCGGAAAGCTGGCTGAATACGGTCTCCGTTTGTTTTGGCTGTACATGGAGAACGATGTAAAAAGCTTCCGTCGGCAGTGCCGCCATCGTGAGGGTCAGAATGCGCCGGTGCCGGACCCTAGAGCTGCAATGAGCCGCCTGTATGTGTCCCAGCCCTTTGGAGCAGTGGGAGTGCACTCCGACCGGGGTGGGTGTTCCGTGAGTGATGGGTTAGGGGTTACGTGTAAGCGCCTGGCCAAAGAAAAATCAACGACTTCCAGCACCCATCCCAGTGTTAAAGGAACTGTGGAAAGAACCAATAGGTCATTGCAATGTTTGCTACATTTCTCGATGGCAATTCGCACGACTGCTGTGATGAACCCATTCTCTCCTTATATCAGCATATCGCTCTCAAGGGAGCGAGTTACGGGGTTTTCACCGTGCAAAGTCTTCTCAGTCCGGGACAAGGCACAGCTCGAACTTACGCCCAGCAAGGTCCGGTCAAACAAAGCTGTTTAATATTTGGACCGGCTACGTGTATCACTCCATTATTTTCATGAGGCAGCTCTCCGCCGTCCAGACGCTTGTCACAGTGCAAATAAACGTGCATATGACCGAAGGCTAAATGAGGTAAATTTCGACACGGCAGTAAAAGCCGTATTCATCGGAGAAAACCAGGAAAGTGCCATAGAGATGCGTTGATATTTCGGCAACATGCCCTTACCAAAACGAGTAGCAGAAGTGAATTTACTTCTGCTATTTGTTTCGATAAACGCATACTGCAGAAATATCAGCACATCTATGTCTCCATTCCTAATGGTTTATCCATGTGCATAATATTCCTCGCAAAAGCGCTAAAAAATTTGCTTAAATTGTGAAGAAGGTAAGCAAGCTCCTCTGCACTGAGTGGTTCATTTATTATATATCATACAAGTGCAGTACTACTGTACGAGCTTCTGTGCCCATACAGGCGGGCCGTTATCATTAATAAGACTGGCGTCATTGACTACCGCGTCCGCCAAGAAGGGCCTCGCAGGGCGATTATTGTTCACTACAATCGTTTAGCAAAAGTGCACGTGCCTCGCACACAGGTGCCCGTGTGCCCGTGCCCCGTCCCGCACTCCTCGCACAAACTGTTGGCTTGGAGACTGGGCGCCCTTCTGGCGTCGCCCTCTTGCTTGACTCCTCTCCTTCAGCGGAATCGGTTGCATAGACACATCGGCAGCGCCGCGGTCTCCGTCACCGAGTAGATCCTGCGCGGGTTGCGCTGCGCGGACACTGACAGGCGTCTTCTTTGATCTTTAGAATTATTACAGTCAGCCTCGACTGGAGTTACAAACCCCTGCCACTAGGCGCAGTCGTCTGCTGCTCCTCACGAGCGACTTGGTCTGGTTTCGTCAGCTGCTGTGCCCCGCCCACCTGCCGACCGTCGCTGACGACAGAGACGGTCGGGAACCGTCCGTGACGGAGCCGGGCCCTGAGTGCGCCGCCGAGCTGTTGACTGTGACGGTGGGCCATATCGACTGTGCTAGACGTCTGATACCCCACGCCCAGATTATGGGTCGTCAGCACGTCTGAAGGCCGGCTGCTGGTGACTGGTCTCTTGTCGCGTCCCGCAAGCCCGCCGACCGATGAGAACGACGGAAACAGACCGGAATTGCCGCCGCTCCCGCCCATGGCTCTGAACTCAAACACGCACGCGCGAGAGAGAATGGAGAAGCGTGGAGCCGGTGCGCCGCGGGCGTTTTCCGCCCCTGTAAATCGCTATACTCCAGCTGTGTACAGTTTCTGCCGTCGTCCCCACCGCCGTACACGCCAGTGCTGGCATGGACAGTGCCGTGATCGTCACTTGGGCGGCAATGTGCTGCAGCGAAGTGGTATGAGACCCGTGGCGTTCCGAAGAATGCCCCAGGTGCTCTCGGCCCCTTGTGAAGCTTGGGTCGATTTTGCCGGTCTGGCGGGCTTCTGCTAGGTGTTTGACCTGGACCTCCCTTATGTGTGCTGCATACTGAATACCCATCATGCGTATCATATTGTCCATTGTTATTTGAACTGTGTTAGCTATAGATCTCCATATGGAGTTCCGTGCAATGCTGAGCTAATTATGTGGTCTCATCCTCGCCGGTTGGCCTCGCCTGGATAAATCAGTCCTCGGTTCACCTCCCATAATATTGATGATTTCGCTGAGTACAGCATATGGGTTACCATGGCATAACATTTCATTTAACACAGCACAATATTATAGCGTGTGGTTCCGCTGGCTTACTGTTTCACAAGCTGAGGCGTGCATCTGTTCATTTCCGTCCGATGACTCTCGGCTGGTGATTGGCCGCCGGACTTTTCTCGTGCGCTTGATGGATGCTGCGAAAGGTGTTTTTCCTGGAATGGGCATTGGGAACACATGGCACGCTGTCATGCCGATTGCGGGCTTTCGTGCCTTTTCATTTCGAGTTGTCACGGCCCGCACATCTGTTCATATCTTCAATTTAACTACGCCGCGTTCTTTCCTTTGCTTGCAATTTTTTCCGTGGTGAGGATGTGGTGTAAGTCACGTGATATCGCTTTCATAACCGCTTCGTAACCCCATTCTTCTTTTACTCGCATATCGAAAATCACACTCCGCTCCTCTATTCTATCAACGCTTTTTACCTCGACGTGTTTGGTTCTCTTGTGTATTTCATCTCGTTGCGAATTCCACAGTCTTTTACGCCTTCTATAAAGTACTGTCTTTCTGTGTAAGTACCATGAGCTGCACACAGCGCAAGGTCATTGCGTGAACTACTGTTGTTAAGAAATTTGAGTTATGAGGATGGAAAGGCTTAGGAGTGCTGATTAGAACGCGAAGAAAACAGTGCATGCTTTTCCTGGTCTAGATAATATATAAACGCTGTGATTTGGCACCCTTGTCGTTATAGATTTTAAATTGGATGTGGAAATTGAGCATAATGAAATAACACTAAAATCAGCTGATTGTTTCGACCCGAAATCACGCAATCATCACATAAATCGAATCTAAGCACATGAAGGCCAAACGTGATGAGATAACTCTCTTAGCTTGACTAAAACAAGATGAGATGATTCTCAAAGCTCGGTATGTCTAATAATCTAAACTAATCTAAGCTAATCTATATATATACATATATATATATATATATATATATATATATATATACATATATATGTATGTATGTTTGATTAAAAATAACTGCTGACTCAGCATTGACGAGCTTTTTGATGCATCGTTATAGTTTCCGGGCCTTTGACTTTGCGTCATCGCTTAGATTAAAGATGTTGGCACAAAATTACTCATATATTCATCACTCCTTCCATTCTAACGTTTCGAGATCTTATCTCATCTTCGGAGAAAACTAAATTGCACAAGAAATAAGTTTGAGTTTTAAAGGATGAAAAATTGTGCACTTCTGTCGGAAAACATCTGTTGGTGCGGAGAACATAAATGAACCATAACTAATTGAAGTAAGACGAATAGCTATTTTCATCTTCATACATGTAAGAAACACTCATAATGGGAACATCACAAAGACACAATGGGAACACTATTGTCACAATCACATCGGAAGTGCTCACCGCCCACCACCTAGTAGCTCAAGATGTTTTCCAACAGTAGTGCACAATTTTTCATCCTTTAAAACTCAAAACTTATTTCTTGTGCAATTTAGTCTTCTCCGAAGATGAGATAAGATCTCGAAACGTTAGAATGGAAGGAGTAATGAAAATATGAGTAATTTGGTGGCGAACCATATTATCTAAACGATGACGCAAAGTCAAAGGCCCGGAAACTAGAACGATGCATCAAAAAGCTCGTCAATGCTGAGTCAGTAGTTATTTTTAATCAAACGTGTATCAAAGAAAGAATTCTGCCAAAATATTCCAATATATATATATATATATACATGTGTGTGAAATATATAAGCATCTATACATATATACACTAGTTTGCATCCAACAATTTCGTACTTTTTCCACAAAACGAACCCGAGCTTACGCCCTGATGCGTATACAAGACATTTCGTTGTTGCCCGTTGATGCGGTATCTCTATTCATGCATATTTCAATTTTAAGAAACGCTCAACCTATCAGCATCCGGTCATCGCGCAAAAACCGAAATGGGAGCAACTTCGTCACGACTCACGGACAAATCCTGCGGTTATCGCTTTTCTAGACCTCCAACAAGGAGACTCCCCATCTGTCTGCAGCGCGAACAGCCAGGCGAAAACAGGCGAAACCCAGGATGAAACACAGAGCACGTGTCATCCGCGTGAATGTCGCGTCACGGGACTCCACAGCCGGTATCTGTCACATGCCGACTTGACAGGGCGTGTGGTCCACTTGGCTGGAAGAAAGGTGATGAAACCCAGCCCAACTCAAAGCCGACTCGCTTCCTTAGATCGTGTGTGATCCCGGTAGGGGCCTCTCGCCATAAACAGTGGCCGGCCGCCGGCCGTCGCTTTGTTGTCTGCCTGTTGACAAGGTCCGGGGGGTCGATCGTCGGTGTCGGCCTGGTGCCGCGCGCCCCTCCCCGTGCCGACATACGATCCTTGGCGCCGGAGTTTGCGGCTTCGCGCCGGGCCGGTGTCTTGTTTCGGTGCGGCTGACGAGGCGGACACACCGATCTTCGGCGGGGAGGTGCGCGCCGGCGTTGGGCGCGAGGCTCAAGACTGCGGCCAGCTGACGGCGTCGGCTGAGCGGGTTCATTCGATCCAGATCGCCTGTGCCGCGTGGTAGGCTGGCTGACGTGGGCTGCACGCGCTCGGCAGACTAGCGCGGCCCCGCCCGGTCAGCCGCGTTTTCCGGTGGGGCCTGGCGCATCGCAGGTGACCTCAGGCGTGGCCAGCTGCAGAGGCCACATATTGATTGGGTCGAGTGCGAATCGACGGTGGACCGGGTCGGCCAGGCGGCAGTGCCTGGGTGG
>NW_023597054.1:25105609-25133773 GCF_011947565.3 Pollicipes pollicipes
CTCTCTATCTCTTCTCCTCTCTCCTCTCTATCGCCATCTCTCTCTTCGCTCTCTCTATATGCTATGATCATTTCAAATTATTTTATTAACCTTAGGTCGATCACGCCAGAAGGTCAAGGAAGGTGATACCGAGTAGGCTATGAATAGAAGCTTGTTTGCTCCGGTAGTGCTTGACGCTCTCTATATGCTATGATCATTTCAAATTATTTTATTAACCTTAGGTCAGATCACGCCAGAAGGTCAAGTGAAGGTGATACCGAGTAGGCTATGAATAGAAGCTTGTATGCTCCGATAGTGCTTGACGCTCGTTTCCAACTCCTTAATCACAAACGCGTTAACAAATTCATAGTACAGAGTTAACAAAGGTGAGCTGAACTAACCGACGTAATTTGACCTTGATGATACCTTTGCGTTTAAGTACTTGTAACTTTGAGAAGTTCTGGACGTTATTTTTAAGCTCAAACACAAAAACGATCTCAAATGAATTTGTGCCAGTTTGACCCCATAAAGGTGAAATAAAGCCAAACACTTGACATGACCTTGACCGATATCTGACTTAGAAAAGATATCTAGATGAAAGTTGGTTGCATCGCTTGGTCTTATGGAACTTCCGACAATAATTTTGAGTCTGGCCATGTTTAGACTTCGTTGACCCAAAAGGCATATCTAAAGATGTGAACATTTCACTCAAACAAGTTCAAAACGAGTCTTATTTGTAAATTTGGCGTCTCTCAACTGTAAAGTTGGCGTCTAAAGTTACATGTTAAAAGTAAAGTTAGTGTTACATGGCTTAGGGTCTAGAGGGTCTCAAACTGACCCATCCTGCCCCCAACGACGAGCGCATCCATTCAACCTACGAACCGGGCGTGTGTTAAAACTGCACAAGGCTTCACTCGAATCGATACGATCTGTGTCATCACACCATTTATTGGCATCCTTCAAATCGATACAAAGTGTCGACACGCCCAAAAACACCCATAAAGAACAAAAAATCGACACAATATGTGTCAACATACTGTGGACTAAGCCGCCTGGTGCGCTACGCTGGCTCTCCAGCCGGACAGAAAATTGTTCGACGATACCGAATCTCGACGCATTCCTTGCACAGCCAAGCGCTGTTGCCACGTCCAGTACCGTGCGTGTAATCACGGTTATGAGTGTCTGGGGCTCGGCCGTGCTGCTTAGTTCAGAACCGCGGGCGCCATCCTCGCGCCGCTCCAAAGTGCAGGGTGCCCCAAGGGTCAAAGGTCTGCGCCCTTCCCACCCCACGTGACGCGATAGCGCGCTGCGACTCAGCGGCGCGGCATTTGGCTGAGTCACCGCACCGAACGCTACAGGCCGACGCGCGGAGTACGGTGTGTTACGTGGCGAAACAGTTCACCAAGGTTCTGCTGTGAGGAGGGTCACGCCCCGCTTCTGTCGTTGTCATGGGAGGGGGTAGCTGGGTTAACGTCCTCCAAACCTGACCCTTGGGGCTGTCGGTTGTGTGGAATTATCCGAGGATAGTATTCATACTGTGTGGGGTTGGCTGGATTCAGAGAACCTGTTATTGGGATATCAATAAAAAAACACCACAGTTTTGAAAACATTCGAAATGCAAGGGCTTAAGAAAAGGTTTAAAACTTGATATGGCTTCATCGGCGAAGTAATCTACCCAGGAGTAATACCTACCGCCCAGTACGCTGCGACAGCGTTGTAGTGTCTTGCGACGTGGCAGATCTAAGATCTAGGATCTAAGTGGCAGATCTAACGTGATTAAGTGTAGCGGGGCTGCTGCTCCGGGGTTCTCCATGCCACCTAACATCTTTCCGCAACGTCACCATTTGAAGGGGAATTTAGGTACTGGTGAAGCAGAAGCAGGGTGCTTTGTTGCAGGCGATACGACTTTGTAATTTGAGGGTTTTGCACGTAACTGGGTTTAACGATCATACCGAACTTCTGTATGCGCAATAAATATTGAACGAAGTTACCAAACGTGCCGAGCATGAGCGATTCAATGGGAAATGGGATATGCGCGAGCTGGTAAATATTTCGTGAGCCGCGAGCCCCGGCCGCCGTCCCGCGGCCGGGAGCACCGGCCGGTTACACTGGGCGGACAGTCAACTTATGTAATAATTCAAATTATGTGATAGACATGTATTCAAGCTTTGGCAGTTCATTAGGCAGGTTTTGGCCATGTCAAACTTTGTCAATCGGATAAAAAACAAACTTTCAAAGGGTCTCTAAAGCCGCACCAGTTCGGAGTTGGCTCGTGTTACCACCGGTGCTGGAGTTCCACAAGAACGCCGTGATTTGGTTTTACATTGATGTGTCGACGCACACTGAAAAAAGTTTTGACACTCGTGTAGGGAGGTACACGACATGTCAAAAAGACTGCCCCTATGGGGAGTGCGTACTCCCCAATGATGTATTTCAGTAACATTTGACCCCCCATATGACACCTTCGTCGGGAGTTAGGACGCTCCTCAGGACAGTCAATTCTCCTGTGACTCCCAAATGGCCACCCTGAGAGTGCATGTGACACCCCTCACGGGATTCCGCTTTAGAATTGGCTTTGCTTAAGGAGTCATAATGCCCGATGGTGGGAGGGGTCAGGTCGTCAATTTCAGGAGTTGTAATTGGTAAATAATCAGCAATTCGCAATGAGTTTAACAGCAATTTGCAAACGGCCTGCAGCCTGCGGTGATCCGAGGCAAACACCACGCACCAATTCTATCGAACAGTAAACCATTGCGAACTCGGAGCATGTCGCGTATTGAAATGCAAAATCGTCGTAGACTCCTTAACACATTGGTCGTTTTCTATCGAAATCGCTGCCAAATCGCACTCACACAACATAACCACGTTGGACGCCTAACGCTGCAGAGAATTGTCGGGGCATATGACTCGATGGCCTATCGGCACACGCACACTTCTGAATTAATGCCCATAGGAAAAAGGTAATGTATTTGGTTATGCCTTATCGCAAGCATATTTAGACGACACCGTTTACTGCAAGTGTCTCATACACTGTAGGCACACCGTTCACTACACACACCGTGCACACACCATGCACTGCGTGGGCAGTCACCCTAGGTGACACATGGGGTAAATCAGTCCGGCTGGCGCACTTTGGCATGCATCCAGGTGAAAGCCGATGTCGTTGACAGGCACCACCAACAAAAAGTCGTCCAGTCCCTTTCCGGCAACGAAGATGGTGTGGTCCTAGGCCGGCAAACAACAGCTCACGGTGGCGTGAGCTGTTGAAATTGATCGTCTCTGAAATTGATTTCATAGGATCGGAAACGCGACATAAGGGAGCGGATATGATCCGCACGACATTGAACGGCACACGTATACCGTGTCGGCGCTGAAACTATGTAGCACTGTCTATTTGGCTGGTCAGGTCTGGAATGAATGCGTTGACACGCGCCAGGGTGGGGGTGTAAGAGCTTCAGCTCGGCCTCGCTTATCCACGTTGTCCAGAATACACGATCTCACCACACTCATATATATATATATATATATATATATATATATATATATATATATATCACGCTTTCATGACTGCCGCCAGAGTGGGCCGGGCTGCTGGGCACTCCTTTCCACGCCCAGGCGACGACTGACCTCGAGGGCCCGGACCGGCCACCCATGGACCGGCGGAATCGCCCAGTCGAAAAGAGAATGCTAGAGACGACAGGAACATGACACACGGGCCGGAGCTGTATCAGGGAACAAAACTAACACGGTAACGCAGGGGCCGGCGCACGGCACGGCCGGAGCTGGTCCGCAGAATCGGGCGGGCGGGTCTGGCGCTGCTGCCAGCCGACCCGCAGGCGTGGCCAGCGACTGGCACGGAGGCGCGACTGGCGGCCGACTCGGCGGCGCTGCCGGCGGGACGGTCGGTGCTTGTGGCCGGGATGGGTCCGGCGCCGACAGCAGCGAACGCGGTCCGAGCAGAGGCAGCGGCCGCGGCTGTAGGAGGTGAGCGGGCCCCGTACCCCCGGCCGCGTCTGGGTCGGAGCCTGCAGGCTTCACGCGGTCGATCGAGATCACGCCTCGGCGGAGGCCGCGTTCTAGGGTCATCGTCTTGGCCATGTGACCCAGAACGGCCCGTCGTACCTGCAGGCCAGAGGCGGCTTCGTGGTGTCGCGGCGAAGGAACACGTGCTCGGAGTCGTGTAGAGCGCGTGGGACGTGCGACGGCGAGCAGGTGGCCCGGGTTGGGACGGTGCGCAGCTGCTGCATGGCGCAGCAGAGGTCGGCAGCGTAGGACGCTGGTGTCGGGGCGACCTCCCTTCACGGGGCCATGAAGACTTCGCCCGGCAGCCGGAGCGATGCGCCGTAGACCATGTCTGCGGCCGCGCAGCCCAGGTCGGTCTTGACGGCAGACCGCATCCGCAGCAGGATGAGAGGCAGCACGTCGGCCCATGGAGTCTGCCCGTTCGCTCGTAGCGCCGTCTTGAGCTGTCGGCGCATGCGTTCGACGACCCCGTTTGCTTGCTGGTGGTAGCTGGTGATGCGGAGCCGCTTGCATTCCAGGAAGTACGACAGCTCGGCCCTTGGGGCCGACTCGGTCTGATAGCCACAGTCTGTCGTGACCTGGGCACCGAACCGAATCTGAGCACCGAACCGAGCGATCCAGCCACGGACGAAGGCGCGTCCGACGGCGGGGGTGCACGTGTCGCGCAGGGGGATCACTTCCACGCAGCGGGTGAAGCGGTCCACGTACGTGAGGAGGTGCGTATAGCCGTCGGATGACAGCAGCGGCCCCACAATATCCACATGCACCGTGCTGAACCGCTCACCAGGCGCGTCGAACGGGGTCTTGGGCCGCTGGCAGCGGATGCAGGCCTGGGTTCATACGCGGATGTTTGCTTCATGTTGGGCCACACGAACCAACGCGTGATCAGCTCGGTGGTGACGGGACGCCCGGGTGTCCGAGGTTGTGCAGCAGCCGAAGCGTGTGTCGGCGCAGGGACGACGGCACCCAGGGCCGGGATGCGCCCGTCGACTCGTCCGTCAGAAGGGTCTGGCCGTTGGCGGGAACGGCATCGCGGACCTTCAGCGAGTCCTGGGACTGGAGGAAGGCTGCCAGGATCTAGTCCACGCTTTGAGCGTCGGCCATGGCGCTGAAGTCGTCCAGTGGTGGCTGGGGCAACGAGGGCATCGCCATTGCCACCGTGCGCGACAGCGCGTCGGCAGCGACGTTGTTCTGGCCGATGACGTAGAGCACGTCCGTAGTAATTGGGCGATGAAATCTAGGTGGCGCGTCTCCCTCGGTGAGTGGCGGGCTGAGCACGTCCCGACCGCGTAGATCAGGGTCTTGTGGTCCATGCTCACGATGAGGGGATGGCTTTCTACGGCGCGGCCGAACTTGTGGAACGCTAATTAGACCGCGAGTAGCTCCCGGCCGAACGTGCTGTAGCGCGTCCCTGCCGGTGAAGGCTGGCGCAAGTAGAACGCCAGCGGCTGCCATGTGCCACAGACGCGCTGTTGCAGCACTGTGCCGATGCCGATGCTAAATGCGTCTACTTGCACGCTGAGCGGGGCATCGGGCACCGGATGCGGCAGACGGGTGGCGTCGGCTGGCGTGTCCTTTGTGTATTGGAAGGCGGCCACGGCGTCGCCTGTCCATGGAACCGGTCGTCCTCGGCTCGCCTTGCCCCGGGGCCTAAGCTCAGTAGCTTGTGCAGTGGCTTCATGATAGTGGCCACGTGCGGTATGCACCGATGGTAGTAGACTGCCACGGCTGCGGGCCGGCGCAGCTGCGCCATGATCTATTTAGAGCTCCACAAGCTTCAGCGATCAGATCAAATTCGGCAATCAACGTGTCCCCTCCCCCCCCCCCCCCCCCAAGGTCTTTACAGCATAATGTGTGAATGGATTGGTGTAGCTGCACCAAACATTGCAGAGCTATAGGCAATTGATTAGTGGATCCCATCATACAAAATTAGATGCGCTTTGTAAGGTCGATGTTCTATGGCAGGTCAAGTCAGGCCGCGGCTGACAGAGAAGACAATTTCTAAAGAATCGTTCACTCTGGTGCGACGACGGAGTGTTAAATGAAGCAATACATTTGTGAGATAGTTCCTATGGCAATACGGCAAATTTAATTTACATTGCAACATATGTAGTTGACCAATGGTCAAATATGGTGATCAGACCGAGGTTAAGACCAATCTGCTTTGTTACTCGAGATTTGGCTGCACGGAGTAGTTTCTGGCGCTTATTTCGAGTTCATTTATAGCAGGGACCACGACAGCCATCTTCCATGGACTTTTTAAAGGCTAGAGTAAATGTCCCAATGACTGACCTAAAACGACCCATGTCAACATCTCGTTTTTAGGAGCATGTCACCTAGCAAAATCCTTGACGCTTATTCAACTGCAGAAATCAAAACAATTTTGTATGATTTTGGTCATCATGACCTTCCTAAGGTCAAATAAGATCACTGAACTTCAATGAACACCATTGGCCTTTTGCTTAGAACAAGTGTCTACGTTCAATGCAGTTGCATGAGGAGGTCTGAGGACACGTTGCACACGTCTGGAATCTGATCTTCTTTGGCCTAATCTGACCCAGAAATGATGACCTAGGAATCTCGTACTTCACACACAGGCCTGTATAATCTGCGAATTTGGTGTCTAGCTTTTAAAATTTTGATGCATCAGCGGATCGAATTGACCCCCACACAAGCGCGTCGTATTCAACCGTCCACCTGGACACATGCTAGAAATTCCATGTACACACGTTGAAATAGAAAGCAGCAAAACGCGATGCTTTTCACGACATTCCAGAGTTTCCTCGGTCATTCTATCACGCCTGGAGCGCGCTAAACTCGGTCTTTAGTGAACATTTTTGAGTTATACTGCACCTGATTATGCAATCACATACATGTTTCTGCTTTGGACGGATTAGATTGGACAAGGGTGGAATGGGCTCCAGAAGACCGTGTGAGGGACCCTTAAAGACCAGAATGCACTAGAAAGGAATGAAATGTGTTGGAGACAATACGACTGGTGTCGACTGGGCAGAGGACAAAATAGGTATGATAGGTCAGGGCCGCAGCCAGGTGCTTCTGAAAAGGCGAGAAAGAGCTCTATGAAAACGCATCACGCCAATTCTTGTATGTATATGTATATCAGGAGCTACATATGGTAATACAGAAAAATATAAATGGCCCCATGAACATGCCCCAGCGACAGATGTCAACAGCGCGAGGCACAGCGAGACCGGACAGGACTGAACCGGAATGGGCTTACCACTCGGGGATTGACCACTTAATTGGGGCTGGCATTTACCAGGTCAACAATCGATAGAAAACTGAAAATAGCCGAAACTGACTGCAGGAGACATGAGAAGCCCGTGCCGGACCTGACTGCATTGTGTTTACCCGCATAAAAACGGCATACAAATTGATAGTATTTGAAAAAAGAAATTGGAATAATGCATGTTTTCAAAGCAAACATTACCAAGGTTGTTCAATACTCCAGTGACATCGTGAAATCCATACAAGACGGATATAAAAGGTAGAATAGCTGTTCAGTGATGTCATAATTAGCTGGTGAGATTATGAAAAGGCACAGTTCCATTAAGCACAGTCAGCATATAAGCATCAATGCCTGATGACTAGGGCTTCACAAGCAGGTCGAGTCAGGGCTCATGCACAAAATAACAGTTCATGTTTAAAGAGATCACTCGTTTCTCATTGCATATCATGTCGTTTGATACAATTTCTGTCTTCTTCCTTATATGGCCTCAAGTCTAAATTGTAACTTGTAACAGTTCTTCAATGAACATATCTTAAACATGATTGGCAAATATATCAGATCCTCAGGTTCACCGCGGGAATGTGGAGTGGCTGTGATCATGGCCTTTGTTGTTGCCCTATACTTGTCACCAACTGATGTTTTCAAGACAGACAACATGTATAACTATAAAACAGGAGTTCTCAGGGGCATTCATCATCTTGCACTCGGAATATGATTGTAAAAAAGATGCATAGGTAGGTCACACAGCTTAGTTTAACTGAATGAATAATCGGTACAGAGAAGCTGTTATATTTGAATGCATCATTTGCCGCTGGTTCCTAATTTAATGTAAGCTTTATGGTTGCATGTAAATGATGTATCACAAACATGTTGCATACGTAATTAAAATACTATACCTTGTGCGAGACTTAGACGTGTATGCAATTCAAGGTGTCTTAGGTAGTTGCGCCATGGTTAAGTATTTCTAAATCTCAACCTTGTGAGTCCAAAGTGAATTGATTCTTAAATGGCAGATGTGATAGATCATTATTCAAGTCATTAACTCTGTTAAAAAGTTCATTTTAACTGTGTAAAGATGTTTCATCAAACCCAGCCAGCACAGTGAGCATGTCTGGTGGATCAAAAATTGGTGACAAACTGCTTGAATATGCCATCTCACAATAACATGAGTTCCTCCAGAATTGGTATTGTGGTGGTTTCTAACACAATTCAACACTTGGGTCCTAAAACAAGGTGGGAATTCAGAGGCGAATCCTGGGGGGGCGAGGGGCCATGGCCCCCTCAAAACCTCCGAGAGTATGTTTTGGCTTCGCCCAAACATTCCCAGAACTTCAAAAGTTTCGTCTACTTACTGTCTGTTTTAACTTTAACTGTTTTAACTGTTTTATTTTAACTTCTGTTTAAGATTCGAAAGCATTTCGGTGCTTCTTTCGGTTTTGAGTGGTGTCCCTTCTAGGTACTCGCGAGATGCACCATGCACTGGAACTCGGATCCCACACCAACCAGCTGACGACGAACGGTTGCCCCCCCCCCCCAAAAAAAAAGAAGAAAACTCCAAGCTTGATCCGCTTTTGTGGGAATTTCTACAAAATTGCCAACGTGTGGTCGGTACATTCTTCCAAATTGAAGCACCATTTTCTCAAGCACTTATAATTCTTGCCTGCTGTCTGCTCATAAAAGCTTTCCTGCATAAAGGGCAATTGCAGAGGTACGGCCATGATTGTCAAAGCGGCATAGGTTGGTGAGAATGCGACAATTCATTGATAGATTGGACAGCAGCTTCATAATTTCTGTTTGAATCTGTCTGTGCTGCCAAAGAATGAGGGGCTGCCCCCCCCCCCCCCCTTAGCTGCACCACAGTGCAATGCCCTCGGCATGTTGTAAATAATTGTAAATGATAATCATGGCAGTAGCACATAATCGCTTGGCGCCTTGGAATAAATCATTGGCAATGCCATGGTGGGGTGGGCCAACATGCAAAAATCTACACACCAGCTCACACAGGAAATCTGTCAATGGTGCGTGATTGCGCCCAGACAAGAAGGCATTCCAGACTTTTTTGCTTAAGCACATGGCTGCACATTCTGAATATTCGCCATCACACAAGCTTTCCGTAGCACAGTCAAGAATGAACAGGTACGTGCTCTTACACAGTGATGTCTTGAGCTTCCTGAGCTGCTCACTGAAGCACGAATGGCAAGGAGAGAAGCGCAATGGCGACAAAGATGTCTGAGGTATATGCCAGGTAACTCTTAGTGAGGGTGTCAAGCCCCCTATAAAAGCGCTATTATCAATGTCGGGTGGTCAGCTTCCCGCTTTTCGAAAGTTCCCTGATGTTGGGGGGGGGGGGGGTCAGAGGAAAGCTTATGGGAATCTACAATTGATAGCTTGGAGGTTCGCGACACCCTCACAGGGGGTCAATTGCGTGACACTCCACATAGCGGTCGTTGTAACACTCGTACACCCGGAAGTGTCTTCCGCGTCGGCGGCGACGCAGAAAACCGGCTCCTGCATGACTGCACGGTAACACAGCGAGCCCCCTTTCGGTATGTGACACCTCTGAGGAGCTTTGAGTCCACGAATACGGTGGTGGAATGTGACTCCTGGGTGTAAAAACGTTTTCAGTGCACGAAGCCCGTTGCCTCTAGACGTAGAAGTCACTGACTGGATTTAATAATCGCCAAACTTCCCATGCGTCGTGAATCGAGCAGATTTCCAATTGTTCGGTTTTTTTGCAAGACTAGTGACTACTATCGCATTTTCATCGATGTCTACTTCACACAACGCCACATGTGCGACAAGCACCAATAGCTGTCTCGTTCTTCAGGGAAATTTAAAACGTTCTGAACCTTCTCCAGCCAAACGTGCGCCTGGTTCTCAGTTTTGGTTCCTGGTTACCACCGGCTCCTTCCTGAATCTTAAAAATATCCCTAGTTCCTGCCTGAATGGTGGAAAAAGACAGCTTGCCGGAAGCACGATTTGTGAAGGATAACGGACAGGCATGGTAGCCAGAACCACGGCCAGGATCACCATGGTAGTACAACCTATCCAGCCGAGGCCTACATCGGCATCGTGCATACGTCGTCGAGGTCGCCTGGGGGCATGGAACCGATGTCTGCAGATGCAATCCTAATATGAGCTTGGCAACGTATCTACCACCCATGTAAGATCATTCGGGGTTGGTAGAGCGTTAGTCAACACAGGATTAGAAGGGGTGTTTCACATTTGCATGGGGGTTTGAACTGAAATAGCCACCTTGAGGACCTTTCGGTGCTTTTCGAAATCCTGCCCTTGTTAAGACCTGAGAGCTTCTAGTTTCTGAGCTAAACGCCCGCGAAAATTTCCTTTAATAGATAAATGGTGGTAGAAGGGCATAACAATTGTTTTTTTGTGCTCGGTTGCCCGAGTTTTCTCCAGTGCAAAACTTGCCCCTGACAAATTTTCTAAGCGTAGCACTTATAATCCGCAAAACGTCGTGGACGCAAATCTTTGAAGCGCATTCTTTCTACCCTCACTTCTTATCGCGTGTCTTTGTACAACTATTGCAAGTCGCAGTTTGTTGTGCGGCATTTTTTCGCTTTCGCAAGTCGCTGTATCACATTTATTCATATAGAGGCATCTCTATGTCATATTTCTTGGCATACTCTGTCCTACGGGATGTATTTGAGGGAGGTGCACAAACCCGCCTACTTGCCTACAATGTAAGCGACAGTGTGGAAGGCTGTCCCTGTGAGGCATATTTTGAGTTTTGCTCGTCACCTCAATAGAGATATTCGATAAATGAAAAAATCCTCTACGGAATGTTCCAGAACCCGCAACTAAGTTTAGCTGCGAGAACCCATCTTTACTACTGAGTATCAGCTGTCACCCGATTGGTTGTTTCATGGATGTAGCCGTCTTCGGACTTCCTCCGAGACGCTTATACGGGACAGTTCCATTGGATACAATACAGGCCCGTAGGCAGCGGGAAGGAAGTGACGTAGTGAATTTGGCGAACGCGTTTCAAACGCAGCGTTCAGAATGTTTGAAAACTTTTCAAGCCTGTGGCAAGCCTAAACTTCGTTGCTGACTAGCATAGCAAAACGTTTTGAGGCTTGCCATACCGTGAGCTTGTCGTGGGGTGTCAGTGTTGTGTTGTGCTGTATAGAGTGTCGCTTTGGCTTTATGGATAGCAAAGCAAGTTTGAAGTATATCGCCGTGTCAGAAGGAGTATGGCTGCTCCGTCGCGGAGGCATGAACAATGTGGCTTTAAAGGTCGCAACATTTCAAGCCGAACCACGTAATTATAAACGACATCAGCTACATGCACGTTGTGTTGAAGCCGTGGCCTTACGGAATGCTACTTCTGGAGTTGGCGTCGGGCAATTGGATGCGATTAACTGCTGGTGAGTCATGATATTAATCATTTTATATACACTGGCATTTCAGAAAGCAGCGCTGACCGGCGCAATCTGTTGTTGCTGAGCAGCCTGGTCGGACACTCTGTGTTGCCTTGCATGTTATAAACTTATGAGCAGATGTTTTACTGCCTTATAACTTGTACCGTCAATATATGCCATGTATGGTTGCATTCAGTATCACTATGTTCTGTATGTTATGCTTGAATAGAGCCAGCTGGCATTTTCAACCACATGTATGGTTTGGAATGCACCATAGGCTTAAAAGATATCTTGGGCTTACCATGCATTAT
The DNA here is from genome assembly GCF_011947565.3 of Pollicipes pollicipes. Classification (NCBI taxonomy): domain Eukaryota; kingdom Metazoa; phylum Arthropoda; class Thecostraca; order Pollicipedomorpha; family Pollicipedidae; genus Pollicipes; species Pollicipes pollicipes. The sequence continues at coordinate 25,117,552 of NW_023597054.1, forward strand.
TTTATTCTGCCTTGTTAGTGCCATTTTGTTATGAAGGTCACAAATTGAATTCAAAAAAGCTTTAGCGATGGATGGATGTGCATATAAGTGCGGTTATCGCAGTATTGGTGTTAATGCTTCAAACATAATGTGTTCACTATTTAAATGTATTGTATCTATCTTTTGAATATAGACGATTGGGCCACTAGAATACATAAGCGTGCTGTCAGCTGGTCTTTTTTTTAAAAAAAATGACGAGAAAAGGAAGACCATAAAATAGGTCATTGTCAATTGAGTGCCATTTTGAATGGCACACAGTGATGAAACAGCTAGCTTTTCATGGGTACATTGCGGGAGACAGTTCAGGGAGTTTGTGCACCTCTGGTATTTGATGTCATTGCTCGGGCTGGCCTTGGATTACCCAGAATTTGACGTATGGGGACCAACTGACGGTTTGGGCCCCAGTGCTCCGAAAGAGTGGAGGTGGTCACTGCCGTCAGGGGCATGCGATGTCCCCGTGAGGAAGACGATGTCAACCGGCCTCGATCGTGATCGCCACTGTCAAACAGCCATTGAAGGCACTGACCAGCAGCACCTTCCTACTGCGCTACATCGGCATGAGTCACGCAGCTGGGGATCCGATTACGAAGAAGTGCCTCCCCGCATAAGCACCTGGAAGCCTGAATCATGCTGACGTGGCCGATACAACCTTGCATGCCCTCGCGAGGACCTTGCCAGTCTGTCGCTCGCGCGCCGCCGTTGGCCGGCACGACTGATGTCACGGCGCGTGACGCGCGACAGTGCTGTGCTCTGCACGGCCGGACACAGCGCACGTGGTGATAGGCGGATGTCAACAGTGACGTCATCCGCCGCCGGGCCCACACGTGCTGCCACCTGTCGCGGGAAGTTGACAACTCGACGGGCCGTGGGCGGCTAGTACAGCGCCGTCCGTGCAGAAATGACGTAGTCGGAGGTGGGCATGTTTTGGCGAATATTCCCTCACTTTCTTCGGGATGGGAAATCCAGGTAACTCGATGAAGTGGCAATTTGAAGGAGCCAGACCCAACGGTGGCATGAAGGGTTGGCTGCAATTTCCGGATCATTGCTGCGGTTGCATCAATGATCTGGCGTTCTCTCCTACATGTTCAATGCCCTATCGATCAACAAATTTGTAGCCCGCCAATCCCCTATATCTGGCCTTAAAATGGTCGAAATGGCTGTGCAAGGGTTTTTGATGTTGTTCAAATTGTACAACCCTGCAAAATTGACATTCGGGTACCACACACAACCTCACCTCAACTTAAAAATGTTATTTTGAATTATTAATCAAGAGTCTCGAAGACGGTCTGTCACCCAAAAGATACTATTCCATATGGATATGTCTAATCTTTTCCAATGCACGCTGCGAGGTCCGTTTTCCGAAATTTGCAACCAGCGCAATGTATTCAGCATGGCATTAACATTGAAGGCTTCAGCATCACTGTTCAGCAATATATTTTCATTGCAGCGGATGCTGTCTACTACGTTAAGCTTCTTATAGCTCACTGTGTTTCATTTATATTCATCGCGTCCATTATACGATTTTCGTAGTCGACTTGAGGATTGAAGAGATGCGAGCGAACGAGCAGGAAACGGACAGGCACAGCAACGTAACATGATACATTCGACAGCGTCTCGGATCGGTAGCGAAGTCATGGTTATTTCTTGTGACCTTAAGCATGGTCCAATAACATTTTTGATATGCGTGCAAGATACGGCACTCTAAATGCGAACACACCTCTACGGAAACAAAACACCATTGCTCATATTCAACGCAGCTGTATCAACGATTCAGTTACACAGTATGCACGGATATTACCTATACACTCAATAATACGCAGGCAGGATTAGCGATAATTTCATCCACAGCAACACTGACATCTCCGCTCTGAATGTGCAGCTAGATGCCTTTATCAACACCTTCATCCGTTTCAAGCTGATAAACTCTCGGCCACGTACTGTCGCTACCTTTAACTCAGCCCTGACTAGTGATTCCAAGCCGAGATGCGACAGCGTCCCTCACGTGTGATGCCTCTAAGTACGGGCCAACGAGTGCGTTTACAGCCAAGCCACGCTCTACCGCCAGCAGCAGAGCTGGCACTGTCTGGAACACCGCCGAGCGCGCTGCGGGTGATGTGTCCGGAGCCCGATCTCTTCGTGTGGCTTCAGGCCTTCACGCGCTGAAGCAATGGCCATTGAAATGATTCAGTTGCATCCCTTTGGCCTTGTGATCAGCACTCCGTATCTCTGCATGGAACAAAAAGTAATGTTCAGTCTCATCACGGGCCACAGGCTGATCACAGTTGCGTGACACGCGCTGCCTCAAACACCTCGTTGCCGAAATTCCTCGTGCCGTTCATGAGTGGGCCGGCCATCGCAAACAACGTGCAGCGTCTCAGCCCTTCTCTTGCGTGACATGTCAGTGTTCTTTCCGGCGGGACACCAACTTCTGGTTGCCGCCTTCTAGTCGGCACTGACACCTTCAGTCTTGACTTGATCGGGGAAAACTGTGTCAGATCCTCCAGATCCATCGTTTTCCTGCCCAGACGCGGGCAATTTTTCCCTCTGCCTTTGATGGCCATTTTCTTCATTACAGGTGGGCACACCGCCCGCACGTCACCGATGTTGGCAGTCTCGGTCGTGCGGCGGTGGCTTCTGCTGTCTGTCTGGAGGACGGGCGCCTGCAAACACTGCCGACTTCGGGTCATCTTTCTCAGATCAGCGACGTGGTCTGCGAAGGAGAGATAACTGTCAAACTTGATTTCCAGGAAAGTTAGGGTAACGCTGACCTCGAGGGTCTGGTCTGGGAGAGACAGCGTTGGTTTGTCTTGTTTCCTCTCTTCTTTGGATGAAGTGGAAAACCGGTAGCACAGCACTTGCTGGTGCTAGTTGACGCCTTCCAACGTCTCAGCCAGGTATCTGCATGATCTAGACAGGCCTGGAGTCGCTCGCACTTGCACCCTCTTCTGCGGGCTTGGCGTTTGAGAGGCCTAGTGGGGTCGACACGCAGGTGACCTTTTCCGCGCGGGCAAAAGTCACACCGACCCAGCGCCGGCGAGTGGGGCTAAAATGAGCTTTGACGTCGGCGCGCCCTAAAACTCCAAAACCCTCATCAGCGTCGGGGGATACGTACCCCTGAGTGCGCGCTCGGCAAGTGGAGCCATGGCCTGTTGACGACGGTCCAGTTGCCCCGGTGAGCGGTCCGTCAGTCCCGTGAGGGTCGTCAGGAACTACGAATGGCAGTGATAACGGGGGGTGGGGGCGTGGTGGTCCATTTGGATTATGGCAGAGTAGTGGCTTAAGAGTATGGTCAATGGCGGCTTTTACTAGCTAGTGCGGAACAGCTTGGCTTTAATAGGGTGCAGGCTTAGTGTTTCCTCGATATGCGGAGCATGCCGAAATCACACGGTCACCAAATCTGTAGGTTCAGAGCCATCACGTTAGCCCATTGCCTCGAAGGAGTGACCCATCTTTTGATACATTTCAAAACATTGCCTGGTGAAACCTCAGGACTGGTTATGTCTAACATTAGCACTGGGCACCACTGTAGCACGATCAGCATAAAGTGAGCATATTAATCCTTTTTATTTTCTTGTCCAAATTCTGCAGTCGACGCTTCGTCACCTAACTACACTTGTTCGCGACAACTGCAGCTGTCGCGAGTTCCGCCGTCGCGGCGATGGCAGAATTTGCTAAAAGCCGTCGTCAACTGTTGCGGACTAGACGTAACATTTTTGAGGTGTTTTAGGCCACTCATTGCGGGCAAGCGGGTTGAAAAGTGGCATCTCTGCTGGTGTTAACGACGTCAGTACAAATGGATGTCTGATTGGCACAGGGGACAGCGAAGACCATTTACCGAGTTACACACTGGTTCACATTTTAACTTATGCGCCTCTATAGGCCATGTGATAGCCATAAATGACATTTGTTCTATGATAGGTAGCATTATATGTCATAGGTAGTTATAGACCATGCGGCCACCCCGAAACCACAGCGCGTTTCGAAGATAGCCCCTATGCTAAGCGGCTGTGCTTTTGGTCATGCCATAGGGGAGTGATCAAAAGCTAGATTATGACGCTTCATTGTATGCGCGTCACATTTGCCTCAGGTTAGAACATTTTTTTCTAACCAGAGTATTTCAAGCTTTCGTAGCGTCAATTACACAATCATTTTGACCCATTACTCTATTGCCAGCGTCACAGGTCACACACGTGATAGAAAGCAACGCAAAAGGATTTTATTGCTTCACAGTGGTGAGTCCTTTCAAGGGTCTAATAAGGTTTCTACCGCCGGTTGGCTATTTCAAATCGAAATTCCAAGCTATCGCTCGCGTCTCACTAAACGATAAGTGAAAAGTAAGCTAGTTTGGCATACTTAAACAATTCAACTGGTTAATATTGCGCTCGCCACAGCCTGAAAGAGTCAAAATGCTCCCAACCGGTGGAGGAAGATCTGCTCTTGTTTCAGGTCTCCATGACAGTGCGCTATCACGCTAGCTTTGCGGTAGCATCGGAAGCGCGTATTTCCGGGACGTGCTGCTGTCCGGATGTCGGATCAGATGCACCGGGAAGGCGAACAGGAACTCTTGCTGGCTTGCAAACCATCGTCATATGGCTCCATTCCGCATGTGGCGACTTGTTCCGTTGCATCGCCATCTTCAACGCCTGTGCTTTTGGAGGTTGAGCTTCTTGCTCCCTTCTTTCTCTGCGCTGATGATTGAGTGTGTTCTACTTCCATGCCCTGGTGGCACAAGAACACTGAACATGTATGAGAGCGAAATGCATTCTCAAGTCGTGCTCCGATCAAAGGCATGGCATGCCCTCAGCCGCCATTGATTCACTTTTCTGGAGCCGTTATCATCAGTGGCTGATGTTTGGGCTACGGAGCTCTTTAGAAGGCTTTCAGAGCTCCTATCCTTTGATTTAAGTTATGAGGACATTACCTCCATGCTCATGGTCACTTTTGCCCAAGGATTTTTTCATTGCATTGCTTACCATTAGAGATGGCTTTCTTAAACGTAGTGTTCCCCACTTGTATGAAATTTGAGCTTAAGTAGCCATCTTGAAGGTCATTCAGTGCAGTTCACAGTCCTGTCATACTTAAGACTTAGAACCATATAGCTTCTGAGCTACACGCCCACGAAGATGAACAGATAATTTAGTTCAGATTATTTCCAGGCCATTCAGGCATGCATGAGACCATAGAAATGCCACTCAAACTCTGTCACCCAATCGGGCATGCGGTGTTCTAGGGCGAAAAAAAATCGACGAGTCGTTCATATCAGGCTTTCGTGAGCACGATTGCCAGATGTAAAGAACGTCAGCTGGCTTTCAGCCAATGATGCGCAGCCTGAGCGAATTTCAATCACGAATCACGTTTTGTGCCGCATAGTACCAGAAGTTGGACATCCATACTAGTTTTTACGGGGGAATAAGGCTCGTAATTGGAATAATTGGAAATATACCAATAGTTATAAGGAGGATTAGGTCATTGTATATGACGCTTGCTTCAACATCTTCAAATGCGGAACATTCCCTTTAAACCTGCTGAATCATCGATGGATTTCATATAATTCGTCAATTTTTGATATCCTTCGTGTCTCGAAGGCGGCCCCCAGGAAGGATGTCTGGGCGGTATAATTGAAGGACTTAAGGACAGTCCTAGGCGAATGTGTCGTCGATAGTTGTTTACTGTTTCCATCCAACGCTTAACCGTTTGTGAGCAACATCACGGTATTTTGCATCAGAACTGATCATGTTTATTAAATGCATGATGCTTGTGAATTGACAGAAGCAAATCTAGGGGCCATAGGGAGGAGTTGAGTATCCGGGTGTCCAAATGGGCTGGGTTACGGTATTAAAGGAATAAGTACAATTTTCCTAGGCAAGGCTGTGACAAACATCCAATTTGTCTCAAAAGCTCATTCACGGCAGCTATAACCATCGTTTCAAAATTTACATCGCGCTAAGACAGACGCAGGCGACTGCTTTCTTGGCTACCGCTTGCAAGCGGTTGCACTTTTGCACAGCTAAGTTGAATACGCATTTCGTGTGCACTGGTATAGGAGCAGCCTTTCGAGTTCGCAGGGAGTCATGGCATATGTGCAGAAAGAAAATGCACGACACAGCCGAAAGAACTTACGGCGTAACGAACCACGGCGACTGCGGTCTAGCGCCCACCGACAGTGAAAGCACCAGCCTTCCTTCGACTCTGGAAATCATACACCGCGCGGACGTGCGTGCGAAGCATCCATGAGCCACAGCATACAATCACAAGCCGGACATTGAGATCCTAGCGCGCCGCACGTGAACGTCAAGACACGATGAACTGGAGCAGCACTGCACTGATACAGCGCTGCCAGCCGTTTCACCATGATACATACAACACTGCTAGCCGCTCCACTCTGTTACAAATAGCACTGCTAGTCGCTCCACCCCGATACATACAGCACTGCTAGCCGTTCCATCCTGTCACATACAGCACTGATAGCCGTTCCACCCTGATACGTACAGCACTGCTAGCCGTTCCACCTTGACACATGCTGCTCCCCTCGCCAACCGTGCTGTGCGCGTCAGGACCGCGTCAGTCCTGTATTGGCGGAAGGCCCGGCCTCCTCCCGTCTCATCTGCACACCCGGGGTCATCTGCAGAGCGGGTGTGCAGCGCGGGCTTCGATACAACGACGCCTGAGCGTCATCGCGTGCCCGCTCCTGCTCCCGGCCGGCCGGCCTTGGTCGGGGCGACGAAGGCCGTGCAGGGGTGCGCCGCCGACCACAGCGCCTGCAGCTCCGCGCCGTCGCAGAGCGGGCCGCACGTGCAGCACGGCTGATCAGGGCATGGGAGTTCGCTGCGTGCAGCAGGGCTGATCGGGGCAGAGTAGTTCGCCACGCACAACACGGCTGATCGGGGCATGGGAGTTCGCCACGCGCAGCAGGGCTGATCGGGGCACTGGGTTCCTCCATGTGCAGCACGGCTGACCGGTGCACAGGTGTCCGCCACGCGCAGCAGGGGCTGATCGGGGCACGGGGGTCCGCCACGTGCCGCTACGTGCCGTAGCAAGTCAGCCGTCTCAGATGACGGGCTCGTGGGATTTACATGCTGGAGTGAATACTGGCACTCGACCACGGTTTACCGTATTAAGCTCAGGCCCCGACTCCAATATCATAAAGTTTATTTTGAATCAGAGCTGCGACGCTAAAGTGTACTCTGTGGTGCTGATTATGCTTGGCCGTGTCTTCCTTTTTCGCTGCTTAATTAAGATTATGTAAGTTGGAATATATAAGCAATAAGCAATATTATAAGAAGCAAGTTATCTATGCTGCATTCAGGTTCATGGTACTCATATTCCGGAAATGCTCTAAAAGAAGTGGAATGAAATGCTTCATTCTGGCACCCGTCAATTCTCAGAGGATCAGCATTCCTGCTAGCGATATCTTCACGTTCGATTTGACAGAACATAATGATTTCGGCCAATAAAACGCGTCTCCCTGCCGTATTCGATTCCAATTTGACTCAACAAGATCTGGCTGATATCAAAATAGTTTCCGACTCCAACAGAAATAAAGTGACATCAAGATTGGTGACCAGCCACAGCCCGCCCGTCATGTCCGCGTTATATCTGTATGTATGTATGTATGTACGTATTTGTGTACGTGTGTGTGGTGTGTGTGTGTGTGTGTGTGTGTGTGTGTGTGTGTGTGTGTGTGTGTGTGTGTGTGTGTGTGTGTGTGTGTGTTTGTGTGTGTATGCCGGATTTATATATTATATTCCTGCTAGATATATGCATATCTAGCAGGAATATAATATACATATTCATACGGCACACACACACACACACACACACACACACACACACACACACACACACACACACACCACACACACACACACACACACACACACACACACACACACACACACACACACACACACACACACACACACATACAAACATACATACATACATACATATATACATACATATATACATACACACATCCATCCATCCATCCATACATACATACGTACATACATACGCCGACCCAGCCAGACGGCAAGGCAACACGGACCGGCGGCACTGCAGCGAAAAGAGCCAACGGCTGCCAACATGCAAGACACCGTGTGCATTTGCGAATCCTGCAGAACTTTCCGCGCAGGCTAACTCAAATGATCGCTCCTGGCGCCCAACCGTCCAGGCATCTCATCAAAGATGTGGTGATAGGCGAGAGACAGTAAACAGTTTTAGACTTTGCAGCGTCATCTGATCTGAATGCTACCGGATGAACCACCTCCTCGTCAAGAGCTCGTACGTCATACGATTGCATAGCCGAACTTCCAGGCTATAAGAGAAACTACAGCGCCAGGCAGCCGACTTAGTCTCTGGGCCAGCGGATTGCTGGCCATCTGCCTTTAAGCATGCTATTGCTGTATGGCAGCATGACAGCCGCAAGGCCCCGCACCTGGAGATGGCGTGTTCAGAGCTCACCCAGCCCTCTGCCTAGTCTGATGCAGCTCTTCAGGAGCAGCGCACGCGAGCAAGCAGGGCAAATAGTCTAATGAAGTGGGTTATTCTGCATCAGTATCGCTCAAAACCACCTTTCAGGCGCGGTGTTGGCTTATGATCGTTGCGTAGCCGGAAGCATAAATAAAAAGCCAGGAATAATAGCGGCCTGGAGCTTTCGAGGGGAGGACAAATCTCTGGCAGAATGCAGGATGAAAAATAAGCTCTGACCTACCCAGCATTGCAGCCAGGCTTTGGTTGACGTGCCACACATTCCCGTGTGGTTCCTGCCGTGGCCGTCGATGCATTGATGCGTCGTTTTTTTCCGCTGCACCTGCCGCCCAGCTGGGGTCCTGGCTGCTGCTGTCGGGCCGAGGCGTCCACACCGGGTCAATATCACAGCCCGCAGACCGGCCGCCGCCGGCCAGGGCCGGTCTAACCCAGTCGCAGCGGCCCTCACCGCCGCTGGAAACGGCGGCTTCACAGAGTGCCATTGAAAATAAGTGTCAGCTGTCTGACTTCTGGGCTTTAAGCTCACCATTCTTGGATATGTGCTTGCGGTTTTCAGGTTGTGTAGCGAATGTACTGCTGTTTAGCGAATGTACTGGGGAAAGTTACTTAGCCCACCTGGTAATCTCGAACATCGTCAAAATTAATATCCGCTTTTGCCAATGCTTTTAAATCACCCCCTAGAAAGGGAGCAAGATGGCAAATAAACCAAAAACCTGCGAATTCGGCCGGTTCGTTATGTAATTATAGTCTGGCAAAGTCAAAGCACCTCTCCGCTGTGAATGCCGGCCGACCACACTGCCGAGCGAGGCTCGCATCGCGGCCGACCACACTGCCGAGCGGGACTCGCATCGCAGCCGGGGACACTGCCGAGCGGGACTCGCATCGCGGCCGGGCACACTGCCGAGCGAGGCCCGCATCGCGGCCGGGCACACTGCCGAGCGAGGCTCGCATCGCGGCCGACCACACTGCCGAGCGGGACTCGCATCGCGGCCGACCACACTGCCGAGCGAGGCTCGCATCGCGGCCGACCACACTGCCGAGCGGGACTCGCATCGCGGCCGGGGACACTGCCGAGCGAGGCTCGCATCGCGGCCGACCACACTGCCGAGCGAGGCTCGCATCGCGGCCGACCACACTGCCGAGCGAGGCTCGCATCGCGGCCGACCACACTGCCGAGCGGGACTCGCATCGCGGCCGGGCAGAGCTGCTGCTGAATGAAGCCGAGCAGGTGCGGAGCAATGTCTGCTCTCGATATTGCTTCTAGGAAATGTTTGCCAGCGAACGCAGCCGCCAGTCCGTTTGATCTTAGAACCCAACACATACGTAATCACCTGTTGTCGAAACTGGGGCCGCTGTTCGTAGTGTGCCGCGAAGGCGATAAGCAAGACTGTACGGAGGCAAAGCTCGTATGACGGATATTTACTGTATGATGTCCCTGCAGCCGCCTATGGGCACATGGAAAACTTCGTTCTTCAACAATACAGTTCATTCATGAGCTGTGCTGCTTTCCCTAATGGCACGGGTGAGGAAAAGCACTTAAATATCATATGCAGCTTGATAGCGTTTCAGGATTACGCAATTTTTGCGCCAGATGATTGTTTTCTTCAAGAAGTGTGACCATGCATACTGTCACAGCCGATCAGCGTACCATACCTTGACAAAAAGCGAGCTTCATTCCCTGATTACGGTCATCGATGTATGTCATGTCTGGCCTTCATTCGCCATTGCTGACAAAAATTGTGATTTGACATGATTGACACTTCCAGCTAAAAATGAGCACAGCACACAAGCATGAACGCCATCTTGAAAGTCAGCGCTATATGTTTGTCCAATGAACCTCACATGTCAGCTCCCATTGGTCATGGCTCAATTTGACACCGGTTTACCACATATCTCAACAATGACGTCCGAACTGTGTAGCTTTGAAGACGTCACTGTCGTTTCTTAGCTTACTATTGGTACCTCACCTGCATAAACGTGGGGGAGTCTGTGATGTTGAACATTTGTGATATTGTTGTTTCCGACCCGTGTATGTTTTCGATGGCTGACCCCGCTTGGCTCCATATTACTTGGCCTGTGGCCACCGTTATCAGGGACGCAGGCGACCACAATCTGAAATTCTTCTCAAAACATGTTGCCATAGACTTACTAGGGCAGTAATAGCCGGGGGCAGCGGTTGTGGTGCGCCACCTCCCGCCTCCCCTGTCCTCCATTCTGAAAGGCCCGCCAGGACGTTTGCAAGGGAAATCAGGAAGTAATAGGTGAACCAACTGAGCAAATCATGTGTAACTTGTCATTAAGCGCTAAAAATTATTCATCCCCAACTGGCGTTTCGTGTAACGATGGCGCCAGTGCATGACTGTCATGAGCGCACACGACGCGCAGAGCACACCAACTGGTCATCGGCCTGAGGACGGCACGGTAACACCGCCGAGCCGGACACCTCCAGGCGCTCGCGGATGTCGACGCAGTGCGGCTCCGCTCCGTGCACTCGCGGCCTCTCGGTCGTCGGAGCCTCGGCTGCAGTCGTGCTGATTCGACGTGCACATTGTCCGCCATCAGGCAGCGTAGCAGGAGTTCTTGTGTCCATGGAACCGCTGGGATGTTGGGGTTTGTGGTAAAGTTGCACTTTAATAGTAAGTGTTGCTAATATCAGCTCGGCTCACTGCAATGTCAGCGTCTTGAATGCGAATTGATTCATTTGGCTGTGCTGTGACGCAACTGTCCACGCTTCGCCGCTTCCTGTTCAACGCAGTCGTCGCTGTGTCGTGTCCAGACGTGCCATGTCAAACCTGGTGATCTCTGCTGAGCAGCCGTCTATGTGCCGTGCCCAGCTGTGCCCTTGTCAGACCCGGTATTCTCAGGTTAAACAGCAGTGACTGCAATTGCTGGTGCCTCCGCACTGCGCCAGGGTCAGTCCGCCTGCCCCCTGAGCAGCAGCGGTGACCAGCGTCCCCACACTGCTCGACAGGGTCAGCCCCGCCTGCCTTCTGAGCAGCAGCGGTGACCAGCGTCCCCACACTGCTCGACAGGGTCATCCCCGCCTGCCTTCTGAGCAGCAGCGGTGGTGAGCGTCCCCACACTGCTCGACAGGGTCATCCCCGCCTGCCTTCTGAGCAGCAGCGGTGGTGAGCGTCCCCACACTGCTCGACAGGGTCATCCCCGCCTGCCTTCTGAGCAGCAGCGGTGACCAGCGTCCCCACACTGCTCGACAGGGTCATCCCCGCCTGCCTTCTGAGCGGCCGCGGTGGTCAGCATCCCCACACTGCTCGACAGGGTCAGCCCCGCCTGCCTTCTGAGCAGCAGCGGTGACCAGCGTCCCCACACTGCTCGACAGGGTCATCCCCGCCTGCCTTCTGAACGGCCGCGGTGGTCAGCGTCCCCACACTGCTCGACAGGGTCAGCCCCGCCTGCCTTCTCAGCGGCCGCGGTGATCAGCGTCCCCACACTGCTCGACAGGGTCATCCCCGCCTGCCTTCTCAGCGGCCGCGGTGATCAGCGTCCCCACACTGCTCGACAGGGTCATCCCCGCCTGCCTTCTCAGCGGCCGCGGTGATCAGCGTCCCCACACTGCTCGACAGGGTCATCCCCGCCTGCCTTCTCAGCGGCCGCGGTGATCAGCGTCCCCACACTGCTCGACAGGGTCAGCCCCGCCTGCCCCCTCAGCGGCCGCGGTGATCAGCGTCCCCACACTGCTCGACAGGGTCATCCCCGCCTGCCTTCTCAGCGGCCGCGGTGGTCAGCGTCCCCACACTGCTCGACAGGGTCATCCCCGCCTGCCTTCTGAGCGGCCGCGGTGACCAGAGTCCCCACACTGCCCGACAGGGTCATCCCCGCCTGCCTTCTGAGCGGCCGCGGTGGTCAACATCCCCACACTGCTCGACAGGGTCAGCCCCGCCTGCCTTCTGAGCGGGCCGCGGTGGTCAGCGTCCCACACTGCTCGACAGGGTCATCCCCGCCTGCCTTCTGAGCGGCCGCGGTGACCAGAGTCCCCACACTGCCCGACAGGGTCATCCCCGCCTGCCTTCTGAGCGGCCGCGGTGGTCACATCCCCACACTGCTCGACAGGGTCAGCCCCGCCTGCCTTCTGAGCAGCAAGCGGTGACCAGCTTCTCCGCGCTGCTCAGCCGGGGTCAGCCCCACTTGCCCGCTGAGCAGCAGCAGTGATCAGCTTCTCTGCACTGCTCGACCGTGTCAGCCCCGCCTGCCCGCTGAGCAGCAGCAGTGACCAGCTTCTTCTCCGCGCTGCTCGGGCCGGGTCAGCCCTGCCTGCCCGCAGAGCAGCAGCAGTGTCCAGCTTCTCCGCACTGCCCGGCCGGGTCAGCCCTGCCTGCCCGCAGAGCAGCAGCAGTGTCCAGCTTCTTCCGCACTGCTCGGCCGGGTCAGCCCCGCCTGCCTTCCGAGTGGCCCGCCAGGAGCCGACCGCCACGTCACCCAAGGCCAGCGGTCCGAGCCGGCCGACCGGACGGGCGGGCCCACAGGCGCCGCGCCGAGCCGTGCACGGGGTGCTGCTGTCTGCGGCCCGGACCTCAGCGCAGGACGCGCGTGACGCTGGGCAGGCCCGCCCTGCACCGAGCCCCCTATCAGACAACCGGCCGAGTGCTACCGAACTCTACGACACGACTAGAGCGAGCGTGAGGGAGGCGGATGTCTCCCCTCACATCCTACCGTCTTTTACACCCGATAATTATATAAGCTCCATGACGACGCTCACAATGGCCCCCCCTCCCCCTCTTGTGGCTGCCGCGTGTTCTCTATCGACAAATGGCGGAGTGCCACGGCGGGGCCCTCGCCACACTGATGGCACCTTGCCAAGTCAAGCGATATGTGGCACTGTGGCGACGCGCAGCGGCGAGTCTGACGCTCATTGCATGGGATGTGACCGGAGACGGCTGCTCTGCAGCTGCGCGCATTGCTATGCCGCGGGACGGGCGGCGTCCGCGCCGCCACTAAAAAACCCACTGCCGAGACGGCGAGGGCCGGCAACACATGGACCCGGTGGCGATCCATTGTCATGCAGGCTGACCTCTTCGCGCCATGACAGAGCACGTCCGCCGCGATCAGGCTGAACTCGCCCTGCAACCCACGGCCGGGCGGCGGCGCTCCTCCCGCCGCCCACCTGCAGCGCCACCTGTGGGGCGCCGGGGCGCGACGCGTGGCCAGACCCGCGACGGACCCGCGGCGCTCCGCGCCCGCGCGGGGTTTCCCTGAGTTCCCGGTGCCGCGTGACGCACGGGCCCGCCGGCTGGTGCGCCGTGGAGGACAGGGCTCGACTGCGATCGAACGCGTCGTAAGCGCACAACGCCAAGCATATTCCTCTAATCGATGGGACAGGGAATGCTCGCTGCCGCACCGAGGCGACAACATTTCACTGTTTTGTTTTTGTTGTTTTGCGTTTTATTGTCCGATTTGCCGTCACATGCTGTGTTTTAATTACCAAACCGGGGATACCGCAGCGGTCCGCGTATGTGACTGACTTGGATCGACTTCAGGGAGCCTATCCGCATTCTGAGGAAGCCCGCGGCGGTTGTTTCAGTTCACTTTCATAAGTAATTTAGTTTAAGAGTTCATAAATTGATTTATTGAGCGCAATTAAATATTTTCAAAGCGTGGCACCCATATGATGAAGGTGAGAGACGTTTCATCGTGTATATGGTAAAAGTGCATTTATGAAATCCATTATGCTTGTCGCAATGTTTTACGTTTGTTTGGGATACATTTCATCGTGTATGCGCTCAAGTGCGTCAATGAAATCCATGCTTCTAGCAACGTGTTTGCGTTCGTTTGTTTTCACTATAGTGTCCGCATATCATCTGCTAACACATATGCACCTTGGCTTGACTTCTCGGTTCAAATACGTCATTCATTCGATTACCCCATGATCTTATCGATACTGTTGCGTCAGACGCAAGCCACGCTGCGTGAGGGGGCTGTACCAGACGTGCGAGGACTGTGGCTGTATTCAACGGCACGTCGATGTAGGTGATAACTGGCCAGATGAAATGAACGTTTGCCTTCCTCGGGGATACCGCACTACCTAAACTTTAAACAGCATCCTCTACTATTCCGTGAGGTGGAGGATAAGGCACGGGTCGGACCGCACCGGATCCGGACGCACCGCACCGGACCGCACCGCACCGGATCCGACCGCAGGCCGCGGTCGGATCCAGTTGTGCGCACATTAGGCGCTTACGGCCTCATCTTGTAGGGATGAGAGCCCACCCCAGACGGTCTTCCCCGCTCTCCCAGGCAGAAAACCACACTCAGTTCAAAGCCGTCTATAAATGGACGTCAGGTCAGCAAAACGTTGTTATACAAGGCGGACGCCGCGGCCCCGCCGGCCGCGGACAAGCGCAGTTCGGCGGCGGCCGGGGGGCGCCGGCGCTGCTCAGCCGCGGCGGCGGGCCCTCTGCCAAGGGAAGCGGACCGACGACAAGCCTCGGGCTCCGCGTCGGCGGCGACGGGACGCGTCGGGCAGAGACCAGGGTACACAGGGCGACGCTGCATCCTGGGCCGCGGCCGGTGCCGCGGGTGTATGCTCGTGTCGATCAGGTAGCGGTTATGACCGGTGCGCGGCGTGGGCAGTATCAGGGCCCTGCGCCACGAATCGACTCCGGACTGGGCGCAGCGTGAGAGCGTCCACCAGTTCAGCGAGTCCGCCGGCGCCACCGCTGGAATGCTGTAGGCACAAGCACGCACAAAGCCCACATGACTAGCACCTCTCCCTTTGTCCGCGCAGGCACAGGTGGTATAGGCTGTAGCAAAAACCGATCACAGCAGGGCCAACACTTGTTGCCTATCACGTGTTTGGCGAGCCGGTGCGGGCCGGCGCGGGGCGGAGCGGGGCCGGGGTCAGCTGCCGGAGCGCAGCGGCGACCGGCCGCCGCGCACCGCCGGCCGTCACACGTGGCCCGCCGGGTACATGATCTGGCAGCCGTGCTGCGAGTGCTCGCGCACTTCCTGCTTCAGCGCCTGCACCTGCTCGCGCAACCGGCCCACCACGTCGGCCAGCTCGTTATGTCCTGCCGGATGACCTGTACCCGGTCCTCGAGCAGCGCAATGCGCTCCAGCTTGCGCTGGCGGCACTTGGTGGCCGCGATCCGGTTGCGCAGTCGCTTGCGCTCCAGCTTGATCTGCTCCTGTTGCGCCATGTCAACGGGGCTGGACGGCGGCGGGCTGTCGGAGGCGGCCGACGGCACGCGCTGCGGCTCCTCCTTGACGCGAACCGGCGCCGCCGGCCGGCCCGGCAGAGCCGTCGCCTCCAGCGTGGTGTAGACGGCCGGCTCGGGCCGCTCCTGCTGCTTCAGGCTGTCCAGCGCGTCGACGAAGCCGCGCGCGTAGTCCTCCTGCTCCTCGTGGCGGGCGGCCGAACACGGCGTTGATGGCCTGCGGCCCGCCGGGCGTCGGCGTGGTCACCAGGCCTCCCTGCTGGGCGATCAGCCGCTCCAGCTCTGGCGAGCCCAGTCGCAGCATCCGCACGTCCGGCGAGGTGAGCAGGTGACTGGCGCGCGGCCGTTTGGCCGCCGACGACACCTCCAAGTCGAGCGTCATCTGCCGCTTGAGCTGCTGGACGGACTCCATGCGCGCGCCTCCGTACTCCTGGTCACCGTACAGCGAGGTTTCCATCGCACGCGCCGCCACCCCGGGACACAGCTGGTGCGCCCGCCTCGCGCGTGCCACACCTAGCCGCGTA